>NC_136261.1:345554035-345958300 GCF_964187855.1 Myxine glutinosa
TTGTCGTCCCGTCGCAGGACCCGGAAGGGCCCGTCGTACGGCGGCCGGAGTGGCCCCCAATGTGCGTCATGACGCACAAAAACGTACTCCGCTGTGCGAAGCGCTGGGGGGATGTACGACTGGGGGTCACCGTGGTGGGATGTTGGCACGGGGGCAAACCGTCGGGCGGCCTCCTGGAGGTCCGAGCGCTGGTGAGCTGCGGACCAGGGACTGGTAGCGTCGGGCACGAATTCGCCCGGGACGCGTAGCGCCTGGCCGTAGACAAGCTCAGCGGTGGATGCCCAGAGGTCCTCCTTGGGGGCCGTGCGGAGGCCCAAAAGGACCCACGGCAGCCGGTCGGCCCAACCGCCGTCTTGAAGGCCGGCCATGAGCGCGGCCTTCATGGAGCGGTGGAATCGCTTGCACAACCCGTTGGCTTAGGGGTGGTAGGCCGTAGTATGGTGGAGCCTGACCCCCAGGTTGCGGGCGACCGCCCCCCACAGCTCGGAGGTGAACTGCGGTCCGCGGTCCGACGAGATGTCCGCCGGTGCGCCGAAGCGGGCGACCCAGGTGGCGATGAAAGCCTGCGCCACATCGGCGGTGGTGGTGGAGACGAGGGGAACGGCCTCCGGCCACCTGGTGGTCCTGTCCACCATGGTGAGCAGGTGTGTGAACCCCCGTGATGGGGGGAGGGGGCCCACCAGATCCACGTTGACGTGGTCGAAACGTCGTTCCGGCATGGTGAAAGGTGCCAGCGGGGCCTGGGTGTGTCGGTGTACCTTGGCCTGTTGGCAGGCTGTGCAGGTGCTGGTCCAATCGCGGACGTCCCGTCGAAGGCCGTGCCAGACGAATCGCGCCGACACCAGCTTCTGGGAAGCTTTCCGGCCCGGGTGGGAAAGGCCGTGGAGGGAGGCGAAGATGCGGCGTTGCCAGGTAACGGGCACGATGGGGCGAGGCTGGCCTTGGGAGACGTCGCAGAGCAGGACAGTGTCCGCGAAGGGGATGTCGGCCAGGCGGAGGCCCGTGTCCGCCGCCCGGAGGGCTTGCACCGTGGTGTCGGTGGTTTGGTCCGCCGCCATAAGCGCAAAGTCCACGCCGAGGTGGACCGCGTTCGCGCTGGCCCGAGAAAGACAGTCGGCCACGGCGTTGATTTTGCCAGCGACGTGCCAGATGTCCGTGGTAAACTCCGACACGGCGGAGAGGTGGCGCTGTTGGCGGGCCGACCACGGCTCCGTGATCTTGGCCATTGCGTAAACCAACGGCTTGTGGTCGACGAACGCCGTGAAGGGTCGGCCCTCCAGGAGGTGGCGGAAATGGCGAGCGGCCAGGTGTAGACCGAGGAGCTCATGGTCAAACGTGCTATATTTGAGCTCGTTCGGCCGGAGCTGCCGGCTGAAAAAAGCGAGTGGCTGCCAAACCCCGTTCACCCATTGTTCATGTACGGCGCCCACCGCGTAGTCGGAGGCATCCGTGGTGAGGGCGATGGGAGCATTGAGCACCGGGTGAGCGAGCAGTGTTGTGTCGGCGAGGGCCCGCTTTGAGCTTTGGAAGGCCGCGTCCATTGCTGCGGACCAGACGATGTCATGCTTGGCCGGCTTGCCCCGGAGGGCTTCGTAGAGGGGCCGCATGAGTTGAGCAGCGCGGGGCACGAAGCGGTGATAGAAATTCACCATTCCCAGGAATTCCTGCAGGGCCTTTATGGAGCGGGGACGCGGAAACGTGGTGATGGCCTCGACTTTGGTTGGCAGCGGCACGGCCCTGTTCTTGGTGATGTGGTGGCCCAAAAGATCAACGGCCGTCGTGCCGAAGTGGCATTTGGCTGGGTTGACGATGAGGCCATGCTTGCTGAGGTGCCCGAACAGTGTTCGGAGGTGGAGGAGGTGCTCGGCCCGGGACGTGCTGGCGACGAGGATGTCGTCCAGGTAAACGAAGAGGAACGGCAGGTCACGCAGCATGCCGTCCATCAAGCGCTGGAACGCCTGAGCCGCGTTCTTGAGGCCAAACGGCATCCGTAGGAATTCGAATAAGCCGAACGGCGTGATGACGGCCGTTTTAGGGACGTCGGCCGCCCTGACAGGTACCTGGTGATATCCCCGTATGAGATCGATTTTTGAAAAAATGACCCGTCCTGCCAGACGGGCGGAGAAGTCTTGGATGTGCGGGATCAGATACCTGTCGGGGGTGGTAGCGTCGTTAAGGCGGCGGTAGTCGCCACATGGGCGCCAGCCGCCCCCTGGTTTTGGGACGATGTGTAGTGGCGAAGCCCACGCGCATACGGAGCCCCGCACGATGCTGAGGTGTTCCAAAGCGTCGAACTCGGCTTTGGCCACGGCGAGCTTGGCTGGGTCGAGGCCGCGGGCTCTGGCGTAGACCGGCGGGCCTGTGGTAGGTATGTGGTGCTCGATCCCATGTCGTACTGCGACGGCCAAAAACGTCGGCCGCGTGAGGGCCGGGAACTCCGTGAGCAGGCGAGCAAACTCGTTCGCCGCCGGGAGGGCGCATGCCAGCTCGGTCGGAGCGGAGCTGCTCAATGTGCATACCAGGGAGCTGAAGGTCTCGGCGTTGATGAGGCGACGCCGTTGGACGTCCACCAGCAGTCCGTGTGCGCAGAGGAAGTCGGCGCCTAGCAGAGCCATGGGCACGTTTGCGGTTACAAACGTCCAAGTAAAGCGTTGGCCGGCGAAGCAGAGGGTGACGTTGCGCGGGCCGAAGGTGCGGATGGCCGATCCGTTGGCCGCAACCAAGGAGGGGCCGCAAACCGCGGACTGCCTGTCCTGATCGGAGGTGGGTATGACGCTCAGTTGGGCGCCGGTGTCGCACAGGAAGCTCCGTCCGGACGCTTTGTCCGTGATGAAAAGTAAGTTACCCGTGTGGCCGGCGCTCATGGCTGGTAATGAACGCCGGCCCGGCCGTTTCCCGGCCTGCCGAAGGTGCACGGGGGTCGGCATGTCCGGGCCTTCTGTCCGAACCTGGCATGATAGTAACACCACGCTTGGTCAGGTGGAGGCCCCGGTCGTCGTGCTGGAGGTGGTCGGCTCGGCGTTGCGGCCGCCAATTGCGTCGGCCGTTCGGTCGTCGACTGTGCCAGGTGCTCGGGCGCCATGTGCGTTGCGTCGGACGGCGGTGGGCCCCAGGTCACTGCTGCAATGCGTTGGCCTGCCGCGGAGATCTTGTCGGCTTCCCTGGCGAGGGCGCGGGGATCCGTGATCGTCGTGCTCGCCAGGGCGAGGCCTACCGGGCTAGGCAGCTGATGGAGGAACAGCTCCCGGAACAGGAATGCCGGAGAGTGCTCGCCGAGCAGCGAAAGCATGTAGTCCATTCGCTCGGACGGGCGCGTGTCGCCGAGCTCGGGCAGGTCGAGCAGGCGCCATGCGCGTTCCGCCGATGGGAGGGCGAAAGCGTCGAGGAGGAGCTTTTTAATCACGCCGTATTTGTCAGCGGCTGGCGGGCTCTCGAGGAGGCTCAGGGCGTGGGCCGCGGTGGCTGAACCGAGCGCTACTACCACATGGTGGAAGCGGGTGTCGTCGGCCGTGATGCCTCGCAGGGCGAACAGGGAGTCCGCCTGGGCGAACCAAACTGCCGCGTGAGCCTCCCAGAAGGTAGGCAGTTTAAGGGCAACTGCCGTGTCCATGTCGGTAGGTCACCAATGAAGGAGCTGTGCTCCCACGTAGTCGGAAGAATGGACGCGACAAAAAGCTGGAATTCGTCCGAGTTTCTTTATTGTCACAAAACAACTCGGGTACTCTGAAAAGCCCGTTTATCGGGCAGCAATATATATACACACATTATCCCGGAGCGTTTGCCCGGGAAAGGCGAGAGGGGGCGTGGCTGGGTGTCCCGGACGCGGCCTGGCAAGTCGAGAGCGGGCCTGCCCGGGCGTCCTGGACGAGCCCGGCATGGTGATCGCTCCGCGTCCTTGGTAGGTGCAAGGCGATTGTGTAAACCCAGCGGTAGCCGCTACAGTATATAGTAGGCCGACACCCGCAGACTCCAGGAGGGGCAGGAAGGCTTAATCCTCTTTGGGGTATACAGATTACAGTCGATCTATGGTCTCAAGAACATTGGGTGTGTGTTCATTTACCAAGTTTCTTGTGAAGAGATCGCCAAGTTGTTTAAGCATTCGAGCAAGCACTCCATTCAAAACCGTTAAGGAACGGCTGGCTTGGCAACCCGAGCTTCTCCCTATCAGTTTCATATGAAACAGCAGGAGCGAGTTTCAAAAGTTCGCCACGAAAAATGCCACGGTAGCGGCAGAAAGGGCCATGTTATTAACCCAATATATGTGGGTTATATAGAGTACAGTAGATCTTCGCTCCGTTCTGTAAGTAAACCTTACTTCACGGATGTCGGGATTCCTCCAAATTTCTTCATTTAATGTTATAAAGAGCATTAGCGACTGTTTAAAAAGCTAAGCATGTGTGTTTGTGGTTTATAATATTTTTACTTCCTGTAGAAGCCGTTGCTCCCAGAGAAACGCCATTATATCTACTAGTACCCGACTGCAAAGCCACAATGAGCTGGCGAAGCCAAAGCCTCTTGCCACTATTTTACCCATCACTATGGCATCAGTAGGTTAGGTAGTTGGTAGTAGGTAGTAGGTAGGTGTAGTAGGTTCCGTACCTGGTAAGACTTGGTAAAAGAGAAGAGCAGACAGTCCTCCCCAATACCTACATACAATAAATGTCACAAGAAGCTTAAGGAAGTAACGATACGATGTGCCAGCTTAAGGCCTATTTTAAGAAATTTTAACTGGGCTTAACATACGTTTTCACAGTATGTGTGTAGTCTTCTAACTTCAGTCGCTGTCAGGACTGGTTCTCTCCGGGCACTGCGGCTTCCTCCACCAGAAGAAGTTAGCTTGCAGTAAGATCAGTGCCGACAGATCAGACGATAGCGCCGTTTCAACGGCAATGTGTGACTGTCGTTGATCAAACCGTGTTGATGGCGCTGATTGGCTGACCTAAGCTGATCGCTGATTGGTCAGCTCACAAAATTTCGCAAATGACACCATTTGCATTCTGGATGAGATTAAAATTGATAAAATTTACTTCTTGATTAATTCGGTGAATTCCGTCTCAACTTCGGATATTTCCGGCCGTGAAAAACTATCCCCTATGGCCGCGAGATTTCTAAAAAATAATTCTTCGTCAATTTTAGAATATTTGACACCGTTTTCACCCTCCGAAACGCGTAATAAGCTTTGAAAAAATATTTTTTAAATACTCGAATCTCATTGGTTCCGGTGTTTGGTGACGATTTTCGTTGAAGATAATGAGGTTGGTCTTAAAGTATTTAAATTACAAATTAGAGGTGCATTAGATTGTGATTCAAACAAAGACAGGTGAAACAAACTCCGATTGAACTTTTTCGCAATTGTTTTACGCATACTTCCGGATCCGGAAGATGGCAGCCCTCATTGAGTGATTTGATTTCTGAAATATTTTTTCAAATGCTCGCATCTCATTGGTTCCGGTGTTTGGTGACGATTTTCGTTGAAGATAACCAGGCCCGTGCGGGCCGAGGTTGGTCTTAAAGTATTTTAATTACAAATTAGAGGTGCATAAGATGGTGAATCAAACAAAGACAGGTGAAATAAACTCCTATTGAACGTTTTTCAATTTGTTATGCATACTTGCGCATCCGCAAGATGGCGGCCTCCATTGAGCGATTTGGTTCGTCACAGCTTCGGAATTCTCAAGCCAAGGGATCCAGCATAATCTGGTTTTCAACATAATACGTATGCGTTTATTCACAACACCGGCTTCGCCGGCTACCCGCAACGGTACCCGCCCTATGGGTGGGGCTTCAATTGGGAGGCCCAAATGAAAAGGCAAAATATGAGAAATTGAAGGCTTTTTTTATTTTAAACGATTCATATAAACATCCATTAAATCATATCACACGCAAGTCATCAAAATCTAAACAGTACATGGCGCCCATTTTGAAAAATGATTGAATTGTGCAAAACGGAAGCGGCTACATGTCTTTCTCAGTCGCACGTTTATGTGTGAAGGGTGCGCGCCGAATCTGTAACACGGAAGCGGCCGCTACACGTCTTTCTCAGTCGCTTTGCACACGCTGCCGTGTTCCTTCAGAGCCGTACGTTTATATAGGAAGAGTTCGTCAGGAGTCGATCTACTCTCTCCTGGTACGTAGAATTTCAACAAAAGCCACATCACTGTTCATATCGGTAAATATTAATCCGTGTTTGGAAAAACTGGAAAATTGGAAAATCGGAAAAATTGGTAAATTGGAAAAACAATATTGCCTATTTTACTCCCAGGGGTCCCAGGAATACCCACCCAAAATATCGTTGCGATCGGTTGAGCTGTTTTTGCGGTACCTTTGAACAGACGGACATTTGGTGAATTATAGTAAGATAAGCTATTTATACACGTTATCACTGCAGGAAAAACGCCTTGGGGAAGTGGGACATTATTAGTGTTAATATTGTTTTGTAATAACATTAACAACATGTGATTATCATCAATTTTGTTTTTGAAAGCGTCTTTGGAAATACGCCACTGAGGTGTGGTGCTGCGCACACACAACTTGCTTGCCAAAGAGGTAGGCCACAACGCGTTTGTTAAAACAAAAGAGTCTTTATTTCGAAAGCTCGAACTGCAGCACTGAGCGGGCTCGAACTTAGAGCCCGCATATATGTGCCGAGGCCACGCCTAGTCCCGGGCGTGGCCGATCGGTCGAAGGGCGGGGCATGTGCCATTGGTCCCCGCCTGGGCGCTCGCGCCACCCACTGGTGCGCAGAATTATTACCCCTTGTGCCCGCCACACGCGCCCCCCCCAGAATGCCCGCGCACCTGAAGGGTGAGTTTGCGGGGAAGCCGGATGACCCGGCCGAAACGCCCCCTGGCGATGGGTGCAGGGCTGGGGGGTAGCGGGTTGGTGGGGTGCCGGGGGTCCGACCGCCGGGGGGTGGCCTCGACGCAGAGGCAGAGCTGCTGGCGGGGGTGCCGGGGGTCCGACCGCCGGGGGGCGGCCTCGACGCGGAGGCAGAGCTGCTGGCGGGGGGTGGTCCGGATCGAGGTGGGCCGGCTTGAGGCGGTCCACGGAAATGCGATCTGGGGCACCGCCGATGTCGACCGTGAAAAAATTGTCCCCGGTCTCCAGCACGCAGAAGGGCCCGTCGTACGGGGGCCGTAGCGGTGCCCGGTGGGCGTCGTGCCGGATGAACACATACTTTGCCGTGCGAAGCTCCGGGGCGACGTGGGAAGGCGGGCAACCGTGGTGTGCCGTTGGCACCGGGGCGAACCTCCGGGCGGTCTCCTGAAGGGCGGAGCGCTGTTGCGCCGCGGACCAAGGAGCCGTGGAGTTGGGGATAAATTCACCCGGTACCTGCAGTGGTTGCCCGTAGCCCAGCTCCGCCGAGGACGCGCGCAGGTCGTCCTTGGGCGCCGTCCTGAGGCCCAGCAGGACCCAGGGGAGTCTGTCGACCCAGCCGCCATCGCGGAGGCTGGTCCGGAGCGCGGCCTTCATGGAGCGATGAAAGCGCTCACACAGGCCATTGGCCTGTGGGTGGTGGTCCCCTGGCGCCCCCTGGCAATGGGGGCCCGCATATATGTGCGAGCATATATGTGCCATTGCGCCACCGCGGCCCAGAGCTCCGAGGTGAACTGGGGACCGCGGTCGGAGGAGATGTCCGAGGGGGCACCGAACCGGGCAACCCAAGTGGCGATAAAGGCTTGCGCCACCTCAGCCGCAGACGTCGCCGCCAATGGGATGGCCTCCGGCCACCGTGTGGTGCGGTCGACCATGGTGAGGAGGTGGGTGAACCCTCATGAGGGGGGCAGAGATCCCACCAAGTCGACGTGCACGTGGTCGAACCGCCGCTCGGGCACCGTAAACGGGGCCAATGGTGCCTGGGTGTGGCGGTGGACCTTTGTGCGCTGGCACGCGAGGCACGTCCTGGCCCAGTCGCGGACGTCCTTCCTGAGGCCATGCCAGACAAACTTCGCCCCGACGAGTTTCTGGGATGCCTTCGTGCCAGGGTGGGACAGGCCGTGGATGGCGTCGAACACTGGGCGCCGCCAGCCAGCGGGCACGATGGGGCGAGGCCGGCCGAGGGAGACGTTGCATAAGAGGGCCGTGCCCGCGGCGTCGAACGGCACCTCGGTGACGCGGAGGCCCGTGACGGCGGTCCGCAAGGCCTGGACGCTGGGGTCGGCGGTCTGGGCCTCTGCCATCCGGGCATAGTCGACCCCGAGGTGGACCGCGTGCACGACGGACCGGGAAAGGCAATCCGCCACCGGGTTGTCCTTACCCGCCACGTGACGGATGTCTGTCGTGTACTCGGACACGGCAGAGAGGTGGCGCTGCTGCCGTGCCGACCATGGCTCGGTGACCTTGGCCATCGCGAACACAAGGGGCTTGTGGTCAACGAACGCCGTGAACGGGCGGCCCTCCAGCAGGTGGCGGAAGTTTCGGACCGCCAGGTGGAGCCCGAGCAACTTTCGGTCGAAGGTGCTGTACCGGCGTTCGTGCGGGCGAAGCTGCCGGCTAAAAAACGCCAGTGGTTGCCAAGCACCACGCACCCATTGCTCGTGCACCGCGCCCACCGCGTAGTCCGACGCATCGTTGGTGAGGGCGATCGGTGCATCGGCGCCGGGTGCACCAGCATGGTGGCGTCGGCCAGAGCCAGCTTTGCGCCCGCGAACGCCGCGGCCATCGGATCCGACCATGCAATGTCACCTTTGCCCGGCTTGCCCCAAAGGGCCTCGTGCAAGGGGCGGAGGAGCCGGGCGACGTGGGGCACGAAGCGGTGGTAAAAGTTTACCATGCCCAGGAACTCCTGGAGCCCCTTGATCGTGCGGGGCCGCGGGAAATCCCTGACCTCCTACACCTTGGCCGGTAAAGGGACGGCCCCGTGCTCGGTGATGCGGTGCCCCAAAAAGTCGATGGTGGCGACGCTGAAACGGCACTTGGTGGGGTTGATGATTAGGCCATGCTGGCCCAGGCATTCGAAAAGCGTGCGGAGGTGGAGCAGGTGCTCCTCCCGGGACGTGCTCACGACTAGGATGTCGTCCAGGTAGACAAACACGAAAGGTAAGTCGCGCAAGACGCTATCCATTAGCCGCTGGAACGCCTGGGCCGCATTCTTCAACCCGAAGGGCATCCTTAGGAATTCGAAGAGGCTGAAAGGGGTGATGGCGGCCATCTTCGGGACGTCGTCCGGTTGGACGCGGACCTGATGGTAGCCCCGGATGAGGTCCACCTTAGAAAACACGGTCGTGTTGGCCAACCGGGCGGAAAAGTCCTGAATGTGTGGGACCGGGTAGCGGTCGGGGGTGGTGGCATCATTGAGCCGGCGGTAGTCCCCGCACGGCCACCATCCCCCGCCGGGCTTCGGCACAATGTGCAGCAGAGAAGCCAAAGCGCTGTTGGAGCGCCATACGATCCCCAGCCGCTCCAGCGTGGCGAACGCCGCTTTTGCCACGGCGAGCTTCGTGGACTCGAGTCGGCGTACCCGGGCATAGACCGGCGGCCTGACCGTGGGGATGTGGTGCTCCACCCCGGGTTTAACGGCCACCGCTGAGAAGGTGGGCCGCGTGAGGGCCGGGAAACTGGCGAGGAGGTGGGTAAAGTCGTCCGCTGCCGGAAGCGTGCAAACTAAACTCGCCGGGACGGAACCTTCCAGCAAGCCGCTTGGCAAGCCGCTCGGTGAGCCGCTCAGTGAGCCACTCAGCGAACAAGCGAGCGAGCGAAAGGTTTCGGCCTGGACGAGCCGTCTGCACTTCACGTCGACCAACAACCCATTCGCACATAGGAAGTCCGCACCAAGCAATGCCATTGGCACGCTGACGGTCACGAATGACCATTGAAAGCGCTGCCCTCCGAACCGCAGGGAGAGGCAGCGCTTCCCGAAGGTGCGGATGGGTGTACCGTTGGCGGCAAGCAACGCGGGGCCCCGGCCTGCGGTTCGCTTGTCGGACGTGGAGGCGGGATGACGCTTACCTGCGCTCCTGTATCACAGAGGAAACGGTGCCCAGACAAAGTGTCCGTAATGAACAGGAGGCTGCCGGAATGGCCGACACTCAGGGCCGCTAATGAGCGCCGGCCCGGTCGTTTCCCGACTTGTCAAAAGAGCATGGCGGGCGACACGTCAGAGACTTGTGGCCGAACCTGGCGTGGTAATAGCACCAGGTTTGCAGCGGCGGGGGCGGCGGTGGCCGCGGTGTTCTCGGCAGCGGTGGTGGTGGGCGGGGCGTGGCAGCGGCCACAAGGGACGCTGTAGCCTCTGCCCCGGGATCCACGACGGCAGCACCGTAACTCGACCGCGTGTCGCAAGCCGCGAAAAACTTGTCGGCCTCTACGGCCAAGGCGCGGGGTTCCTTTATTTTGGAACCGGCCAGCGTGAGGCATACCTGTAGAGGTAGCTGGCATAGGAAAAGCGCCCGGAATAAGAAATCCAGGGCTTGGTCACCCAGCAGCGACAGCATAAAATCCATCCACACGGATGGTCGTGTGTCGCCGAGTTCGGGAAGGTCCAGGAGGAGGTCGGCCCGTTCGATCTCCATGAGGCCGAACGTGGCGATGATGAGACGTTTGAGCACCTCGTACTTGCGGTCGACCGGCGGGTGCCGCAGGATGGACACGACTCGGGCGGCAGTGCCGGGCCCGAGGGCGGCGACCACGTGGTAGTAACGGGTCTCGTCTGCCGTTATGCCTCGAAGCTGAAATTGAGCTTCGGCCTGCGCGAACCACACGTCGGCCTGTGCTTCCCAAAACTCTGGGAGTTTTACTGCAACGGCGTTGGTGGCCATGGTGGTCAGCTATAAATGGTCAGCAACGGCTGAACCAATCGGGGTCACCAGCGAGGTGTGGTGCTGCGCACACACAACTTGCTTGCCAAAGAGGTAGGCCACAACGCATTTGTTAAAACAAAAGAGTCTTTATTTCGAAAGCTCGAACTGCAGCACTGAGCGGGCTCGAGCTTAGAGCCCGCATATATGTGCCGAGGCCACGCCTAATCCCCGGGCGTGGCCGATCGGTCGAAGGGCGGGGCATGTGCCATCGGTCCCCGCCTGGGCGCTCGCGCCACCCACTGGTGCGCGGAATTATTACCCCTTGTGCCCGCCACACCACGATAAATCTTCTTTGGAAATACGGCACGATAAATCTTCTTTGGAAATACGTCACGATAAAGCTAATTTAACATTTATATACACCTCAACGTGCAACCCCATTGATAATTGTGGGCAAACTCGCTCGGGGGGGGGGGGGGGGGAGGGGGAGGGGGAGAAAACCCCTGTCAAGTTTGGTTGAGATTGGATAAGTAACGACAGAATGTATTGGCGTCAAAAATTCATCAGACAGACAGACACAAATGGCGTATTTTAGTATGATGATGTCTGTCCCCCTTCATGAGGACAATTTTAGTAGGGTTTTAAAGGCCAATCTTTTAACATGACTGTGCAATCACTATACTGTCTATTTTTGCGGATAAAACAAACTCGAAAAACAATTTCCATAAAAGAGTAATTATGTCTTTTCTTTTGGAATTGTACACGGCGGCTTGCAAACCGAGCCTCAAAGGTGGTGTACAGAAGGGGTTTTTTTTTAATACCAAAAAATACAAGGCGCAGGGAGGTGAAATTCGCTGCATGTGATGTGCAACTCACGCAGAGTAAAACGAGTGTTCATTTACATCTGTAGGATATCTAATAAATAAAGAAGTTATAAGCACACCTGACGCTAGGCCGAGGCTTCAGACTTTGGCACGCTCATGAGGCTGCACTGTCAAAATGAAACGTCCCAGAAGATTAAGAAAATAGCCTTGAATTTGTACATGTAGTGTTTTAAAATAATGCCTCTTCCTACGAAACATATCTTCCAGTCTCTCATGTCTGCCAAGCTTGAAAACCTCAATGAGCTTAACATCTGTGGTTCTCTTTTGTCTGCTCTCTTTAGTCTGTCCTATTTTGGACACCTTACATCTGCCTGGAAATCAGCAAGCACAACCCCGGTTCAGCAAGAGGGGTCAAACACATATCCATTAGCGTCTCCTTGTGCCTCACTGTGGTTTGTGCATTCCAAAATCAACCAGCGTTCTACTGATTCCACCATTGTTCTACCTGTCTGCAAGCATACATTGACAGTTGTCTTCACGAGTAAGACTATCTTCTTACTATAATTCACCAAATGTCTGTCCGTCTGTCTGTTCCCAGGTACCGCAAAAACGGCTGAACCGATCGTAACGAAATTTTGGGTGGGTCATTCCTGGGACCCCTGGGAGTAAAATAGGCTGTATTATTTTTCCAATTTTCCAATTTTTCCAAACACGATGGAATAATATTTACCGATATGAACAGTGATGTGGCTCTTATTGAAATTCTACAAATACTGTTTAGATTTTGATGATTTGCGTGTGATATGATTTCACGGATGTTTATATAAATCGTTAAAAATAAAAATAAAGCCTTCAATTTCTGATATTTTGCCTTTTAATTTGGGCCTCCCAATTGAAGCCCCGCCCGTAAGGCGGGTACCGTTGCTCGTATAGGGAATTAGTCATTTTACTGAGCAAGAGAATTGAGACTTACAGGAATAAGAGAAGGATGCACTTTCCAATGCAACAGATGGACGATGCAGATGCCATTTAATGATTAAAGAGGAGCTGGATGATGAAGGTCATAAGCAGATATGTTGTAACCAGGCAGGTCAGAAACTAGTACAATATGGGGCAAATAATATACCTTTTGGCTTTGCTGAACCTTTCTCAGGATTAAAACCAATATATGGCCATTGGCTCAGACTCGGACTCGAAAGATGATTTCAATGGAATTGTGAATAAATTAAATTTTTCCAGGTTCGGAGCTGAGATGATTATAATCAATGAATTAATTGACCCGACGAGAATATCAATCAGTTGATGTTATATGAAGCAAATCGTTTCGAAGAAGACTTACAAAATGCAGTGATGGTGATGCTCGAAGGGGGTGCAGAATCATAGAGCATACAAACGACTTCGTACAACTTGAGAATTTAAAGACGGCTGTCTCATCTGCATTCATCGTAGATGACATTTAAAATATTTCCCAGCTTGCCTTTCGTTGACTTAATTATGGCTCAGCTATAAATGGAGAGATCTCATTAAAGAAGACGTTCAAGCCATCGATGTAGTACGTAATATGGAGAAACAATAGGCCGATGAAATTGCTTTAGCTGATGAGGCCATGCGACCGCCATATTGGAACTCCCTGCCGTTCGTGTTTTTTTTTTGTTTTTTTTAAGATGAGCAGGTTTTAAAATAGACTGTGAGTTTGTATTTTTATACGGCTTTTTCATGTTGTGGTGAGTACCAAGAGCAGGTTTTTAAATAAACAGAGCTTAAAAAAAAAAAAGCGTTTTTCACGTTGTGCTGAGTACCAAGATGGCGGCCGGTGACTTCTATTTTTCAGGAAACCAGTGATTCAGTTATATCGAGATCAGTGGTTGTAATTATACCCCACACATTTATCTGATTAATTGAAGAAAGCATTCCAATCACCCTTTTCCTACACTTCCTTCTGTTTCCAAACCATTCCTTCCTCAGCCCATCCTCCCATACTATTTTCTTTTCTGTTTTCTCACCTGTAATCCTCCGTCACTTCCTTTTCTCAATTTTCTCAATTAATTCGTAATTTTCTCAATTTCAATTTTCTCCATTTCACAATCCTCACACACATCTCATACGTACGCAATAAATAAATGCCTCCTAAATATTCGACCGTCACGTCATACAATGATTGGAAGCAGATGCATGTGTGCCAAAATATTGCAAGTTTAATACGATAAAAGATTAAGGCAAATAATTGGATTATTTTACTAAAGTAGAATTAATGGAAGATGAAATTTAAAATACGCAGTTGGTGCAAAATATGAATGTTTCGTTTTATAGGCGGTGTATAAGTTCAGTATTCATTAAGGTCTTGTTTTATTCACTTCCGATGTTTCGCACATAAAATAAATTCTGCAATTAAAATAAATTATTGAATATGAGGTGGAAACAGTGTTGAAAGGCGTCATTAAAACAAAAATAACACAATTATTTTCGCGCAAATTATTCACCGGAAGTGCGGCTCCCCCCAATTGTCAGGTAAACAACGTGGTGAGGTGAGCGGCGCTGTGGAAAGAAAAAGAGAAGGTGGGATTAAAGAGCAGATAGTCGTCACGTTTTAATTTTTCAAGCTACAATACTTGTAGTTTTATGAATGAGCAAGAAATGCACCATGAGTATACACATTGTGTTTCGGCAGGTTGTAAATCCATTATCGGAAAAAAATAAATCGCCAGTGATGATAGATCGTTGGTGTGTGGTATAGTAACCCCATTATCGTTTGCATATATGAGGTAAAGTTCGTTTGTGGTCATGGCGTATGGTCCAAAATGGCGTCAACATGGAAGGTTTTGTTGTTGTGAAGGGCAGTGAATGTCCTAAGGGTTAACAGCAATTATTCCATTCATAATATATTACCATGCACGTGATATGTCTCCCTTTCAATAGTTTAATAAATATTTGTTCCCTTGCAAGGGACTTCAACACATGTGGAGGCAATTAGGCCCACCAAAGCTTGTGCAATGGTTGCCAACCTACGGCTGTTTGTCCTCTATCCTTTTTTAATGCTGAGTTATCAAGCAAGGAAGCAGCACATGCAATTCGGCAAAACAAGTCATTGGGATGACTCAACCAGGGTGACCACCACCACCCCCCCCAGACTCAAAGAGGACACTCTATACATCATGCCACCGAGTCTGGTTGATGAACATTAAACTCTTGGGCCTTTTGCAGTTGTTGGCGAGGAATTAGCAAATGTACCATATGGACCCATAAGCTACACTACAATAGCCATTGATTGTGTCTAAAACAATTGAACACAATCCCATTGGGTGAACTAAACATCAGACATTATCCTGAGCTCAAGGAATGCACTTAAAAGACAACCCAACGAAACAAACTATCTTTGCCATATTCGAACTACGAAAGGGCATCACTGTATCTGTATGCCATACAAAGGATTTTGCTAACCACCATGGGAAAACCTCTCAACATTTGGTTCAGCAAATTCATTGTGCTTTTTTTTTTTTTTTTTTTTTACACTGATTCACGACTCGAGTTCTTGTAAAGAATATTTACCTCCGCCACCGAAAGTGGACACAGGTTATGTTTTTACCCCTGTCTGTCTGTCTGTCTGTCTGTCAGTGAGCGGGATCTCTCAAAAAGTTGTGACGGATTCAGACATAACTTGGTGTACAGGTTGGGTGTATGACAAGGACTAATTGATTACATTTTGGTGAAGATCTGCAACGGGATACATTTTTTTATATTTTCTTTTTTCTTTTTTTATATTGATTTTATATTTTTTATATTTTCATTTTTTTATTTTTATATATTTTGATAATGATATATAAAGTGATTTTTCACTTCTTTTTTTTTTAAGTCAAAGTACTTCTCATTACATGTGTATCGCATATATGTGGCAATAAATTCATTATCATTATTACCTCCGCCACCAAAGGTGGATGGAGGTTATGTTTTCACCCCTGTCTGTCTGTCCGTTTCTCCGTTTGTGAACGAGTAAAAATTTTAAAATGATTCTTCACCATTGGGAGATAGGGCCAAAAACGATACATAGCAGGATATCTCAAAAAGTTGTGGACAGATTTGGAGAAACTTGGTGGACCGGTTGGGCGTGTGAGAAGGACAAATAGATTCGATTTTGGTGAAGATCGGAATATGGATTCGGATATGAGAATTATTTAATTTTTTAAGTGATTCTTCACCATTGAGAGATCGGGTGAAAAGCGATATATAACATGATATTAAAAAAAAGTTATGGACGAGTTATGAATAAACTTGGTGGACGAGTTGGTTAGGTGACAAGAACAAGCCGATAAGATTTTGGTTCAGGTCCGAATCCAGATCCGGCCTATCAGTGGGATACGAAACGTAAACTGTTCACCAGGCGGAGGTATGCTCTCCACTGAGTGCCGTTCTAGTTATTATTGTTATCATTATTATTATTACCCTGCACTCACGAAGCGAAAAGTAGGGTTAGGCATTTGGTTGCGTACGTACGTGCATGGCGTACATGTCTGCATTTTTAAAATTAATTTTCTCAGCAACCGTTGGCCCGATTGTTTTACCATAGGAGTGCCTCTGCTTGTAGAATTTTAAAAATTCATAATTATGACGTCATGGATCACGTGTTATGGACGCCATCTTGGAAAAACATTACACCTCTGTATCTCCGAAACCACTCAATGGAAAAGATTGAAACAAGGCTCATTGTCATGTACTCCCCATGGGGAATAAAATATCTTAATTATGATGTCATCGGTGCCTTGGTTATGTCGTCATTATTCAACAAGTACAAAGCTAAATCTGATTAGTAAGAAAAAAAAAAATCTCCACAACTGTTGGTCTGATGGACACAAAATATTGACCATGGGAGTGCTTCATCCTGCATACTTTTTAATGATAATTATGATGTCATAGGTCACTTTATACAGGTGCCTTCTTGGAAAAACCGAAAAACGTTACACCTCTATATTTCCAAAACCGCTCAATGGAAAAAATTGAAAAGTGGCTCATTATAAAGAACCCTGCATGGGGAATATGTGTTGTTAACGATGACGTTGTTCGTTCCATAGTTATGACGTCATAATTCGACAGGGACAATGCTTCGGCTGATCAGTTTGAAATTTCCTGAGCGTGATCTACGCAACAATTATATTAGAGAATATAAACTTATGATGTCATCGCTCACATGGTCTGGCAGCCATATTGGATCAAGGAAAAAAACAACCTTAAAAAACAATAGTTGGCTCGCACCAAATTGACTGCACAGGGTAAGTATTCTATCAATACCATGCAGTTATTATAAAGCAAAAGCACAAGGCCTGTTGGTCTCATATAGGAGGCTAGTCTGTTGGCTCGATATTTATTACCACTTCTCCTCTGATTTAGCTCCTCAGCCCTCAGATCCACCCAAACAATTTCAGAATGCATGTGTTCTTCCAGTAACACCCTCCTGGTGAAACTTATCCAGACTGAATGCACACCTCGATTCTTTTTTTTCCCTTGCTTCTCCCATTGGAGGACATATCTTCCGAAGACTGTTCAATCCCACATTTTCCTCCAGGGCTTCAAACAAGGGGTTGCACCACCATCTCATGTCATCCTTCAGCATTATCTCCAATCTTTATTACCCTCATGAACCCTTCCTAACCCAACCACCCACTTATACGCAGGTTGCAGGGTTTTTCCTCACTTCGTTTCTCTGTTTTGCTGTTTGTTCATTCCCTTGCTTACTGTGTCCAAGAGTTATGCCACTGCCCTACTGTCAGTTCATTTCATCCATCACCTTTCTCTCCCATGGGGTTTGATCTTGTAGTTAAAAAAAAACACACTGGGGCCAATCTATCAGCCACACCCCTATAAATGATGCAACCAGCTGATACTTGCTGCATACAGATCAGATGAAGTGATTCCAGATATCTGACAATTCCTTAAACTTTGTTGCCCTCTTGTTGAAAATATTATCACATTTAGTATTGAATTATAAGTGTGAGTGGTAGCAAAGATTTAAAACAAGAAAGAGCAATCTGAGATTGCAGACCCTCGCCAGTACCTGTTTTAGTGTTTTTTTAAAGGCGTTTGTGTTAAAACAAATATGTCGGCCGAACCACGTGACCAATGACGTCATCATTTTTTTTTTCTCCACCAATTTATCCATAGATGACGCTCCATAAATTTCATCTTGATCGGATGAAGTTTTGTACTTGTCGAATTATGACGTCATAATGGAGGCACATATGACATAATTATTAACATATTATTACCCATGGACAGTTCTTTACAATGAGCCATGTCTCAATTTTTTCGATGCAGCGCTTTTGGAGATATAGAGGTGCAAAGTTTTTCGGTTTCCCCAAGATGGTGTCCATACCTCGTGATCTCTGACGTCATAATTAACATTAAAAAAATTATACAGGAGGAGGTGCACCTATGGGGAAAATTCCTGTCAATCGGACCAACGGTTGCAGAGAAAATTATATTTATTCTGTGCGGACAAACAGACAAACTAGAAATCGGTCAGCGACCGAGGACTTGCCGGAATTAAAAATATGGCAGCCGAACCACGTGACCGATGACGTCATCATTATTTGTTTTCTAAACTAATTTATTCCGAGATTATGCTCAATAAATTTCAGCTTGATCAGATGAAGTTTTGTACTTGTCGAATTATGACGTCATAATGGAGGCACCTATGACATCATCATTAGCATATTTTATTCCCCATGGAGAGTTCTTTACAATGAGCCATGTCTCAATTTTTTCTATTCAGCACTTTCGGAGATATAGAGGTGCAAAGTTTTTCGGTTTTTCCAAGATGGCGGCCGAACCACGTGACCGATGACGTCATCATAATTTTTTTCCTCCACCAGTTTATGCCGACATGGAGCTCAAGAAATTGCATCTTCATTGGATGAAGTTTTGTACTTGTCGAATTATCGAATTATGACGTCATAATGGAGGCCTTGGGCCTAGAGAGTTAAAAATTTGGCATAGTCTATTCCAGGGCAAGACAAATATGTGTGTAAAGTATGGCGATTCTATGTGCAACGATGTAGACGTAGTACTGCACACAAACAGACAAACAAACAGACACAAACCAACCAACCAACATACTTGCCGTTCCCGCAAGTAACAAACGGACTCAAATGCAATACCCTGCCCTCTGGCGAGGGTAATAAATAAATCACAACTACAGAGCTCAAGTAGAGAGTTCATAGAACACCTTACACCACGTAGTCTTGGGGGAAGAGGACATTGAAAGGGGCTTTTCAACACTTGCTTTGCGGTTCTGAGCATTATCTATGTTAGTTTTGTTTGTGATCCTTTAATAACAGACACAATGGTAACCACATGCTCGTCGCCTCCATATTTGTCTGAATGCTGAATCTCACAGTTATGCTGCACTCAGGGCATGAGATGGCTGGAATAATTTGTACTGCTAAACATAAGGTTTTAAAAAGTGCCAAGAAGGTGATTTGTGTTCTATATTGCTCAAGTATATAATGCAATTAAAATACGAGTAAAATAAAGGTTCTCACGGTTGTAGAAGAAAAAAAAGCGAGTCAACGTTTTTTGGAAGTATACCGCCGGCGATGCACCGTCTTTTCCACCACCTCATTTAACACATTATTTTCGTTATTTGTGCCTGTTGTTTGTGTCCTTTATGACTTCCTTAAAAACTAACATTCCTGTTTGGAATGATTTTCAATTTTGTTTTACTGCCAGGCATGCAGACACACAAAAAAATCCCTTACTCCTCAATGTGCATGTGCATTCGGGATGAGATTTTGTACATTTTGCCAATTTCAGCGACAAAGTACTGCTATTCTGCAGGTACTGCTGTTCATGTTCCGTTTCATATTCCACAGTTATAGGCGAGCGGTGTAGGGTGCTTTTGGGTCGAGTACCCCTCCGCATCTTAGAACAAAACACAACCTATTTTTTCTTCAAGGGGGATGTCTGGGGAGTTAGAAAATCATGGTTGTGAATATGAAAGCATTGCACATCACTCCGAGAATCACATTTACATATATATATAATAGGTGCTGATGTTGACGCCAAGAGCCGATTTGACGTAACAGGTTTTTTGCCTTTATAGGCATCAATATTGATGCTATATGCACAAATGTGGTATTAAAATGTGCAGGAAGATAAGACACACTCAATAAAATAGGATTGAGGCTTAACAAATAACTTTTATTGGATAGAAATGACAAAATGTTGAAATTAAATGCTGCAACTTCACTTCGGTTTCATCAATAAAGTGGGACAAATACATTGTAATTTCAGAAATATTAGCTTCATAGTCATAAAGTTTATGTTCAAATTTCCCCTGTTCATTTGTGTATATCACATTATTAAGCAAAATGTTAATATCAATGATACTGATAATTATATTGTCTAAATCTAACGTCACCCCCCTAATATTTTACCAACATCCAGAAATCGCAGTAGTATATACATGTCATTCTGATGATGCTCTGAATGAAGTCGAACTATGTTCAGTCACTGTCATCATTGCTGCTGTCACTGAAGATAAGAGAATTGTCTGTGTTTGGGCAACCATCACCATTACAGGAGCAAAATTCAGTGCATGTCAGTCCGCTCTCAGGCACTGACAGGCTCTGGTCTGTGAACAGTCCTCATCCATGCAATACAGATGTGTGAGATCCCGAACCTCTTTTGGGGCCGCTTCTTTTTTTAACATGACGGGCTCGAGTTTGTTATCTCTCAGCTGCCATCCATGGCCATCAGGCGTCCAAAGAACTGGTTTTGCTACGTGACTGTGAACCCATATTGCTACCTGGTAATTGGCGCGTTTGACGTGTTCAAATTCATCATCGGTGGGTGGGAAGAGACATGCAGCCTTATCACTTTTGCATGCATAATCATAGCGTAGCTGGTCCAGAGAGTGGCACGATTTGCTCTTCGATCCATACAGCAGTAGTGCATACTTTGTGGCAGTGAGGAGTACCTCGGATACATCACTGGACTGACCCAGCTGTGACAGTGGTAGCAAGTCTCCAATGTTCTGCAAGAGCTTGCTGTAGGCAGTTCGCTTGCCTATCCTGAAGAGTGAGGAGGTACTGTCGCAGCCGCTAAGAGCGTGGGATGCTGGTAAGCACAGTGAAATGTCTTGCCCAATTTTGTCAGTTATGCTGCTGACAGGAATGAACCTCTGGCGATTCGTTGCTTTGCTACAATGACCGGCATTCATGTACACATTGCAGTTGCCGAGCATGCCCTTGCTACAGTAGTATATTAGAAGAATTAATATATCAGTATCATCGCATCTAACAATGATCCTCGAGTGTGATTTAGCGAGATCGATGGTATGTAGCAGGATCCGTGTGTCGGCCTCCTCATGGGTGCTGAACAATTCAGGTTTTTCCTGAACTCCTGTTTGCTCAACAAGTTTAACCAGCTGACCATCTTCGAACCCTCCTGCCAATGTAATCGACTGGTGTTCCCCGAGGAGCTGTGGAGCAGTTTGTGTCAAATATTCGCAGATGAACTCAACAAGTGCTGATTTGTTTTTGGCGTTCTTCAGGAATGCCAATCCTGAAGCCATCCATGGCCAGCAGCAGTGTGCAAGATAGGGTTTTCATTCACTGGTTCTGCTTGTGCTGTAGAAACCAGTTTTTCATAGTCATCATCATCGTTTGCATCTTGCAGAGCAGTAGCCTTTTTTAGTGCATCACCCAAGGTCACAGAAGAGGAGCACACGATGTCAGTACAACCATATAATGTAACACAGACCAACTGATCACTGTAATGTTTGGTTAATTGTTCCTTCAATTTCCAGGCGGTGTACTGCTGCGCATTACTGGCACCCAATTCAACTAAATAGTTGATGAACTGTGCTTTCAAACTGGCAAGGGTTGTCACAGTCTTTTTTTTGGAGAAGACAGTTTGGTCCAAATGAATTTTAAGTTCATCAAAGGCTACATCGTGTAATGTAACTGCTGCTGACTCTCCTGACTTGTTTTGCGCAGCAGCTATGTTGAGGTCTGTTATATAATGTCCATAGCATAATCGGTGGTATTTGGCATCATAGGCAAACAAATCTGAATACAAGAGCATTCGCATATGAATGGTGTCGTCTTTTCTTTTGTGGGCTGCTGCAAGAACCTTTTCTCTGGTGGTCTGTCCGATGCCTGTGGAAATTTGTGTAAGCTTTTTTCTATTTGAAGTGTTCCGTTTGCCACAAATGAAACAATCATTCCTGATGTCAAACCCGCTTGTTTCACTTCTCATGAGCCTTGAAGGTTCCGTAGAGATGGACTCCGACGTACACGGTTGTTGTTCAGTATCGGTAGATTGGCGTTTAGGCAAATTTGACTTGCTGGTGTAATTGGCACGACATGATTTATGGAAAGCCACTTTCAGATTCAGGCTTAAGATCTCTTGTTGCAAAGGCCAGAGTGCTTCATAAACATCATCTTGTCTCAGCTTACTTCCTTTTAGAATTGCATTCAAGCCATCAGCAGTTGGGTTCTTAACCACATGGTCCTTTTTCGGGTCAACAGTTTTGGAGCATATGATACAATGGTCCGTATCGATTTTTCGACGTTTCACAGTTGGTGCTTCCAAATCCATGGTAGAAGGGTGATGACCATTGTCAGAAAAGTCCATCTGGAAAGAAATATAGCAAACCAATTGCGCATTTTATGACATGGAGACAGTTGAAAGCTGAGAGGATTGTGTCATCAGTCACATGACATAAAGGGATGTCCCGAAGTTATTTATAGCTTTTACTTTCAAGTACCTGTAACTCTTTAAATAATGGTCAGACAGTTTAGGTATGTATTAGGCACTAATAGGAAATCCTATATGGGGAATCATTTTCCACCATCAGATTTGACCTTGGAACAAGGGATCAAGGTCAAACTGTCAATGGAGCATGCAATGCTGGGGTCAATGACCTCTCAAGGTCACCACAGGTCAGAAACAAATTGCCTCCATGTCTGAAATAAAACCTTGGGGTATGTAGATTATATGCTGAAACTGCCATGCACATAAAATGCACAATACCTTCCATATATGACCTTATCTGCCCCACTACTTGATGTTTTGGCGGTATTGCGATTTGTGAATTTCAATAAAATATTAGGGGGGTGACATTTGATTTTGACAGTATAATTATCAGTATTATTGATATTAACATTTTGGTTAATAATGTTAAATACACGAATGAACAGGGGAAATTTGAACATAAACTTTATGACTATGAAGCTAATATTTCTGAAATTACAATGTATTTGTTCCACTTTATCGATGAAACCGAAGTGAATTTGCAGCATTTAATTTCAACATTTTGTCATTTCTATCCAATAAAAGTTATTTGTTAAGCCTCAATCCTATTTTATTGAGTGTGTCTTATCTTCCTGCACATTTTGATACCATATTTGTGCATATAGCATCAATATTGACGCCTATAAAGGCAAAAAACCTGTTACGTCAAATCGGCTCTTGGCGTCAACATCAGCACCTATTATATATATATATGTAAATGTGATTCTCGGAGTGATGTGCAATGCTTTCATATTCACAACCATGATTTTCTAACTCCCCAGACATCCCCCTTGAAGAAACAATAGGTTGTGTTTTGTTCTAAGATGGGGAGGGGTTAGACCCATTTTAAGGCCCCTTTTGAGATTTCACCATTAGCCTATTATGTAGTGTTGAAAATATAAAATTAACTTGAAATCAAGTAGTTTCACAATCATACACTGATATCTGTCGACAGACAGACAGATAGAGTGAACCAACTGCTTAACGCCGTTTCTCACGTCACAGGTCGCGGGGTAATAATTTCAATTTAAAGGTGTTTTCAAAATTCATGCAATCGGTAAAATGTTTACTAGATTAGTCCGATTGAATGACATGACAATAAAGATAGAAGTATGTGCTTCCCTCTCTCTCTCCCTCTTGTCTCCCGCTCCCTTTATTATATGTTCTATGTGTTAGCTCTTATACGAGCCTCGACCAAGTATACAAAAACAAGACCGAAAGTCTAACAGCGGCATAGCCGGGCTTGTTTGATACTGTTACTGTGGCCGGAGCGGAATCTCACTGCCGGCACCAACTGTGTTACGGTGCTCGGACAGGAATCCCGCTCCCAGCACCGATATGTTACGGTCCGGGGTTCGGGTTTACTATGAGGTGGTTAACCTCCGTTCCCTCCCGAACTTACCGGACCTGCGGCTGCTGTGCACGGATAAACTTATGCTTAGCAGGTTGCGAATCAGCAACTACGAACGCCAATCGGACCGTCGCGCAATAACTTACCTGTACCACGTGACGGTTTCAATCGGGGAACGTAACGTACGTACCCTTCGGCGTACCAAATTTAGATTGCCGAGCAAAAACCATTGGTAACCGCCAGAGGGATGTTTATGCCGTTATGGTCGATGTTAACCTGGGTACGAACAATGGCGGATTAATGAAGAAAAGACATTCACGACAGATAGAAAGGAGAATGTTTTAACGATTTGATTTATTTACAAATACTTACAATATCAAAGAAATAGCAAAGAAAAAAAGGGAGGAGAAGCAGAAACTTAGCTTATTCTACGCTTTATGACGATTACTATGGATATACACCACATGGGCCCAGCACACTTTCATGGGGAAGAGACGGGAACGAACAAACAAACGTAGGTAACCTGATAGCACAAAAGCTACGATGCTCCGGATGCCTCCCAGCACGGCAGAGTGAAGTCGATTATCAGCACGGACTTGGGCAGGTAAGGTCGTGCGCACGTGCACCAAGAGACAGTCCGGTAGCCAACGGGGAACAATGAACATGTGCAAAATGAGCAAGTTCAAGGCCTCTTTGTCGTGTCCACGTGCAGCGAGAGGGAACAGGGAGAGTCCGGCCAAGAGAGCAATCATGTGCAGAGGCTGAGTGAACCCGGCAGAGAGAGACAGGCCCAGAGTGTAGCAATCTTGCAGACACGTGGTGAGTGCACAAGAGACAGGCCCAGAGTGGAATAATGCAAGTGCAGAGGCCTGTGAGAGGGAGACCAGCCAAGAGCAAAAATGTCCACATGCTGAGTGGACCGAGAGAGAGCGGCCATCGAAAGACTCAATACAGACACATGTTCGGTCCACAATGTCCAAGAAGCAAGAGGCAGCACAACTGCGACCACCTGTGACCAAGAGCCTGGACCAAGAGAGTCAAAAACGTGTTCAAAATCCCCTTTTTCACCCACGCCGATGGTAGGGGGGGTGGGGGGGGGGGATCTTGGAGGTGTTTTGGCTCCCTATTGGTGTAGCCCGTTACTCCGCTCCACAAGTTCCCCCAAAGTAACTTTCACCCTGATTGGTGCGTTTCTGAACCTGGACACCATGGTGTGCCTTGGAGCCTGGTGCATCATCCCTTATGAGTGGGGGACCTATCATTCCTTTCCCCAACACATGAAGACATCATAACCTGAAATAAGGGAAAGGGACTAAGATAATGGTCTGCTCTGAAATAACTATTCGAAGGGACCTGTATGGTGGTTGCCATTACTTTTTAGTGGTTTCCCAAAACCACAACAATACTTTCGTTGAAGATCGACTTAATGACGTAGCGTGACACAAAACTGCCGCTACTTTAATATATAGAATATATATTTTAACCTCTAGTAACTTTGCAGTCACTACGAAAGGATTAGTGTTACGATTACATTTATTATAATATTAACGTTACATTATCATGATTTCGAAAATGATATTACTATAAATAAAAAAAACGAGGCGAATTCCTTACTTCCGCAGTTATTAGTACAGTACACCACTTATCATTGATTCGTGAACCATACATCGCTTCAATACATTAACTTTGCATTCACGACATTGGGATTAAAGTGTTATGGTTATATTTACTATATTATTATTATTATTATTATTATTATTTATTATTACAAAAACGATACGACTGAAACGATACGACACTGCATTAAGAAACCTGGGCTTAATTTGTCCGACGCGGTCTGAAGGTGAGGCATGAAGCCTAAGGCCTATATGTACCATCTTGTTGCAAGAGCCGTAACGCCGATGCTTTCGATACTTGATGGTCATTTTAACAATCGGTTTGTTTGTGTTTCACACTGAATGAAAAACGTAAAGGTAGAGCATGGCGATTGTGATATACGACAGGTTCGACGATATGTTCGGCCTGACTGAAATTGGAATTAAAATGGCGCTGTGCGGAGTCAGCCGCCGTACCGCCATAATGACATCAGACGTAATCACATCACCCTGTCATGTGAGCAGATCCTCAGCTCTGATTGGTATGCGTTTGGGGGACATACGGATGGACAAACACTGTTCTAGACGGCTTTGCCCTATGGGCTCCGCCATAAAAAGTCAAGGGCACGTAATACAGGATATCAAATATAAACTAGAACGGCACTCGGTGGAGCGCATACCTCCACCAGGCTGAACAGTTTCATAGATCATATGAATTAGATCCATCTAATTACCGTATCATATTGTTTATGTTTTGTATCCCAATGATAGGCCAGATCTGGATTCGGACCTGAACCAAAATCTAATCAGCTTGTTCTTGTCACCAAACCAACGCATTCACCAAGTTTCGTCCAAATCCGTCCATAACATTTTGAGATATCCTGCTATATGTTGGTTTTAGCCCCATCACTCAATGGTGAAGAATCACTTAATAATTAAATAATTCTCATATCCAAATCCATATCAAGATCTTCACCAAAATCTAATCGATTAGTCCTTGTCATACACCCAACCGGTCCACCAAATTTCGTCCGAATCCGTCCACAACTTTTTGAGATATCTTGTTCATAAACAAACAAACAGACAGACAGACAGAGAGACAGGGGTGAAAACATAAGGCCCCTGTCACACATAAGCGGATATTTTGGCGACTACTGGCGACTGCCAGCGATCAAGATTTTTCGGCGATTTCGGGCGGTCAAATATGGTCAGGCGGCAGTATGGCGACTGCAGGCGGCCACATTGCGACTGCATTGCGACGACGCCCCGAGTGGGATGGCGACTGTTGAAGATCGATGACGACTGCATTGCGGATGCACGGCGGCAGCGTGGCGACAGTCTGGCGGCTAGATTACGACCGATGGCGGATCGCGGCGACTGCATTGGGCCCGGATGGCAGTTTACTCCGACGTCCGCAAGACTGCAATAAGACCGCCGGCGATTGGAGACGATTCACACATGATGATTGTGTGATCACACACAATCATTCACACATGATTCACACATCAAGAGATGATGTCTACACCGAACCTGCCACCAGCTGACGATGACGATGACTCTGGCAGTCAGGATTATTGACACATTAGTGATTACTTGTGGATATTTGTGCTATTGGATACTTGTGCTGTGCTATTGGATACTTGTACTATGAACGTTGTGATTCATTTATTGGATACTTGTGTTATGAACCAATTTGTATTTAATATGAACAAATAAATTTGTTTGTATTAAATATAAATTTCAAAAATCACTGTTTCGTCCTCGCTACAGGCACTCATCAGACGGCTAAAGCTACCGTTACAGTGTTTCTATTTTGCATTTAAAAAAAAAATCTTTATTTCTCTATTTTACATTTCACTTTATTCATTTCAATGATGTATGACATGAAGCATAAAGATGTTTGATGTACAATAAGATCATTGTAATGTAATAATCAAACTTTTCTGCAGGGAGAGAGAATGGAAATAAAGTCCAACAAATTATTTCCACTGGTCCCAAGTCCTCAGCATTATTTCCACTCCTCAGCATGAGCCAGCAGTAGGTCATTCGCAGCAATATCTTGGTCCAGTGCTGCCAAGTCATTCAGAAGGACCAGCTTCATCCTATGTTCATCATCCATGATAGATGTTGGTAGAGAGACCCTTGGTAGACCTTGACCATAGAACATACTGCAGTGAGCTGAAATGTCCACCCCTATTTATACCTGGCCAGAAAATCGTGGTATGTCGTAATGCAGTCGCCAGGCAGTCGTATCTCTGTCGCCAATGGCCGTAACTCGGCCGCCACTAGTCCTACTGCTGTCGTCGTCAGTCTCCCATAGCCGCAGGGGAGACGTGGCAGTTCTTCTGTAGTCGATATGCAGCCGCAACAGTGTCGGCCCGTAGTCGGGAAGATGCCGCAGGAAGGCCGTATGGCATTCGCATCTCTGCCATGCTAGCTGGTGGGGCGATGCTGGGGCGATTGCGGAAGACTATGAGCGACTGGGTTGCGGCCGCTTTATGGTCTTATTACGGATACCGACGACAGCATGGCGGTTCCATCACGACAGCATGGCGGATTCTTTTTGAGGGCGACTGAGCGCGCTGTTTTTAAACATTAAAAAAAATATTTGGCCCCTTTGCGGCTCTTGCCGACTGCAGCCGACCTGGGGAGGATAACCACGACTACAGAAGACCGTCCATTACGGTTTCATTACGATTGTCGGCGGGTGGTGGCGATTTTTCCAGTCGCCAGTAGTCGCCGACAAATCCGCCTATGTGTGACGTAGGCTTAACCGACATCCACCTTTGGTGGCAGAGGTAACTCGTATAAATGGATTTTAAAAACTTGTGGATTCCTCCTCCTTTCTGCAGATGTCATCATTCAGAGAATTAATGATTTGGCTCGACATGTTAATTTACATTCTGTGCACTTGAAATGTTATTTGCTATTCATTGGATTCTGACACCTTTTCCATATCCATTTACGCAATAGATGTATTGACCTAGATTGAATGCGAATTATTCTGCGTAAACCCAACCATGAAAATTTCACCAGTATTTAGTCTCTTGACAATGAGCCACAAGTGTGACACAATTATGATGCCATATTTCGTGCCTATCATCCTTTTTCAGTAGTAAATCTGCCTTAGATTAGTCAGCCATTATTTTTCCCTCGGAAGGTAGCATCGTACCCTGGCAAGCTGTCCAAGCCTGGCAAGTTTCTGATTCAGTGGTCCCTGTCGAAGCAGCATGAATTGCTTTCAGGACAACAAGTGTCAATAGGATATACAGTGCCTATAGAAAGTCTTCACCCCCCCTTTCAGAATTTTCACATTTTGTTGCCTTCTAGCCTTATTACTTTGGTGAGCGTAGCTGTGTGACTGATGCCAGGTAATGCAGGAACTTGCAACTTGTTCAGGGTGCCGGCGATAACTATAAGTAGCCTACTTCATGGAAGACACTGTGGAATCTTTATTTACCGACTAATTCTGGTGGAAGGTACACTTGGTTTAACGTCCATCTAATGGACGGCAGGTACAATACATCGCCCTGTATGCGAAACACATCAGGATGACAGTTTATAGTTGGGCTGAGATGCAAATCCAGGCTATACAGCTCAAATGCAAGTGTGAAAACCTCTCCGCTTTCCTGCCAGTCATTGTAGGTTGCAGGAGATGGATTTTAAGTTAAATGTACAGTGCATTCAGAAAGTATTCAGACCCCTTCACTTTTTCCACATTTTGTTATTTTGCAGCCTTATGCTGAAATCGTTTAAATTCATTTTTTCCTTGATCAATCTGCACTCAATACCCCATAACGACAAAGAGAAAACAGGATTTTAGAAAGTTTTGCAAATTTATTAAAAAGAAAAAACTGAAATATCACATTGACATTAGTATTCCTACCCTTTGCTATGACACTTGAAATTTAGCTCAGGTGCCTCCCATTTCTCTTGATCATCTTTGAGATGTTTCTACACCTTGATTGGAGTCCACCTGTGGTAAATTCAATTGATTGGACATGATTTGGAAAGGCACACACTAGTCAGGTTCACTATGTCAATAAATTATATTTCGTTCAAAATCATGGTAGATTAGCAAACCTATACATTTTTGGAAAGGTTATAGCATAAGGAAACTAAAAATCAATGTTTACATTTGGAGAGATACCTGTATGGCGGCCATTTTGGATTTTCAAAATGGCCACTGTAAAATACATATTTTGTTCTCTTTCTGCCTCTAATTACCCTAAAAACTTTTTAAAATATACTAAACCTATATTTTCAGAGACAAGGAATCCAATGAAAGTATCAAATTAGTGCTATGGGGAATGGTAAGACACGAATCAAAGGTTTTGAATTGCAAAATACTGTCTTTATATTCGCGATAAGTTGCATAATCAAATACATGTTATCATTTTGTACAGGCAGTTAATAACATCAAAATGTGTCACAATAATTCATATCACCAAACATACACAGGCAGTCAGCAAAATCATATATACACATGCAGTCAGTATAACTTCACATCTACACAGGCAGTCAATGACAAAATATACACAGGCAGTCAATGGCATCAAACATACACGATTACAGAATATGCCATTTAGAGTTCGTCATCACTGTCCTGTGTGTCGTATCCGACAATATAGTCCGCATCGTTTTCACAGTCCGTTCCACACAAGCAAAGGTCGGTCAAATTGATTGGCAAATCGAATTGGTCGAATGGTCGATCGAATCGAATTCGATGAATCGAATCGAATCGAATCGATCGAATTGGTCGAATGGTCGATCGAAGCGATTGGTCGAATGGTAGAATGGTCGAATTGGTCGAATGGAATTGGTCGATTGGTCGAATTGGTCGAATCGAATTGGTCGGAATTGGCAAATGTAAACATTGATTTTCTGATTTTCCATGTAATAACGTTTCCAAAAATGTATAGGTCTGCTAATCTACCATGATTTTGAACGAAAAAACATAGTGAACCTGACTACACCTGTCGATATAAGGTGTCACAGCTGACAATGCATATCAGAGCAAAAACCAAGCCATGAGGTCGAAGGAACTGCCTGCAGAGCTCAGATACAGGATTGTTTCGAGGCACAGATCTGGGGAAGCCTACAAAAAAATCTCTGCTGCATTGAACGTTCCCAAGAGCACAGTGGCCAATATAATTCTTAAATGGAAGAAGTTTGGAACAACCAGGACTCTTCCGAGAGCTGGCCGCCTGGCCAAACTGAGCAATCGGGGGAGAAGGGCCTTGGTAAGAGAGGTGACCAAGAACCCGATGGTCACTCTGGCTGAGCTCCAGAGATCCTGTGTGGAGATGGGAGAAACTTCCAGAAGGACAACCATCACTGCAGCACTCCACCGAACTGGGCTTTATGGCAGAGTGGCCAGACGGAAGCCAAACAGTTCAATCTTGGTTTGCATCAGACCACAGAATCTTGTTTCTCACAGTCTGAGAGTCCTTTCGGTGCTTTTTTGCAAACTCCAAGCGGGCTTTCATGTGTCTTTCACTGAGGAGAAGCTTCCGTCTGGCCACTCTGCCATATCGCCCAGATCGGTGGAGTGTTGCAGTGATGGTTGTCCTTCTGGAAGTTTCTCCCATCTCCACACAGGATCTCTGGAGCTCAGCCGGAGTGACCATCGGGTTCTTGGTCACCTCTATTACCAAGGCCCTTCTCCCCCGATTGCTCAGTTTGGCCGGGCGGCCAGCTCTAGGAAGAGTCCTGGTTGTTCCAAACTTCTTCCATTTAAGAATTATGGAGGCCACTGTGCTCTTGGGGACCTTCAATGCAGCAAAAAATTTTTTGTGGGCTTCCCCAGATCTGTGCCTCGACACAATCCTGTCTCTGAGCTCTGCAGGCAGTTCCTTCGACCTCATGGCTTGCTTTTTGCTCTGATATGCATTGTCAGCTGTGAGACTTTATATCGACAGGTGTGTGCCTTTCCAAATCATGTCCAATCAATTGAATTTACCACAGGTGGACTCCAATCAAGGTGTAGAAACATTTCAAAGATGATCAAGAGAAATGGGAGGCACTTGAGCTAAATTTCAAGTGTCAAAGCAAAGGGTCTGAATACTTGTGTAAATGTGATATTTCAGTTTTTTCTTTTTAATAAATTTGCAAAACTTTCTAAAGTCCTGTTTTCTCTTTGTCGTTATGGGGTATTGAGTGTAAATTTATGAGTGAAAAAATGAATTTAAACGATTTCAGCATAAGGCTGCAACATAACAAAATGTGAAAAAGGTGAAAAGGTCTGTATACTTTCTGAATGCACTGTATATGCTGTGCAAACGTCTATGTTGAATCCATTGAAACTTCAAGACTGGAAATGGCATGAACAGGAGTAATAGAGTTGTTCACCAGATGAGAGTGATTCTTATATGAGCTGTTTGAGGTTAGGTGAGCGAATCACCATTTTATCTATTTTAATTGAGTTAATTTTAAGAATGTTGCTGCTAGTGGTTCTACTAAGTGATGATGAAGAAGAAGCTATCTGATCTTCCAGCGAAAAGTAACCTCTAAATACAAGTAGAAACAAGTTATGTAAAGTTATAATCTCTTTTTGTTGTCTTCACATGTTTTTCAAGTGCGGTGCTGTGGTTCTGATGAAGGCTGCAGATGTACTTCCTTCGACTGATGATACCCAAGAAGGGGAAGGAGCTATGGAGAACCAGGTGGAGGAGGTGAGGGTAAACAGTCATGCTCTCAGATTAGAAACATGTTGTTGTTCTCTTCCTCTTCCCTTTATAAGAGTGAGGCCCAATGGTACCAAGCTCCTGCCCTGCCTTGACCATGATACTTCTACACTTCCTTCTGTCCTCAGCCAACTCTCTCCACTCTCCAACCACCCCCACCTTCGTGATTTCACTCCACACACAATCCTCCCATTTCAACCGTGGTCTCCCTCTTTTCCTCCTACCTTGTCCCCCTCAATGTATCCACTCTCTTTGCCATTCTCTCTTCCCCCATCTGCACCAAGTGCCCAGCCCATCTAAGCCGGCATTTCACCAATCTCCCAGTCAAGCTCATCTGCACACCAATCTCCTCCCTCAGTTCATACATGTTCTCCAACCATGCAATCTTTCAAATGGAAACTGAAAATGTTAACATCCACTGCAGTTTCAACTGGCGATAAAATTGCCTGGTTCTCTTGTCATGAGTCAGGTAATTATGGGGTTGACCATCTATCTATAATTCCAGTAATCTCTGTGTGTTTGTTTGTTTGTACGTTTGTTTGTTTGTCTGTGACCGCTGTTTCTCGACAACCACGGGTCCGATATACTTTAAACTTGCCAGGTATATTGCTGGGGACCCGAGGATGTGCCTTTTCAAGGTTTCATATTAATCGGACAATTACTTACCGAGCTATGTCCAAAAAACGATTCAACCAATCAGAGAGCAGCGAGCTATCGCGTGTGCCGAACGTGGCGAACACACTCTGCCTCGGATGGCACATTTGAGAGCGTATTCATTTATTTCACGTTTGCAAACTATGTTGCCGCTATGTTGGCGTTAAACTATGTTTTAAAACTAATAAAAACCATTTCATCTAAATAGAGGGGGGGGGGGGGGGGGGGGATTGTCACTGTACTCGCAAGCCGTTCGCCGTTCGCTTTGGCGTTGCGAATGGACCAACACATTTCATGAACCAAACCATTTCATGTAAAGCGTTCGCCGTTCGCTTTGGCGTTGCGAATGGACCAAAACATTTCATGAACCAAACCATTTCATGTAAATAGAGGGGGGGATATAATTTTAGATATAGATATAGTACGGGCATGCCCTAGTATTGATAATGTAACCAGACTCAGTGGTGTAATGGTTAGAGTGTCCTCTCCGAGTCTGGACGTCGGCAGTTCGAAGTCGATTTAACTTTTGGCATGTTTGATTTCAGATTGCTCTCTTTCTAGCCACGTGGTCTATTCTAGCCACGTCATCTCCAGGTATTTTTTTTAAAGTTTGTGAGGAGCTTCTAAATTGAAAAGCTTGTTAAAAATGTTTTTGATTTCTTCATTACATTTATAAAACTAGTATGGCACTCAGTAGAGCGCATGGTCTCACTTCGCATACTCATTCTGAACAAAAATACCATCGTTAACTGAACACACCACTATTATGGCCCATATACCCATATCATCCGTGCTCATTATTATGTCACAAATATTGCCATTATCCGCAGCTTTATTGCTTGATTATTTGGATATTTAACGACCATTTTTGGGCACATCCAGGCTAAGTTACGTCAATGAACATGAATATGAAAAAAAATTTAAACTATATTCCCCATGGCTGGTCGGTCATGTGTATGATGTTTCACATCGATCTATTAAGCGGTTCTGGAGAAGAAGATATTTTACGTTTTTATTTTCAATCCAATGTCACCACCAGACCAACAAACAACAGGCATTTTAAGGCCATTTTCCCTGCTAGAGCGGGGGATAGCCTTGTGGTTCCCATGACAATCTACTCCATTTTGCCCTATTTTCTGCATCTCCCTGTTAACCCCCTTGTCCGCATTTCTTCTTCCACCACCTTTAGCCAAGTCTTTCTCGGTCTTCCCCGTCCTCTACTTCCTTCGACATTCATTTCCATCACTCTTCTCAACCAGTCACTTTCATCTTTCCTCAACACATGACCAAACCATCTCAACCTGTTTCTCTTCACAGCATCCAGACCACCCTGCCAGACCAGACCACTACCAGTCCACATGACAGATTTAATTTTTCACTCATGTCGGGTTGTAGATCAGATATGTGAAGTTCTGATTTTTCGGATCTGAATTTTGATTCAACCAATTAGGGCTGGAATACCACTTCACCGATGATGTCATCGTTATCACCCTATATACCACATACGAAGTTGATGGCATACTAGTGGGGTATGCTTACACATTGTAAGCAATAACAAACCATGCTTTGTCAGTACGTAAATATACCTGGTGTTCTAATGGTTAGGGTGGCGGGCTTGGGATCCTAAGGTCCTGAGTTTGAATCCCGTTGAATTAACGCCAGGTGGGGTTGACTCAGCCTGTCATCCTTCTGAAGTCGGCAAAATGAGTACCAGATAACTGGTTCTGGAGAGGCATTGCATCAGCGGCAGACGTGCCCACAGAAAAATGATGCCACCAGCAGCCGGGTGGCTGCACATGAACCACCCAGTAGGTAAATAATAAATAGAAGCTTTATGATTATAAGCAAGCATCACTAACATTCTGCTAGATATCAATTGAGATTTTTATTTCGCAGTTCAAAGTTTACTAACAGGTGTTGTGTTTTGGAACTGTTGTGGAGCTAAACTCCGTCTTCGATGGATTGACTTGCCGGAGCGCAGCTCCGGTGCGCTCTGGCTGCACCGGTGCACCACACTCATGCTGTACACATTGTCTCGGGGCACTCACATGCAGTAAGCACAACAAAGCTGCACTTATTTTCAGATATTTTCATTTATGGATGCTTTCTGATGGCTCTGTGACTTTTCCCGGTGTATTGATGTCCGTCACCACTTGGAATTTCAGATTGATACGTCACCTGAAAGGTACCGAATATTAATATCAGTCAGTCAATCAGTGAGTGATTAGAATGAGCTTTATATCGATGTTAAGTGTTTATTTTTTCAAAAAAATGAAAAAAGATGCTAAATTTCAATTTTTTCATTGAGAGGTTTTGGATAAGTTGTCCAAAATTTTCCCTTTAATCCAATATTGCTGCCATACCATGTGACCTATGCCATTAGAGTTATCAAAGAAATATTCTCCATGGGTCGTCCCACCTATGCTTAATGTTTCACATCGATTGGACAAGCGTTTGCAGAGAAAAAAAATGAAAGCAAAAATATTGTTACAGCCATAGGTTTCGGGTTTCCTTAAGAGGGGGGGAGCCTTGGTTCCTCCCGGACTTACCGGGCCTGAGGACGGATAACTCCGTGTCCCGGCAAGTCGTTAATCAGCCACGAACGCCAATTAGTTGACCACGTGGCCCAGGGTCCTCCATCTAATTACCGTTTACCTGGGGGGTCACGCGGTTTTATAGCCGGAGACCGCGCCCTCGATATGCACTGATGTTATGTTATCTTCAGATCTTAATTGGACGCAGCCGAGAAAAACTACCAGTGCACATCGTACATAGACAGATTAGAGCCAATTAGTTGGGGAATTAAAACCTCCCAGTCTAACCTATATGCAGACGGTGCTAGACCAATGGAGTAAAGGACAGGCATAGACAGATCGGAAGAACAGTTCAACAATAGGGGGTTTATTTACAATATGAATATGGGGCCAAGGGGGAGCCGTTTGAAGGACTTTAATGTACAAGCAATCTTTTTAATGTGCAATTAAAATGTCTGGAAAAATGTGCATGCAATGAAAAAGGGGGATGCAAAAATGTGCAAGGGGACAATTGCAAGCAATTTAGGGTGCAAGCAATTAAAATGAACAGCCAAAATAACAGGGACAAGGAGCACTGCTACACCGACCAAATACAATTACCTATCCAAACACAGTACAAAGGCGCCCTATCAGAGACATCCGCGGAGGGTCTAGAAAGTAAGAGAGATAGAGCAGAATGAGGTGGTTTTGACCTCTTTGCTGTCCGTGCGTGGGCCGTCGAACCCGCGCTGCCTATTTGCTGAGGGAGGGGGGAGGGGGCAAAAGGAGGAATTATCGGTGTCTAAGGTGCGTAATGAAGAGGTGCTAGTGAGGGGTTCAGGTGAGGAGCAAAGGTGAGGTTTGAGGAGGAAACTGAAAAGAGGTGGATATTTGTGAGTTGGTCTTGAAAAGGACGGTCTGTGGCAATGCCTTCGTTGAGCTCCTGCGTCTAAAGTAGATACACAACAACAACAGGCATTTCAAGGCCATTTTCCCTGCTAGAGCGTGGGTTAACCCTGCGTCCAAAGTAGATGGTTAGACAAAAGAGAGAAAGAATGTGTGAGGAGACAGACTTAACTTAACATGTGAGCTCAAAATTTTCTTCATGTGTGTGTGTGGTGATTGGCTTACTCTAATGAACATGCCCTGCATGGCGCCTGCTTCGCTTGCTTGCCCAGTGTTCCGTTCCGCAAACTCTGTTTCGCAGCTCCAGCTCTGTTTCACACAGCTCCGATCTGCCTTCCGTTGCATATCGCCGGCCAAGCCAAATGATCTTCTCGTGTCCGGGCTACTGTGTTGTTTGCCGCCACTTGGCAGAGACGGACCTGGGATGTGGATCAAAAGAGATGCTCTCCTCCTAATAAGGAGGAGCTAATAGCCGATTAGCGCATATTTGCTCTTCATGCTAATGAAATCTGAAGAGGGAGGGTGAAGCACCCATAGCCATGGCATCACGTTGTCATTGTTGCTGCTTTCCGAAGACAGCGATGGGTGTCTTCTGTGTTTGTGGCTGAAGCGGTGATAGAGGCGGCATTGCGGGTAAGCTGTGTTTAAGACAGCATTGTGGTTGTGGTTCGTTCTGTGGTTTTGAGGTGTCGTGGTTGTTTGTACTGAGGTGGACGCATCGTGATTTGAGCTATGAAGAGTGTGTACAGCGAGCATGTGTAATGTTCAAATAAAGTTAAGTATTAATAAATGTGTTTTAATGATGTAGTGCCGTATGATTATTGGAGTGTTTGTAGGTGGAGTGTGGGGGAGGTTATCATGGTGTGACTGTTTTTAGCGTGTGATTTGAATTGGGTTTTGGCGTGCATATGCAGATTAGGAAAAGGGGGGCCGAGGTGCGCAGCTGTAGTGGGTTAGATTGATTTGTCTTGTGCCTATGTAAGAGTTTACTTCCACTGAAATGGGGAGAGAAAGAGAAAAACCTCGCACACATCCCACACAACGCATCTTGACCCAACAAATGCAACACACAAAAGGGGAGGACTATCTGAACGACCACAAATGAAATAACTGGGTGCATTGGAGAGTGCGAGTTCCCAGAACCGCAACAATATATAGATGTGGACACAGACAGACAGACAGACTCACAGGGGCATTACAATAGTCTTGCAACACCTTCGCGGTGAGACTAACGAATGGGTTTTGAGGGAAACATTCTGACGTGGGTCACAGACGTGGGCAGAAAAAGTGATGAACTAGAACGGCACTCAATAGAGAGCATACCTCTGCCTGGTTGGCCATATCATTCAATGGTGAAGAATCAATTAAAAATTGAACTTGCTGGATCTGGATCCGGATCTTCACCAAAATTGAATCGATTCTTTCTTGTCACACACACAACCTGTCCAACAAGTTTCATCCAAATCCATCCATAACTTTTTAAGATATCCTGCTATGTATAGTTTTTGGCCCTATCCCCCAATGGTTAAGAATCACTTGGAAAATTAAATAGTTATCGTATCCGAATTCATATTCAGATCTTCACCAAAATCGAATCGTCCTTGTCAGACACCCAACCGGTCCACCAAGTTTCGTCCAAATACGTCCACAACTTTTTTGAGATATCCTGCTATGTATCGTTTTTGGCCCTATCTCCCAATGGTGAAGAATCACTGAAAAATTATAGTTGCCGGATGCAGATCCGGATCTTCACCAAAATCTAGTCATTTCTTGGTGTCACATACGCCACATTCCTGCCAAATTTCGTCCGAATCCGGCCACAACTTTTTGAGATATTTTGTTCACAAACGGACAGACAGACTGGGGTGAAAACAATAACCTCTATCCACCTTTGGTGGCAGAGGTAACAACGTCACGTAATTGTGTGCTTGTCGGTGTTTTCAGATGCCAGTGAAAAGCTCGGCGGTGGTAAAATACAGCTGGGCACCTCCCCGTGCAGGCTTTGCGCTTCTCCGCCAGCACACTGACCTCAAACTCCCTCCGGCAAACTGGCTGCGTGGTGCAGCACGCCTTGGCACCCAACCACCCGGCCTTCCAGGCACTGCCAGGGCGAACCATCCGTTTTCAAGGTAGGACTTCAGAGTGAGAATATGAATTTACTTGAATGGCAATGAAGAAGGAGAATCCATCAAAGTTAATTTGTGTAACTAAAGGATTTGTCAATGACAATAGAGGAGTAGAGGACTGTGTGGTTGGCTGCATGGCTATTTACAGTGCATTCATAAAGTATTCAGACCCCTTCACTTTTTTCACATTCTGTTATGTTGCAGCCTTATGCTGAAATCGTTTAAATTCATTTTTACCCTTATTAATCTACACTCAATACCCCATAATGACAAAGAGAAAACAGGATTTTAGAAAGTTTTGCATATTTATTAAAAAGAAAAAACTGAAATATCACATTGACATAAGTATGCAGACCCTTTGCTATGACACTTGAAATTTAGCTCAGGTGCCTCCCATTTCTATTGGTCATCTTTGAGATGTTTCTACACCTTTATTGGAGTCCACCTGTGGTAAATTCAATTGATTGGACATGATTTGGAAAGGCACACACCTGTCCATATAATGTCTCACAGCTGACAATGCATATCAGAGCAAAAACCAAGCCATGAAGTCAAAGCAACTGCCTGCAGAGCTCAGAGACAGGATTGTGTCGGGGCACAGATCTGGAGAAGCCTAAAAAAAAAATTCTGCTGCATTGAAGGTTCCCAAGAGCAACAGTGGCCTCCATAATTCTTAAATGGAAGAAGTTTGGAACAACCAGGACTCTTCCGAGAGCTGGCCGCCTGGCCAAACTGAGCAATCGGGGGAGAAGGGCCTTGGTAAGAGAGGTGACCAAGAACCGGATGGTCACTCTGGCTGAGCTCCAGAGATCCTATGTGGAGATGGGAGAAACTTCCAGAAGGACAACCATCACTGCAACACTCCACCGATCTGGGCTTTATGGCAGAGTGGCCAGACGGAAGCCTCTCCTCAGTGAAAGACACATGAAAGCCCGCTTGGAGTTTGCAAAAAAGCACCTAAAGGACTCTCAGACTGTGAGAAACAAGATTCTGTGTTCTGATGAAGCCAATATTTAACTGTTTCACCTCAGGTCTGGCCACTCTGCCATAAAGTCCAGATCGGTGGAGTGTTGCAGTGATGGTTGTCCTTCTGGAAGTTTCTCCCATCTCCACATAGGATCTCTGGAGCTCAGCCAGAGTGACCATCCGGTTCTTGGTCACCTGTCTTACCAAGGCCCTTCTCCCCCGATTGCTCAGTTTGGCCGGGCGGCCAGCTCTAGGAAGAGTCCTGGTTGTTCCAAACTTCTTCCATTTAAGAATTATGGAGGCCACTGTGCTCTTGGGAACCTTCAATGCAGCAGAATTTTTTTTTTAGGCTTCTCCAGATCTGTGCCTCGACACAATCCTGTCTCTGAGCTCTGCAGGCAGTTCCTTCGACCTCATGGCTTGGCTTTTGCTCTGATATGCATTGTCGGCTGTGAGACCTTATATAGACAGGTGTGTGCCTTTCCAAATCATGTCCAATCAATTGAATTTACCACAGGTGGACTCCAATCAAGGTGTGGAAACAGCTCAAAGATGATCAAGAGAAATGGGAGGCACCTGAGCTAAATTGCAAGTGTCATAGCAAAGGGTATGAATACTTATGCCATTGTGATATTTCAGTTTTTTCTTTATAATAAATTTGCAAAACTTTCTAAAATCCTGTTTTCTCTTTGTCATTATGGGGTATTGAGTGTAGATTGATGAGAGGAAAAAAGAATTTAAACTATTTCAGCATAAGGCTGCAACATAACAAAATGTGAAAAAAGTGAAGGGGTCTGAATACTTTCTGAATGCACTGTATATCTATATAATATTCTGCGTAGGTGATTCTGTCTGTGAAACGTCTGTCCGGGGGAGTGGCTACACCCGGTCTGGAAGGGGCTTCAAAAACATATCACCACCATTTTCTTTCCTCGCATAGCTTTGAGGCCTCTTTTGTTAGGCCCATGGTGTCTTGCTCTCTCTCACAGTTTTATTTCAACTCCAATTCGATATCTCATTTCATTTTTCACAGTTGCTAACATGTTTTGGACTTCGTGCCGTTATGCCATGAGAACGGGCTGTCGGCCATTTTTACCTCGCGCAGGACTTGCGCTTCGCTCAAGGTTTCATCTCGCTTCGACCATTTTCACTGCATTCAGACGTTGATCTGGTGTGTGTGTGTGTAACGTGGCTTTTGAGTGGAAAATCTGCGTGTCGCCGATTTCGAGCCGTGAAACGTCCATACCCGAGGGTGTGATTTCCCAGTCGCCTTGAGGGCGCCTTTGCGCAGCTTTGGCAGCAGGACTGTAACTGCCAACCCAACGGGATTCTGGTCTCGATTGGACATTGTTCTGACAATCGCTGGAGCGGATCGATTTTGGCTTGAAGCCGGGATTAGAGACATTGGGAATCTTCTTCTTTTCACTCACTTGGATCACAGTGAGTTATATTGTACGAACCTGATGGTACCATCATAGGAAATATATATTGGTTGTACAATTGATTACTATTGTTGTTGTACTGTTATTCTTGTGTGATCTTAATACAATACTTGTTTGTTTGTAACAATTGGTGTGGCTTCACCATTGATCTTTGACATGCAGAATAACACATCTTTCTGCCGTGACTCCTCTCGGGGCTCGGAGGTACACCGTGACCGGGGTTTGGGGAGGAGCACGTAACAATACATTCAAGTTTAAAAATGAAGACACCCGTGACTGATGTGCATTTTAAGACTGAATCAAGATGTTTTCGATCATAAATTACTTTTTGAAGAAACAAAGGTACATTTTGATTACAACTCAAGCAAAGGAAACCAGGCAATGCCTGTTTCGTTCGGAGCGATTATTCACCTCCCAAAGAAGATGCGTTTCATTTCAAGAGGATATAAAATCGTGAAATCTTTAATAATTAAAAAAATTTGGTTAAATAAAATTGTGACATCTTTATTTAAAAAAATTGGTTTTCGCACGAGTTTTCAAGGCTGAATCAATCGTAGGCAGGATTAGTAGGCAGAATCGTAGGCAGTTCGTAGGCAGTTCACATCCAGGATTAATAAAAAAACTCCATTTCACGTGTGCATGGACATGTAATTCACATATATGTAAAAGAAATAAATAAACACAGACGGGAAATTGCCGAGAGATATTTTTTCGTTCTTATTTTATAAGCTATGTGCACGTACACTTTAAAGAAGTTTATTTGAAATCTTTAATTAAAAAAAAGTCATTTTGTATGCTGGAACGAAAAGAGTAACTTTGGTTTTCCCGGGACAGAACGGTGCAATGTAAAAAGACTTTTTCTCTCAGGGACTTTTCCATTTGAGCTGTATTCTTTATATAGTCGGAATGTTTCATTCTTTCGACGTAGTCACAATAAATAGTTGCAATTAGGTACTCTGCACATGGGGAGAGGGGCGGAGCATCGTTTACTTGTCGCCACTCGCGTTTGTAAATGCTATCTCCAAAATGAATAAAATAATGAGGGAACAGAACGAGACATTCAATGGACGTTAACCCAGACTTGCACAGGATGCTGAGCAACAAAGAAATTGGAAGGTAATGTGTGCTCAGCAAACATATACAAGAGCAGCTGTAATGAATCCGGATGAAGTATTGGATAATATTGTTGAAGATCATCATTGCGGTGGGCGTCCGATGACGTCACCATGCGTGAACTGTTCTGCGAAACATTTTACGAATGAATGAACAGGACAAGGGAGCAGATTTACACTGTGTTCCTCCAAGAGAAAAGTTCAATTACCTCTAATATTTGCCGTACCTGCTCGATTGGAACAACTGCCGGGGGGAGGGGGAGAGGAGACTGGGGGAGGGGAGAGGAGACTGGGGGAGGAGGACAGGAGACTGGGGGGGGGGGGAGGAGACGGGGGGGAGAGGAGACGGGGGGAAGAGGAGACGGGGGGGAGAGGAGACGGGGGGAGAGGAGACGGGGGGAGAGGAGACGGGGGGAGAGGAGACGGGGGGGAGAGGAGACGGGGGAGAGGAGACTGGGGGGCGGGGAAACTGGGGGGGGGGGGTAGACTGGGGGAGCGGGGAGAGGAGACTGGGGGACGGGGGAGAGGAGACTGGGGGAGGGGGGAGAGGAGACTGGGGGAGGGGGAGAGGAGACTGAGGGAGGGGCAGAGGAGACTGGTGAATGGGCAGAGGAGACTGGTGAAGGGGGAGAGGAGACTGAGGGAGGTGGAGAGGAGACTGGGGGAGGGGTAGAGGAGACTGGGGGAGGGTTAGAGGAGACTGGGGGAGGGGAAGAGGAGACTGAGGGAGGGGGAGAGGAGACAGGGAGGGGGAGAGGAGACTGGGGGAGGGGGAGAGGAGACTGGGGGAGGGGGAGAGGAGACTGGGGGAGGGGGAGAGGAGACTGATGGAGGAGGAGAGGAGACTGATGGAGGAGGAGAGGAGACTGATGGAGGAGGAGAGGAGACTGAGGGAGGAGGAGAGGAGACTGAGGGAGGAGGAGAGGAGACTGAGGGAGGAGGAGAGGAGACTGAGGGAGGAGGAGAGGAGACTGAGGGAGGAGGAGAGGAGACTGAGGGAGGAGGAGAGGAGACTGAGGGAGGAGAGGAGACTTTCCTTGGAAAGTGATCTTTCCTGGGAAAACCACATTTCAAATCTGGCCTCCAAAGCCAGTCGCCGACTGGGCATCCTCCGTCGTGCGAAGTCCTTCCTTGGCACACCTGAGCTCCTCACCACGTACAAGGCTTTCATCCGCAGCTCAATGGAATACTGCTCTCCCCTCTGGGCTGGTGCTCCTGCCTCACACCTAGCTCGGCTTCACGCTGTTGAAAGCAAAGCATTCAGAATCATTGGAATCTCCCGCGATGAAGCTAACTCCAAGGGCCTCTCACTCACTCACCGCAGGCAGGTTGGTGGTCTTTCCGTCTTCTACCGACTCCTCTCTGGCCTTGCCCCCCCAGCTCTCTCTGGGCTCTGTCCCGCAAATATTCCTACAGGTCGCACAAGATCTGCCTGCAACCCTCTTATGGTTAAACTGCCAAAATCAAGACTCTCTGCTCACCTTCACTCCTTCATTCCTCTTTTCTCCCACCTCTGGAACAAACTCCCTCACTCTCTTCAATCCCACTCCACCCTCCAGGTCTTTAAAACAGCTGTTCACCACCATCTCTTATCTTCCCCCATCCAAAACCTTGATCTTTTCTATCCCCGATAATTTCACCCCAAATACTCTTTTTGAAATACCAACTTCTGTCCTGGAAGTCCTTGGTGTCCTTGTGTTTTATACTTCTCCCACCCCCCTCCCCCCTTCCCACGCCTCCTCCCCCCAAGCCCTCTCCCTCCCACACATCTCCCTGCTCTTAAATGTTCTGTGCTCTCAAGTGTTTGTGTGCTTCCCATTCTCTTGTCTTCCGCTCCCTCTTTTTATATATTTTGCTTGTCTGGTTGATTTGTTTGTGAAGTAAATGTCAGCTCTTTCACGAGCCTCGATTCAGTATACCAAAAAAAAGAAAAAAAAAAGGAGGAGAGGAGACTGAGGGAGGAGGAGAGGAGACTGAGGGAGGAGGAGAGGAGACTGAGGGATGGGAGAGGAGACTGAGGGATGGGAGAGGAGACTGGGGGAGGGAGGGGGACAATGGGGGAGGGAGAGAGGAGACTGAGGAAGGCGGAGAGGAGACTGGGGGTGGGGAAGAGGAGACTAGGGGATGGGAAGAGGAGACTGAGGGATGCGGAGAGGAGACTGAGGGATACAGAGAGGAGACTGAGGGAGGTGGAGAGGAGACTGAGGGAGGCGGAGAGGAGACTGAGGGAGGTGGAGAGGAGACTGAGGGAGGCGGAGAGGAGACTGAGGGAGGCGGAGAGGAGACTGAGGGAGGCGGAGAGGAGACTGAGGGAGGCGGAGAGGAGACTGAGGGAGGCGGAGAGGAGACTGAGGGAGGCGGAGAGGAGACTGAGGGAGGCGGAGAGGAGACTGAGGGAGGCGGGGAGGAGACTGAGGGAGGCGGGGAGGAGACTGAGGGAGGCGGGGAGGAGACTGAGGGAGGCGGGGAGGAGACTGAGGGAGGCGGAGAGGAGACTGAGGGAGGCGGAGAGGAGACTGAGGGAGGCGGAGAGGAGACTGAGGGAGGCGGAGAGGAGACTGAGGGAGGCGGAGAGGAGACTGAGGGAGGTGGAGAGGAGACTGAGGGAGGCGGAGAGGAGACTGAGGGAGGCGGAGAGGAGACTGAGGGAGGCGGAGAGGAGACTGAGGGAGGCGGAGAGGAGACTGAGGGAGGCGGAGAGGAGACTGAGGGAGGCGGAGAGGAGACTGAGGGAGGCGGAGAGGAGACTGAGGGAGGCGGGGAGGAGACTGAGGGAGGCGGGGAGGAGACTGAGGGAGGCGTGGAGAAGACTGAGGGAGGCGGGGAGGAGACTGAGGGAGGCGGAGAGGAGACTGAGGGAGGCGGAGAGGAGACTGAGGGAGGCGGAGAGGAGACTGAGGGAGGCGGTGAGCAGACTGATGGAGGCGGAGAGGAGACTGAGGGAGGCGGAGAGAGGAGACTGAGGGAGGTGGAGAGGAGACTGGGGAAGGGGGAGAGGAGTGAGGAGGAGTTGGAAAGGAATGAGGGGAGAGGAGTAAAGCGACTCTCACGTGTGTGACCCACTCTCCCCCATGTATGTGACCCACTCTCCCCCGTGTGTGTGACCCACTCTCCCCCGTGCATGTGACCCACTCTCCCCAGTGTATGACCCACTCTCCCCAGTGTGTGACCCACTCTCCCCCGTGTGTGTGACCCACTCTCCCCCGTGTGTGTGACCCACTCTCCCCCGTGTGTGTGACCCACTCTCCCCCGTGTGTGTGACCTACTCTCCCCCGTGTGTGTGACCCACTCTCCCCCGTGTGTGTGAGCCACTCTCTCCCGCGTGTGTGACCTACACTCTCCCCCCGTGTGTGTCCCACTCCCCCCGTGTGTGTCCCACTCCCCCCGTGTGTGTCCCACTCCCCCCGTGTGTGACCCACTCCCCCTTTGTGTGACCCACTCCCCCTTTGTGTGACCCACTCCCCCTGTGTGTGACCCACTCCCCCATGTGTGTGACCCACTCTCCCCCGTGTGTGTGACCCACTCTCCCCCGTGTGTGTGACCCACTCTCCCCCGTGTGTGACCCACTCTCCCCCGTGTGTGTGACCCACTCCCGTGTGGAAGAAGTGAAGAAGAAGAGGCGGAAGCGCTTACCTGGAGAGGGAACTAACTCAAATGGACACGGGTTTAACAAGGAATGGAAAGTAATGCAAGGGTTTATTTTAAATAAAGGTCGGCACAGGGAAACGCGATGATAAATCTAATAATGATCCTAAATTTGGATCCCACACACCGACTTCCAAATACGAGACAGGGGAAAATGAATTAACAAAAGAACACATTCTTCGTGGGTTGGTGTAATGTGGTGCGAGCTTATCTGTCCGTTGTCCAATGCGGCCCCGTCCGGCTCCAAGCTCCGAGCACGAATAAACCTCAGCCTCCTCGCTCGTACGCCCCACCCGGCCTCAATGCGACTCGCTCCGCGGCACACCACGAGGTCCCTCGCTCCAGTACCAACAGCACTGGATCCCGCTCCAAGCACCATGACGAACCATCACCCATCACGAAGCACGGAGGTCCAGCACGCAAGAAGGAAGAGCCAATGAAGACCAGGGACAAGAGGAGCAAGAGCATCAAGCACAGAGAGAGGTCCAGCGCGCAGAGTCCAAGAGAGAGAGAGAGAATGTCGTGCAGCGTGCCCTTTTGTAACCTTGCGTGTGACATCAGCTCTGGCGCGCCCCCCAATCAGCGCCTCGTCGCTTCCCGCCGTCCACCAAACCTTCTAGCACCTTCCCTCCAATGAACAACCTCCTTCTCAGTTGCGTCTTCACGCCTCCCACCCTGATTGGCTGGAGGTTCGTGCCTTCTGCGCCAACCAATCACATGTTCGCTGTGGCGTGGGTTACAACTCGTCTCACACGATGTTGCTAGGCCAGCTGGTGGTGCGGCTGGCGGCGGCCATCCAGCGGTGCCCCGAACTGGCTTCCTGCCGGTCTTCTTCCAAGGTCATTGTAAGGGAAGGGATCTAATTTACTGTTGCACTAAGGGCCTAAGTGTTTATATGTGTGCGTTGCCATAAGGGACAAAGGAATGATTGCCAGGTCTGACACACACGGGTTTATCTTAGTCCCTACAACTATTTAACACACGAACATCCTTGTATGTTCACAGGTATACACTTACCCCGACAGACCGCCTAAAAACATAGAACTTATTACAAGGTTGATTCCCTATCGCGACAGTCGAATACCTACCTATACAGATCTACCTGGCTCTAGATATTCCTTTACCCCCAGACATAACAATATAATAATACGCAAAACGTGTGCGGTTAACCGAAATTAACTCCGCTGCCTTTCGCCTGCTACAACCCCTCCGTATGGACTGGGAGGGTGCGGGTGGGGGTGTGGGGGGGGGGGGGGGTTCGCTATGGAATGTGATACCTCGATTTACGTGTCGCGGTCATCATAGTTGCATGATCGACTGAAATCTGCTGCTGTGATCTACATCGACTGAAATCTGCAGCGGTGGTCTACTGCAATCTACTAGAAACACCTGCTCCTTAAGGGAGTGCAAGGAAGTGTTTTTATTCTCCTGCAGAAGTTGTAAAACTTCCAGGATTTTTATTTGTCCATCTTTTCAAGTTATTCTGTCCAGCGGTTTATTATATTAAGGTTTTCATACCGAGATTCTTATATCTTCTCTTCTTTCATATAATAATACGGAAAAAGTGCACAGTTATTTTTCTCGTAAACGCAAAATGATCAAAGCATGTTTGCCCATTGATTTTTTTCAATGGGTGACTGGTAGTTCAGTAAATAATAGCACATGTTTCACTGTTTCACTGGTGCTATATTTAGGATTTAGAATGATTTTTAAAATGGAGTGCAATCGTAAACGTAATACACCCCAATAGGTTTTTCATATACCTCTTCTGCACCACAAAATAGTGTCCAAGTTTTAATGCACGTCTCTAATGTGTTCATTGTAGGTTGTTGTACAAACCTGAAAAGGGAGCTTTTTTTTCTCTTTCTCTCTCTCTCTCTCTCTCTCTCTCTTTCTCTCTCTCCCTCTCTCTCCCTCTCTCTCCCTCTCTCTCTCTTCTCTCTCTTCTCTCTCTTCTCTCTCTTCTCTCTCTTCTCTCTCACTCTCTCACTCTCCCCACAAGATTGAAGCTCATGGGAGAGCAAGGGGCAACTATTGGACACATTAAGCAAGGGAATGAAAGGACAGTAAAGAAGGATATATAGGAGGGGAGGAAACACTTCAACCTGCGGGTGGGAAGGTTGGTTAGGAAGGGTTAGCGTGTGTAATAAAGATTGTGGTTAAAAGTGGGGGATGACACGAGGTGGTGGTGCACCGACTGATTGAAGTGCTGAAGGGAAGAGTGAGATAACACAGCCTCTGAAAGGAGGTTCCACCTGTAGCATCCGTTCTGCTGACATTAGTTGGTGGACGTTAAAGATCCACCATCTCTTTCGCGAACAGTAGGCGAGCGGCTGCACCAAGAACAAATTCCAAATTCCTGCCCTGACTACTGCTGGGAAGGCAACGGCAAACCCCCAAGTTTAACCCTTGCCAAGGCACTCCTTTAGCAGCACCGACGCTCTGTAACATAGTATGGTACATCAGAATCCTTTATGATCCCATGAGCAGGTGTTTCATATATGCTCCAGTACATAATGAACAAACTATGATGACCTTAGACACTATAAGGCTTTGAGGCACAGTGCCGACTTGTGAGAGTTAAGGTGAAAACTTTTGTTACTTTAGTACATCCAGCATTGCTAATGGCAATCTGTATTATTGGAGACTGTTTGCAGTGTCAGCTCAACACTCTGCTGGAAATATCGTACAAATATCGGATCACCAAATTGGTTTCAGACCGGGTAGGCTAGTGGCCAAATTTAAAAAGGGGCCTAAAATGTGAGAAACCCCTACCCACGGTAGAACAAGTCACAACCTATTTTTTATTGAAGAGGGATGTTTGGGGAGTTAGAAAATCATGGTTGTGAACCTGAGATCATTGCACAACATTTTGAAAATCACGTTTACATATGTACCACTGCAGACTGCAAAAATGGATTTAATCGCCACAGATTTTGGCTCATATTGGCTCATATATTTGTTAATACTGGTGCTACAAACACAAATTTGGTACCATAATGTGCGGAATGATGACATATATATGTGTAAAAACCATTTGTGATGTAACAAAGGCTTTTGTGTGACCTACAGGCAAAAATAGTGGAATTTTGCGCAATAAATCAGCTTCGGGTTTACCAATAAATATCAACTAAACAATTAATTTCTTCATAAGTATTTGAGTTGTATTACTACATATTACATCAAAATAACCCTCTATCATTCTCCTTTTTAGAAATATAACTCATAAAGATAAATCAGTTGAATTAATAGAGTTATTACCGAAACCATATGTCACCCCCCCTAAAAGTAACCGACATTGATTAATTTATAATACAAGTATATGCATTAACAAAAACAAGAATGATTTTAAATCCAGTTGCAGAAAATCAATTTTGAGCTTGATTGCCTTTTTCTAAAACGACTGATATATACTTATCTTTAATTATTTCATTTCAGATGCTTGTGCTGACAATTGATCTGCAATTATGGATCTGGAACCACCTGTTGTGAAGCGTCGTAAAATTGACACTGACCACTGCATCATATGCTTTAAACCCCTCAACCCTAAAAAGCAAGAAGTTGTAACGAACCCAACATTTAATGGTTTGAGTGCAATCTTCAAAGCAAGTCAAATCAGAAAAGATGACGTTTATGAAAGTATCTGGCCTTTGCAACAAGACATATTGAGTCTTGATTTGAAAGTATCATTCCACAAATCGTGTCGGGCCAAGTATACCAGCAAGTCAAATATCTCCACATCCAACCCCAGTGAGAGTGACCAGCAACCATGCACGTCTGCGGCAACAGAACACACAAGAATCAGCAGAAATGAAACAGCTGGGTTTGACATCAGGACTAACTGCTTCATTTGTGGAAAATCCAACACTTCCAGAAACACGCTTACACCGGTATCTACAGGAACTGGACAGTCCACCAGAGAAAAAGTTCTGGCAGCAGCTGACAAAAGACAAGACAATAAAATACACATGCGCATGCTTGCCTTTCCAGATTTGTTCGCCTATGATGCCAAGTACCACAGGTTATGCTATTCACACTATATTTCAGAACGGAACATCACTGCTGCAATTCGTAAATCAGGAGAGGAAACAATGGGCACATTACATGATGAAGCTTTTGATGAACTGAAATGTTATCTGGAACAAACTGTGTTCTCCAAAACTAAGACAGTGACACCCCTCGTTCATCTGAAAGATGAATACGTTGGATATTTGGTTTCACTGGGTACCACGAATGCAGAACAGTATAAAACTTGGAAGTTGAAGGAGCGATTAACTAAATATTATGGTGACCAAATAGTCTGTGTAACATTTGATGGCCACACTGACATCATATGCTCTTCTTCTGTGACCTTAGGTGATGCCCTGAGAAAAGCCACGATTCTGCAGAGCATGACTGATGAACCAGAATATGAAGACATCCCGTCTGATGTACCATCAGCCATAGATAGTGAAATGCATACTTTGCATGCTGCAGCTGGTATCCTGAGGAAGCACATGGCTGATATCGAGCATGTTGGAAATATGTATGCACCTGTCGAGGAAACAGATATTCAGCACTGTGCAGAATTCGTTCCTAATACACTCTACGACTTTATTCAGTGGTGCACCAGTGAGAAATCACACACGAATGTAACCAGCTGTAGTGATGAAGGTGTTATGAAGAACAACCTGAGGACGATCGCCATTTGTCAACCTGAGGACGGCTTTTAAAGAACTCTGTGATGGGGACACTGAAGTAGCTTCCACAAACCACGCTGAGCATGGAAAGACAAGGATGGTAAGGGATGAACAAGATGTTACCAAGATCACGGAATTTGTATCAAACGCACAAAATCCGTTTGACCTACGTACTGTACCTGACGAATTGGTCAACATCGCCACAGGCCAGGTTGCTTCACAAGAAGTATCAAACGGACTTGGACATTTCTTAACAGACGCCCAGAAATGCAACAAAAGTTTTATCGAAAAGCGACTTCTTGCTGACCAAACCAAGAGTTTCTGGGAAACAGACTCACAAACAAAGACACCAACGTTTGCGGACATGTCAAAACCCATGAAAACCAACAAACGAGATAAATTGATGGTGGATTCAGAAGTACTTTTCCGGCGGCTGCTTGCTGTCTCAAAGAAACGCGATGTCAGTCTGGAACAAGTCCTGACACATGAACTGGCTCCTGTGCCACCGTCCCTCTTCAACAATGATGGGACAATGCGAAAAACCAACAAGGCGGATCTGGCAAAGAAGTTAGAAGCTAATTGCGAGGAAGTCCAGGTGCTCGAACCCTCTGACCAACATGATACTGCTTATGTCATTGATGGGATGGCACTACTTCAGGCACTACTTCAGGCACTTGATGAAGCCCAGTTTGACACATTTGACGATCTCAGACGTACCATAATGCAGAAGATTCAGTCACTGCTTGCTAGTAACCAAGGTGTGACATCAGTTACATTGGTTTTTGACAGGTATGATGTACCACTCTCTATCAAGCAGCTGGAAAGAGAACGTCGCACTGGTGGAGAGTCAACACCCAGATATGTCATCGATGGACAACGCACAGTTCCAAACTACAGGAAGTTCCTGAAGAACACCACAAACAAATCAGCGCTTGCCGATTTCCTCTGCAGTTACTTGACAGTAGCCGCCCAATTGCAGCTTGAGGAAAACCAATCTGTCACACTGGCAGGAGGCTTTAACGATGGCCTGCTAGTTAAAGTTGTGGATCATAGAGGCATCCGGGAACTACCTGAATTGTTCAGCACACATGAGGAGGCTGACACACGGCTCCTGCTACATGCTATCCATCTCGCCAGAGCACACTCAAAGGTCATTGTACGATGTGATGACACTGACGTGTTGGTCCTACTCATCTATTACTGTGGGAAAGGCATGTTTGGGGACACCAAAGTGTACATGAATGCAGGTCACTGTACAAAAACAACGAATCGTCAGAGATTCATTCCTGTCAACAGAATAACGGACGACATCGGTCAGGATACGTCAAGTTGGTTGCCAGCATCACATGCTATAAGTGGCTGTGACACAACCTCCTCGCTGTTCAAAGTCGGGAAACGCACTGCATATTCGAAACTCAAGCAAAACATTGCACACTTGGCACCACTGTCACGGTTAGGCCAAACCAGAGATACAACCAATGTCGTCAGCACTGCCACAAAATATGCTCTGTCGTTGTATGGTTCAAAGTCAATTCACACACTCGACCAACTTCGTTATGTTTATGCCTGCACAAGTGACAAACCAGCATCTCTCTTCCCACCAACAGACGATGCTTTCGAACAACATCTGAAGCGAGCAAATTACCAGGTGGCGATATGGACCCACAGCCATGTAGCGAAGCCTGTACTTTGGAACCCCGATGGTAATGGATGGCAGGTCAGAGACAACAAACTTGAGCCTGTCATGTTCCAAAAGGATGCAGCCCCAAGGGAGGTTCGAGATCTCACGCATCTCTACTGCACCGACGATGACTGTAGGCAGAGCAGAACATGTCATTGTATCTCTGCAGGACTGACCTGCACTGAATTCTGCTCGTGTAGTGCAGACGATTGTCCAAATGCTGATGATTCTGTTGTCTTTGACGACAGCACCGATGAAGAGCGTGACTGAACTTTTTAATGTATTACATGTATTACTTCATGTAATAGATGTACATAAGTTACAGTGCATGTTATGAATTCATTATCGTCATATGTGAAATAGCTTATATCAACATGATGTCTATAAAAGTCACTTTCACAATTGTGTCAGAATCTTAAGTCAATTCTTCATGTTGCATATCTGCTTCGGGATTTCTATCGGTCAGCATTAGTGGGGCGACATATGATTTCAGTTATAACTATATCATTTCAGTGACAATTATATCATTAGATATATTTTTCAAAGGGTAAATAAACTTGGATTATGTTGATGTAACAAGTATGTCTGCAAGTCCAATATTTTTGAAGTAATTAATTGTTTAGTTGATATTTATTGGTAAACCCGAAGCTGATTTGTTGCGCAAAATTCCACTATTTTTGCCTATAGGTCACACAAAAGCCTTTGTTACATCACAAATGGTTTTTACAGATATATATGTCATCATTCCGCACATTTTGGTACCAAATTTGTGTTTGTAGCACCAGTATTAACAAATATATGAGCCAAAATCTGTGGCGATTAAATCCATTTTTGCAGTCTGCAGTGGTACATATGTAAACGTGATTTTCAAAATGTTGTGCAATGATCTCAGGTTCACAACCATGATTTTCTAACTCCCCAAACATCCCTCTTCAAGAAAAAATAGGTTGTGACTTGTTCTACCTTGGGTAGGGGTATGCCACCCAAAACCTAATTTGGCCACTAGCCTAGGGTCACTCCACCATGGACATGCTACTTCTACTCACCCAACAATGGATGGTGACCTTCAATGTCAGGCATGAGATCAGGGCCGTCTCTCTGGAAATATCTCATGCTTTTGATACAGTCTTGCATCCCGCCTAAGGCCTCAGTCACACTGGATCGTACGTTTTCTGGATCGTGCGATTGGTGGCAATTTGGCCGAGGTACGACCAATCGGCAATGTTTGCTACGATCTCTATTTGCGATCGCATACTGCGATTGCTCTTAAGACTGGTGGTAGGTCATCATACGATTGGTGGTACGCATGGCCGTGCGATCACCAACGATTGGAGAAGATCGATCGCAAGATCAATCGTCAGTAATCGTGCGACCCGTCGTGGCGATCAGCGACCGATTGTACGATCAATCGTGGCGACCTGCGACCACTCGCACGATCGATCGCAGCCAATCGCAGCCAGTCGCAGCCAGTCGCAGCCAGTCGCAGCCAGTCGTGAGATGGGTTGCTCGATCAGATCTAGAGGCTCGTGATTATGCGTCAGCATCAGTAGTCACCTACCTCTCAAGGAGTACACTTCGTCGAACTTTTCAACTGAAACTATAATTCGCTATGCCTCCCAAGAAGGGAGCTGTGGCCTGGCAGCTTAGTTCTGCACATTACTTTATTGTGTTAAAGATTTTACTTTGACAAAGAACTTTGTTTGTGTATACATGTATTGATTTAATTTGTATTTAAAATAATAATTTTTTCCATTGCAATATAAACCAGTCATTTATTACTCAGACCATACACACACAATAAAGACAACTAATTATGACTTTTTCTCCTGACATACCATGAAATAGCATGTTTATTGTACAAGTTCATTGCAAAATAGATATGCAAAAATAGATCATACACATAGCATATTTTTGCGGATTCGGGGGTCGGCTCTCCCCTTATCAAGGGGGGGGGGTTAATCCCCTTGTCTTTTAAGCTGGCCGTCCCCCAATCCTGGAAGCTATGACGATCCTTCCGGTTGGAATTAGCTCGGGTGATTGGTCAATGAAGTCCCAAATACCTACTTACTAACCCGACTGTAAAGCAGGGAAATAACTCCCGCTCGAACCACGGATAAGATGGAAATTGCCGAGCGGTTAGCAATCTGCGGCCCGAGCCATTAACAAAGACTAACCCGATCCTGAGCGGTTTCCAAATCGTGCCACAGGTACTCAATTGAAAGAAAGGATGGAGGCGATCGGATAAGAGGAAACCAGGGTAAGGGAAGAACAAAGAGTGGGTTTATTACAAATGTACAAGAAAAGAGGAAACAAAAGGATGTAGCAGGAGAAGAAGAAAAAGCAGGACACAGGGCAGGCTTACTATATATACAGTCTTAACTTATTATGACCCCAGGACAAACAGACAGACTCACACGGAATTGTAGTGGTAGGGGAGGAAGGTCCAGGCAGATGGTCAGGCGATGGGATCCGGCTCCGGTCCACTCCAGTCCAGGCTCCGGTTCCGCGGGCGAAACCCGGCAGGCAGCTTCGCGCGTATCGTCGGACGCGAGCGGACCTTACGTATCTCGGGGTTACATATATCGGGGGGGACTGGGATGCGGCGTACGTAATACGTAGCTCGTGCCAGCTCTCTCTCCCTCTCTCCCGATCAATGGCTCGTATCACAGGCAGTTCGTGCAATGAGCGTCTCCGCGCAGTCCTTTGAAACAAGCGTGCCTCCCGATCAATAAGTTCATAAAGCGCCTTTCCCAACGAGTCCTTTACAATCGATCGTCCCCTGCACAGTCCTTTGAAACAAGCGCGCCTCCCGATCAAATAAGTTCATAAAGCGCCTTTCCCAACGAGTCCTTTACAATCGATCGTCCCCTGCGCAGTTCTTTACAAGCAGTTCGTACAATTAAATCCCCGGCGCAGTCCGTGGCGCAGTCCTTGCGCAGTGCGCGTTTCCCAGCGAGTCAGTGAAAGGGCTTTGCGCGCGCGCTTATATAATGCGCTTGGAGATCAATGCGCACACTTCGAAACCACGCCCGCCAGTGAGCTCACCTCAGCCCTGGTTGGTTGGCGAGGGCTCACCGGCTCCGCCCTTGACGGCGAGTTGACAGGGCCACGCCTCGTTCCCGGCGCTCCGCCCCCTTCTTCCTCGAGCTTGACCGCGTGGTTAATGGCGTTTGTTTGAGCAAACTTCAGCTCAACGCAGTGAACGCTGCTGGCAAGCGAAGGCGCGTTATAGAATTGGGAGAGAGGTTGGCAAGGAAGCGAATGGGGCCCATCTTATTTGATTAATGCAACGCAGATTCAATTATTGGGAATACGGCCTTACCTGAAACACATAATAAGGAAATAACTAAAGTTCCTATGGTGTCCTACGTGTTGCATATGGACTAACTATGGGTGCGACCTTTAACCTTTTAAATGATGGAATATTATTTACAAGTATTTACAAAGTGAGGGGTTCTCAAAACCGCAACACTGCACCCTCATTTCCTCCAGGCCCGTCCCGGGCCGAAACAAAAAAGACTATCTTTTAAATTAATGTGACACTTAGGTGTGGTTACCCTCTACTTTTAACCTCACCCTGAGTGCGACTGTTTTAACACTAAATATGTCCCGCCTGCTGCGTTGCATCCTACCTAACAGACTCATGCCCACAGACTAACCGAATTGCGGAATTATTCTCAAAACTACACATTCAGCCGGTGGGGAGCATTATTTACAAAAACACTAATTATTTACACTGTCACCCAGGACCTGCCTTTTGTGGGAAGAGAAAAGTATCTTTTGAAAAGAGGAAAAATACCCCACTGCACTGCACTGATACACCATACCATATGCACCAATATGCACCAATAATAAAAATGCACTAAATGCACCAAAAATCACCATCATCAAAATGCACAAAAAAAAAACATTTAAAAATAATCAATGATGTCTGATGTCTTCTTGCTTGTCTGCTGGGACGATGCTTCCGGTTGTCTTGATCTTCATCTTGCTGTCTATTTAATAATAAGAAAGCGCACAACCCACGTCCGCTTTTTATTATTTCTGGCCAGCAGGGCCAACCTCGGTGGTCCACCTGCATGGCATGGCGGCCACTCTGAAAACACAGTGGTCTGCAACCAGATACCGCTGGCAACAGTGACCGGTCCCAGCAGACGTGCCAGGCCACAGTACGTGTGGTCCATAAGGTGGTGCTATGCCACAGAACGTGTGGTCCATATGGTGCATCAGTGCAGGCCGGAGGCAGCAAGGGTGCGGGCGCTCAACTGTGGTCACCTGCACACTCTCCCCCCCCCCCACCCCCCCGGGCACAAAAGAACAATGGTCCGTGAGTGGGGAAGGAAGGACAAAGCAGATCAGCGGGCAGGGGTGCAAGGGTACACACCAATACAAAGCAATGCAGACATGAAGGGCGCGGGAGAGCGAGCTGAGAAAGCTCGTCCCTAGCGTTCGTCACCCCCCATGTCACCTACCCTACCCTTGCCCTTACCCGTATTTACACAATTTACACATTTATAAATCCGTCGCTAACGTCTTGTCTTTCCTGTTCCCTCTAATACCAAATTCATCCCCAATCCCTCCTGAGGAGGAAGAGATGGAATCACAACACAATGTCTCCCCACGTCGAGATGCATCTTTCATTCCAAATGTCTGCCAAAAAATGTGGTGTGGAGTTATTTCACCTTGGTAAGTGGATGCGGATGGTGCGAAGAGACTTTCTCCTAGCTAGCTACCTTCTAAATGATATTAACTCAGTTACTCTACCCGGGGTCTTACCCTGCAAAACCATTGGCCATCATTACTCTATGTGGTTCTAAAAACCAATTCCCATTGAACATACTGTGGCGCTCTCCAATTTGGGGTTTCACTCCCCCGATTCTTCTCCCTGTGCCCTCGCACAATTTCAGGGCTGGGTCGTGTGGCTCACCAGCAGGTCCGCTCACTTGCACACCTCCGCCACTGCAGTTGCCACCCGAGCTTACCTAGCTCCTCACCCTAACCTGGGGAAGGCCCTCTGGCTCTCTTACCCCGCTACCGCCCTCTCTGGCGTCGGGCTACCCGGGTCCTTCTCTGGATCCTCGGGCCCCATTGAACTCTAACTGGCTCCCAGAGCCTACCTGCGGCCTCACCTGGCCGACAGACGACCAGTGGCGGAATGCCCATTCAACCATTCTTACTAACAGGCGACACGTCCAGCCATTCCACTTCACTCATGCACCAATCCAAGCAGTACTCTGCTACTCTCGCACCACAGATGTAAATCTCCAACCACAATTTACCTACTCCCTCTACCTACTTTTAAACTACCCTCCCCTGGTGTTCGTGAAGGGGTCCATCCTTCCTCCATCCACTCCTTCGCACCATACACTCCACTCCACGTATTCCACAATACTCACTCCACACCATTCATTCCATACTCCATTTACTCCAGACCATCTATTCCATCCAACCATTCTCCCTTGCCACCATGCAAGCCAATCACTCAATGCACAATCACACACATCCTCGATACTCTGCTCAATACACTTTCTACACACACACACACATCATTCATGAGCAATTTGTTTGATTTGAAGGTGATTTTTGTTCAGGGTGCCGGTGATAACTCACCGATTGTTCATGAAAGACCCGGTGGGAAGAAGTACAACGTTCACCGGCTAATGCCAGCATCTGCCTTAACGTGACATCTGGCTTAACGTGACATCTGGCTTGACGTGGCATCTGGCTCAACGTGGCATCTGGCTTAACGTGGCATCTGGCTTAACGTGGCATCTGGCTTAACGTGGCATCTGGCTTAACGTGGCATCTGCCTTAACGTGGCATCTGGCTCAACGTGACATCTGGCTCAACGTGACATCTGCCTTAACGTGGCATCTGCCTTAACGTGGCATCTGCCTTAACGTGGCATGTGCCTCAGCGGGGCACCTGGCTCAGCGGGGCACCTGGCTTAGCGGGGCATCTGGCTTAGCGGGACATCTGGCTTAGCGGGGCATCTGGCTTCGCGGGGCATCTGGCTTCGCGGGGCATCTGGCTTAACGGGGCATCAGGCTTAGAGGGCCATCTGGCTTAGCGGCGCATCTGGCTTAGCGGGGCATCTGGCTTAGCGGGGCATCTGGCTTAGCGGGGCATCTGGCTTAGCGGGGCATCAGGCTTAGCGGGTGCATCTGGCTTAGCGGGGCATCTTCCTGCCTCACACCGAGCTCGGCTTCACGCTGTTGAAGCCAAAGCTTTCAGAATCATTGGAAGCTCCTGCGATGAAGCTAACTCCGAGGGCCTTTCACTCACTCACCGCAGGCAGGTTGGTGCTCTTTCTGTCTTCTACCGACTCCTCTCCGGCCTTGCCACCCCAGCTCTCTCTGTGCTCTGTCCCCCAAATATTCCTACAAGTCGCACAAGATCTGCCAGCAACCCTCTTATGGTTAAACTGCCAAAATCTAGGCTCTCTGCTCACCTTCACTCTTTCATTCCCTTTTTCTCCCGCCTCTGGAACAAACTCCCCCACTCCCTTCAATCCCACTCCTCCCTCCAGGTCTTTAAAACAGCTGTTCACCACCATCTCTTATCTTCCCCCATCCAAAACCTTGATCTTTTCTCCCCCCGCTAATTCACCCCAGATACACTTTTTTGAAATTCCAACTTCTTTCCTGGAAGTCCTTGCAGTGTCCATATGTTTTATACCTCTCCCACCTCCCCCCAAGCCCTCTCCTTCCCACAGTTCTCTCGATGTCCCTGCTCTCAAATGTTATGTTTTTGTCCTTCCCCCTCTCTCCCCCCATCTTGTCAACCGCTCCCCTTATTTTGTGTTTTATGTGTCGGTTTGACTTTTTGTGTGATTAATGTTCGCTCTTTCACGAGCCTCGATCTTGTATACAAAAAAAACAAAAATTTCCTCTCAATTCCTCATTTCATCCAAAACTTAAAGCTAATACACACAGCATCATTTAAACTAACTACTGCCCTTCTGAGACTCGTGCTTCCCTGTCATCCCTTATACTATTGCACATCCCTCGTCGTTATCAACCATCTAATCTACCTACGCCCCCACTACCTGTACAAATGTTACTACTTAATTCTCATGTCACCGATTGTCATTTCTCTAGATCCTAACCATTATCCTAAACCTCCCGGGCTAGTTTGTACTGCCGCCCCATAGACTATAGCTCCTCTGCCCAAAGGATACGATGTGAGGGATGGTAGATCTATCCTCCCTCTGCACCGTATACCATTCGCCATCATCACTACTACCACTAAATGTCCACGATACTTGAGCCTCTCCGGGAAAATGCATTTCCATAGCTCGACTTCGAAAAGCCGGCTATCCGTGGGGATGGTTGGTCTGTCTCCTGTGGTTGGGTCCGTCCGGCATTTACGATTCTGGGGAGGAGGTTTTGTCGGGCCAAGGCTCCAAGCACCATCCCTACGCAGGGCCTTGCGCTCCCAAGCGCGTTTGCCCAGCCTTGCCCGGCCGGAGCGCCGCCACCACAAGGGGGCGCTGCTCCGACCCCTTCTCCTTCCCCTCGAACCGGGCCGATCGCTTTGCCTAACAAAGCGCGGTACCGACCGTACAGGGCGGAGCCCGGCCAGAATCGTGCAGGAGCGACGCGGCACCGATTCCGGCCGGCCCCCGCAACACACAAAGAACACTGCGCCCGAGAGCTCGCGTCGGCTATATGTCGGCCTGAACGCTGTCCCGGTTAACGTCGATGCCCGCCTCGCATGCTCACACCATTCGTTCCTTTCTTCACTCACACATCGAGGCGTCTCCGTGCCTCTCATACACTCCACGCACTCTTTTACCGCACTCTCTCTCCGTGCACTCTCTTCTCTCGCACACCCCATTATCACACACTCCTCTGTTCCACACCTTTCTCACGCACACCCTGGTGCACTCTCTCCCGGTACGTACTCCGTACCACTCACGGGTGTGCACTTTGTTGCACACCCACTCAGCACACAACTACCCACGGGTGTGCAATCCCCCTATCGCACACCCAATCACGCGCTCCACAACCAACTCGGGTGTGCATTCTCGCACACGCTCCTCAACCATCTCACACTCTTGGTCACACTCACTCCCACTTCCACACTCTGTTGTGCACTCACCCTCGCTTTCACACTCTGTCGTGCATTCGCTTTCACCCTCTGTAACACACTCGCGCTCTGGCGCCGTTCGCACACACGTGCCATTTCCACTCACACAGCGCACCACGGATCTCCCACAAATGCCCGGGTTACGCTGGAATCCCAAGCGCGCGAAAATTATTTTTGCGCTAAACACTTTCCCGAAAAACCTTTTAGCACCATATACAGCCCGACTCACCTTGGCGCTTCCTCTTCTTCGCTCCACCACCTGCAAACTTTCCACTTGGTAATGCAGCACGACATCATGATGTGAATACGGACTTTGCATGCATTCCATTTCTTCCTCCCGCGAGTGCTTTTCTAAGTCCGTCTCTTCCGCCCCAATGTCCACTATTAGTTTGATTTCTCTTCCTAGCCCAACGACCGCCGGCGCACTTTAAAAAATTTCTTTTAATTCTGCGGCCGTTGGCTTTCCCATACCCCGGGTCGCGATTTCTACACCCGTCCACGTGACTGTGCTTTGCTCCAGCTCACTCAACCTGCGCTCCTCTAGCCGTGTTACCTCGTCGCATACCCCCGCAACCTTTCCACCCGATCTGCGGTCAATGTCTCTCCCATATTTTTCTATGTGGCCACCCATTCTGTTTTCAAACCCCGTTAACCCATCCCTCATTCTTTTCATTTGATTTTCCCGGGTGTCCATCTTGCTTTTCACCCTCGTTAACCCCTCGTTCATTTCGCCACTCATCTCCTCCAATTGGGCCCCTAATTTACTTTATAACCCCCCAATTTGATCGCCCAATTCATTTCTCAACCCCCCAATTTGGCTTCCCAATTGCTCCCTGTTCTTTTCCATGTCTTCACCCGTCTTGACCATAAAGGCCCTCATTTGCACCATAAATAGGCACCAGTCCATTGGCACCGCGGGCTCGGCTGCCGCGGCCATGTGCGAGGCGCCGCCGTCTTGTGCGCCTGCACTCCCCACTACCGCACCTTCCTCAACCTCCTCTTCCATCTCTCCCACTTCTTCCCTGGGGTCCTGGGTTGACTCTAAACCTTCCTCTACCCCCTCATTTACCCCCACCGGCATCCGATCGCCTTGATTATCCATGGCACGATTTAAAATTTAGATGTTATAATAAAATTTCGGCCGCTCGAAATTTTGACCAAATTTTTCAGATATATTAAAATTTGGTTCGGGTCCAATCCCACTCCTGACACCAATTGTTGCGGATTCGGGGGTCGGCTCTCCCCTTATCAAGGGGGGGTTAATCCCCTTGTCTTTTAAGCTGGCCGTCCCCCAATCCTGGAAGCTATGACGCTCCTTCCGGTCGGAATTAGCTAGGGTGATTGGTCAATGAAGTCCCAAATACCTACTTACTAACCCGACCATAAAGCAGGGAAATAACCCCCGCTCGAACCACGGATAAGATGGAAATTGCCAAGCGGTTAGCAATCCGTGGCCCGAGCCATTAACAAAGACTAACCCGATCCTGAGCGGTTTCCAAATCGTGCCACAGGTACTCAATTGAAAGAAAGGACGGAGGCCATCGGATAAGTGGAAACCAGAGTAAGGGAAGAACAAAGAGTGGGTTTATTACAAATGTACAAGAAAAGAGGAAACAAAAGGATGTACAAGGAGAAGAAGAAAAAGCAGGACACAGGGCAGGCTTACCGATACAGTCTTAACTTATTACGACCCCAGGACAAACAGACAGACTCACACGGAATTGTAGTGGTAGGGGAGGAAGGTCCAGGCAGATGGTCAGGCGATGGGATCCGACTCCGGTCCACTCGAGTCCAGGCACCGGTTCCGCGGGTGAAACCCGGCAGGCAGCTTCGCGCGTATCGTTGGACGCGACGTACCTTACGTATCTCGGGGTTACATATATCGGGGGGACTGGGATGCGGCGTACGTAATACGTAGCTCGTGCCAGCTCTCTCTCTCTCTCCCGATCAATGGCTCTTATCACAGGCAGTTCGTGCAATCAGCGTCTCCGCGCAGTCCTTTGAAACAAGCGCGCCTCCCGATCAATAAGTTCATAAAGCGCCTTTCCCAACGAGTCCTTTACAATTGATCGTCCCCTGCGCAGTTCTTTACAAGCAGTTTGTACAATGCAATCCCCGGCGCAGTCCATGGCGCAGTCCTTGCGCAGTGCGCAGTGCGCGTTTCGAGTCCGTGAAAGGGCTTTGCACGCGCTTATATAATGCACTTGGAGATCAATGCGCGCACTTCGAAACCACGCCCGCCAGCGAGCTCACCTCAGCCCTGGTTGGTTGGCGAGGGCTCACCGGCTCCGCCCTTGACGGCGAGTTGACAGGGCCACGCCTCGTTCCCGGCGCTCCGCCCCCTTCTTCCTCGAGCTTGACCGCGTGGTTAATGGCGTTTGTTTGAGCAAACTTCAGCTCAACGCAGCGAACGCTGCTGGCAAGCGAAGGCGCGTTATAGAATTGGGAGAGAGGTTGGCAAGGAAGCGAATGGGGCCTATCTTATTTGATTAATGCAACGCAGATTCAACTATTGGGAACACGGCCTTACCTGAAACACATAATCAGGAAATAACTAAAGTTCCTATGGTGTCCTACGTGTTGCATATGGACTAACTATGGGTGCGACCTTTAACCTTTTAAATGATGGAATATTATTTACAAGTATTCACAAAGTGAGGGGTTCTCAAAACCGCAACACTATAATATACGATACACATATATCAAAAAAAAAATCAAAATTCCAACATTCACACAACAGTTCCTAGATCATGTTATCCTGCCATGGGACACTGCCGACGTTGTAGTGGTGCTTGTGGTAAACGCGCACAGCCTTGGCAAGCTAAAGACTGCGAGCTGCGAGCTGCGAGATAAAGACTGGTGGTACCACCAATCGTAAGGTCATGCAACCAGTCAGGACAGGTCGTGACTGGTCGCACTACCGATCGTGAGGTCGTACGACAGGTGGCACCACCAATCGTCAGGTGGCAGGACCAGTAGCACGACCAATCGTGCGACTTCTTGACCCGCGATCATGCACGACTGGTGGTGCGTGCATGAGCGACTGGTGGTACGACCATGTAAGACCTGTCTGCGACCTCTTACGATTTGGAATCGCAGGTCAGAAGTTTTCAACATGACCATCGACCTTGCTGCGACTGATTTTGCTCTGGCAATCACCCATAGTAGGGGAGCTCCCAATAGAGTTCGTGACCATTTTCCCGTGATCAAGGTTTGAAGGTTGATTTTGAAAGATAAAAATATATATAAAAAAATAAGCTTGGGTATCTTTTTTTTAAATGCGGGCTAACTCGGCCAGAGGACAAAATCCAAGATGTCCGCCAAAACCGCGAAATTGGGCATATTTCCGCCTACGTGAATGCTACATATACATATTGGGTGTCCATATGTGGGTTTTTCTGGGCCCAGATCTTGCATCTTACATCAGTCAAGTGATATTGTGACTTAAAATGATATTAAATGATTAATGTTGACCAAAATCCAAGATGGCCGCTGCAAAAAACCATGTATTGTATATGTTCATAATTGTGCATACCATAGATTCATCGCTGGCGTCTAAATACAGTTTTACATGACTAGTGTTTTCATTTATAACCTTACTGTTACTATGAATGACTTTTTGAGCAGGTAACGAACCAAGATGGCTGCCTCTCGCCCGTTAGATAAGCAGTTATGGCTACTGTACATTGTATCTATTGCAACGTCTTTTATTTGACACAATGTTCAAGGTTTTCATTTGCAATCAGTAAGAAAGAATTTATCTTTCTCTATTTTGTTTTATTATATTTACAGTGACATGACATTACATTTACAAGCAGTGATACACATTGCACAAGTAGCATATACGGTAGGGTTGAAAATGACAATAGTTGTTATAACAGTTTGTTTGTGTTGGATAGATTGAAATTGTTATTCACTGTCCGAATCGTCCGTCTCGGACCCAGACTCGACTGGATCATCCATAGTTGGGCTGCTTTCCAAAGCCTGAGTTAGTTTTTCTGGGAGTGCTGGGTGAATGTACCTCAATGGAAGACACGTGCCTTCCTCGAGATGCCAGCCATGAGATAAAGGAGACGGTGGCGCATCAGGTTTTTCGTAGTTGAGCAACACGTAGGTTTGATAGTTCACTCTCTTGACTTTCAAATCGTGGGATTCTTTGTCTGGTGGAAGCCGCAGTATTGATTTCCTTTTCATTTGTCGCCACTTCCTGGCCCGAGCATCACACAGAGTGGTACTTTGTTTGTCCTTGTATATGTACCGTATGGTGTACAGCGTCATATGATCAAGCACCTGCTGAGGGACCGGTAGGTGTTTCCCTACTTCACTGAGGAACGCTCTAGCTTCAGGTGAAGTGGATGATATGTCGAAGATGGTTTTCTTCCCATGTCCAAAGAATGCTGCTGTTGTGTCTGAGCCGCTGTGGACGTGAAGAGGAACTATGATATCTGCTATTTCCTTCGGGCAGAAAGCTGTACAATCTATGAACTGCTTTTTGTACTTCATTGCGAGCACCCCTTCAGTTCTATGAGCAACATACGATGCCAATACAAGCACGTCCGTATCTTCTGCGTCGATGATAACAGGTGTTTCTATTCCAGCTTTACGTATTTGTGAGTAGATGAAGAACATGCATGTGTCTGCTTCTAACTGTTCACACTGGAAGTCTGTAACAGGCAAACCTGTCGATAGATTGACACATGTGGGCCCAACGCAGTAGACAAATTCAGTGTTAGAATAGTTTCGGTACAACACGCTGAACTCGTTTCTGAGAAAGATCTGTAGGTGCTGCTTGTTTGTTGCATTGTGGAAGAAGTCTTGAAATCCTTTGGCAGATGGGAATTTGTCCGACTGCTTGAAAAAAACATTCTTGGAGCCATCTGAAAATCCAGAAGTGCTTTTTCGAAGCTTGCGTTCGCTATCCTTGCCGGTCAGGGAAACATCATATCTGTCATTGACAAACACAACTTGTGATGCATATTTATGTCTGCTCATAATGACGGCGAACACCTTCGATGCGTAGTCTCCCCAGGTGTAGGAAATTCCATCAGCCTTTTCCCTGTCTTCTACCGATGGCGTAGACAAACGCCATATAAATCCCATGTCCAGGATCGCCGTGTACTTGTCTGGTGTTGGTTCCAACGCATGTAGCTTGAATTTTTCTACCAACTTAGATTTTTGCACTTTTTTCATGGTGCCGTTGATATTGAATATTGGCAGACATTCATCTGTGACTCGGTACGACATTATCTCTGACAAGGTGAAATTTTCGGTGTCATTTTCAGCAAGTGAGACAACTGCTGCCATCGCTCTGTTCTCCATTGCGTCTGACTTCATGATGCGCTCGCCAGTCTTGACTGAAGGTGGGTTGCTGAAGTTCCGTCTCAAATTCCTGTGAATGGTTGCATGGAAAGGTTTGTTGCTGCTGAACATTCTGTCTTCACAGAATGCCTTCAAGCATTTCTCGCCATCGGTGTGGACCGATTCAAAATCTTGAATGAGGTCATCAGAAGCTACCATTCCAGACTGTAGTGACTTCAAGACCTTGTTTTCTTCATTGAAAGGGTCACAGCCGAATTCAGTGATGCAGTTGTTAATATCTTGTACAGCTTGTTCGTCTTCCTTCATGCGAGTGGGAGCATTTTCACTGTGATGTCGTTTTGATTCTGATGTGCTGGCAAGATCATGCAGTGAGGATCGGACTCTATTAACATTGTTAGCATTTCGGGAATGTGACAGCAGCATCTTTTCGTTCTTCAAAATTTTGAGCCAGCCAGCTTTCATCTTTGAACCCTTGTTCATTGTCATCTCGATCCAGAGATCCAATGGCAAACATGAGTAAGGCTTTCCCGACATGGATTGAGCAAATAAGCCATCTCGCATGTATTGTGCTACATCCTCTGGGAGGGATTCCATTTCCAGCCAATACTCAACCAACCACCGTCCATATTTATCGTTGTCATAAATCTGGATCCATGGTAGCATTAAACGTAATGTCGACTTGAATTGTTCCCAGTTCTGGATTCTCAACGCATGCAGATTCATCATCAATATTTCAGTCATCTCCATAAATGTGATCCAGTACTTTGCCATTGAACCACCGGACTCCTCAATTCTATTGAACTCATCTGCCACCAATGAAATAACCTCTTGGTTGGCTTCCAGAAGTGCATAACATTCCTGCCGTTCTTCTGCTGTTGAGGAAGGATTCCGCAGGACAGTCAAGTGAGCTTCAAGTTCATCTGAGATGCTTCCCCCATTCTGTAGTGACTGTTGTATGATTCTTCTCAGCAGAGTTTCATACATCAATCGGAGACATCGTATGCTCCTCTTGTAGTGTTTGCCCCGTAATGCCTGGTCCACAGACCCTTCTGCAATAACATCTGCCGCAACGAGGATGTCAGACAAGCCAGACCCGTGAAAACGCTTATTCATGGCAGAAATGTAAGACATGTGAATATGAAATGGGCCCATAGAAGGCAACACGACACTGAATTTATCAGGGTGTTCGTATCTCATTTGCACTATCAAGGCATACACTGGTTGATCTCCTACCAACTGGATGAAGGGCATGTTCTTTTTGCCTGCTGCATCAACCATCCGGCACATTATTTCGTGCACTACAGATTTTCCAGGAGGATTTGGAAAAGTCAAGAAGTAATACGGCTTGCTTTTGACAACATGCGGCTGAACTGTTGACTGGAAACCTGCAAATCCCCCAACTGTTTGACTGCATGGTGCAGGTGGTGTATGAGTCTCATCTAGACGTGCCATGGCATGAATGAGTCCTCGCTGCCTCTGGACTTTAGTATCTGAAGGAGTAATGTCAACACCTGTTCGCATACTTGGAGCTCCACGCTGGACAGTCTTGTAAGGATGGACTTTATGCTGATCGATGCAAAGATGCTTCATTTCTTTAGACTTGGGAATTGTTAATTCTGGGGCCGATTCCTCTGGAGCATGAACCAAATCAAGTGGCTGGACAAACATAACATTTGTACGGTGTGAAGTGTTCGCGCCAGTTAGCGTGTCCTCAGAAAAGTCATCATTGTCCATTACTGCTGTCCCTGGCATACCCAGTGCAAGCTCCTCTGGACATGCTTTGTTCTGCTCAATATCGTACTTGGCCCAAGCATCATAGAGATGTAGCACGTCTTTGTAGCTGATCCCAATTGAGAATTTTTTCAATAACTCGACAAGTTCCCGGCTTCTGGTTAGTCCGTGTATCATAACAGACAACCTTGTTCCAAATGAAGTTCGTTTGCCTGTCATATATGAAGAGAGCAAGGCAGTCAAAGCGATAACTGCAGAGTCGTCATCCTCCATATCAAGGTCACGCTGAGGTTTTGAAGACTTTAGACGGGAAATGAGCTGTTTCAGTAGGCTGCTTGTTTCGTCCTCATTGAGTAAATCGTCAATGTGAGGTGGCCAGATCATTGGCGATACTTTTGCTGCTTCAGCTCTAATTCGTTGCGCTACAATTGAGACGAGTTGGTCATCAGTTGCACCTAGGCAATTTACAGCAGCTTCTATGTATGTTCCACCAGCTGACGTGTCAAAAACCATTGAGCTCTTGTTTTTTGTAACTCTTTCGTGGAAACCAATTTGGTCGCTGAATTCCGTTTGGAGCATAGATTTTATTGTGCTAGACGTCACAGTGTTCACAGTCATGCCAAAGTTCACCAGCATTTGCGTGTAGTCTTGTAGAAGGCTCTGTAGTGTTCGGAGTTCATGTCTTTCAAAAATTACAGTGCGCACATGTTTGAAAAACATTTGACGTACTTCTGCCAGTCGTACATTGTGCATGTGCAAATGTTGATCATTATAATCATGGACTTTGATGTATTTCGTCCAACATGACCGATGGTAGCGGATCTCTGTGGCAAATGGATCTGACGTGGAATCAATCAGTGTCAAAATGCGATCCCGCATATTCTCGTCGTCCAGATGGACTGTGTGACCTTTGAAGACATGCCATGCATCCATTTGTTGCATGATGTGCCACTTGTCCCGTCCAGGGTGTTTCAGGTCTTCTCCCTTCATACACCAAATACACAAATGTTTGTCTTGTATAATACCGGTTTGTGATCGTGATTGTCTCTGAGCGCAAGATGGTCCAGGTGCTTCGTCAGCTACATCATCGCTGCGAGAGATTTCTGTTTCAAAACATTTCTTTTGTCGCTTTAGTGCCTGCTCCAATTTATAGTTACTGGCCAGTTGAACTTTACACAGTTTGTGGAAATATATTCCAGCTGGTCCATTGTGCCATGGCACTGCATCAAAGACTTGACCGTATTTGTCCAATCCTCTCCATCGTTCTGCTTGTTGTTGGAGATGCTGCCAGGCTTCTGGGCTTAAGCTACTCTTTTCCTCATCACAATGCTTATGACAGAGGATACACTCACTGGAGCTTGATAGTCCTGGAGGCTGGTCCTCATCTTCACTCTTTCTCTTCTTTCCTTGAATGGGTGGTGTCGCCATGGTATACTCTGCAATGAAAAATAAAACCTATTACTTACTGTACATACCGTACATCAGACAGCATGATATGAATGATGTTAATACTTAACTGAACTTAAATATTGAACAGGACAGATCTTTATCTCTTAAAGAAAGGGACTTAACTAATATTTTAACTATTATTAGTTGAATATACTTAACTGTAATGCCTTGATCCATTGTCCACCCTGGTACTCCCTGGAAATTAATACTAACAACTACCTGTGAACAAATACCTGTGAAACTTAATCAAACCATCTTGTAGATAAGGCAGCAATCTTGGTTCGTTACCTGCTCAAAAAGTCATTCATAGTAACAATAAGGTTATAAATGAAAACACTAGTCATGTAAAACTGTATTTAGACGCCAGCGATGAATCTATGGTATGCACAATTATGAACATATACAATACATGGTTTTTTGCAGTGGCCATCTTGGATTTTGGTCAACATTAATCATTTAATATCATTTTAAGTCACAATATCACTTGACTGATGTAAGATGCAAGATCTGGGCCCAGAAAAACCCACATATGGACACCCAATATGTATATGTAGCATTCACGTAGGCGGAAATATGCCCGATTTCGCGGTTTTGGCGGACATCTTGGATTTTGTCCTCTGGCCGAGTTAGCCCGCATTTTTAAAAAAGATACCCAAGCTTATTTTTTTATATATATTTTTATCTTTCAAAATCAACCTTCAAACCTTGATCACGGGAAAATGGTCACGAACTCTATTGGGAGCTCCCCTACTACCACGACCTCTGCGACCAGTCGCTCGCTCTTTCTACGATTTGCCTGCGATTCCAACATTTTTCGGTCGCAGCTACGTCGTAACCTGGTCGCAGGCCCGGTGTGACTGGGGCCTTACTCCCCAAACTCTCTGCCTATGGCATCCAAGGCCAACTCCACATATGGCTTCCTGACTTCCTCTACTCTCGTAGCCAATGTGTGGCTCTCAATGGAATTCTTTCATGTCCTCTTCCTGCCAATGCCAGAGTGTCCCAAGGCAGTGTTCTCGGCCCAGTCCTATTCCTGATCTTCATAAATGATCTCTCTGACTCTTTGGAAAATGTTCTTTGTCTATTTCCTGATGACTCCACCCTCTGCTGTGACATCCCTCATCCTTCAAAAATCAGAGCATGGTCAAACACTTGTAATATGTCTCTCAATCCTGACAAATCTCACACTCTCACTCTCTCTCTCTCTACGAAAGGACCGTCTGGCAAACCATACTACTACGTTCTTAACAATTATTTTGAGATAGTTCAGTCACTCAAACTCCTGGGTCTCACTGTCAGCCGTGATCTTTCTTGGGCAAACCACATTTCGAAGTTGGCCTCCAAAGCCAGTCGCCTACTTGGCATCCTCCGACATAGAAATTCCATCCATGGCACACCTGAACTCCTATCCATCTACAAGGCCTTCATCTGCAGCTTGATGGAGTACTGCTCTCCCCTCTGAGCTCGCTCCCCTGGCTCACATCTTGCTCAGCTTGATGCTGTCGAAGCCAAGCCCTTCAAGATAATTGGAAACTCCCACAATGAAGCTGAGTCTATGAGCCTATCACTTTGCCATCACAGACAGGTCGGTGGTCTCTCTGTATTCTACCACCTCCTTTCTGGTCTTGCACCCTCTGCTCTTTATGTGATTTGACCCTTTCCCCTCCCCAGGTCTCTGCAGGGCTTACACGGTCCACCATCAAGCCCTTTCTGGTGAAACGACCTCAATCAAGGGTTATTGCTCACCTTCACTCATTTGTTCCTCTTTTTATGCCTCCGCCCCCAAAGGTGGCCGGAGGCATTATGATTTCGGGTTGTCCGCCCGTCCATCCGTCCGTACAGGCTAAACCTCGTTTTTCTCAGGAACCACATGTCCAATTGAGACGAAACTTTCAGGGTAGGGGTGATACCCATGCAGAATGTTTTTTTTTTAGAATTGTGACATCACAGGTCACGTGGTATGGCAGCTATCTTGGATTAAACGTGAATAATTAAAAAATAATTTCTCGGAAACTGCTGAATGGAAAAATTTAAAACTTTGCACATTGTCAGGTACTCCTAAGGGGGAACAAATCATGATAATGATTTGATGTTTTGTGTGCCTGGGTGTGTTTTGATCGAATTCTTTCTCCTAAAAATCTGAAATTGCAGCGCACATGATCTATGACCCATTTGTATTGAAATATTAAATTTATGACATCATAGGTCACATGGTTTGCAGCCATATTGGATTGAACCTAAAACCTTTAAAAAAACATCTTCTCCCAAACCACCAAATTGATTGACTCAATTTACGTGTGTCATTGACTTGGCATGGTGATTAAAAGATGATCACGAAAACATCATTGGTCACATGGTGTGGCAGCCATATTGGATTGAAGGAAAATATTAAATAATTATATTGCTGAAACCGCTTACCCTATCGATGCGAAATTGTACAAATATCGTCTAACATCATTGCTGCATCAGAAAAACGAACCTTATCCGATAAACACGAAACTTCACAAATGTGATCCCCTACCCATTCATAGACAGAGTGTACATTTTAAAGGTCATATGTCACACGGCATGGCAGCCATATTTGCTTGAAAGCCGACATTGAAAAAAATCCCTTCTCTGAAACCGCTTCATCGATCTATGTGAAACCTGTCATGGCTGGTGAAAATGTGATACTTGAAAACAGCTGAAGGGATTTAAATCAAACTTGTTTATTTTTAGGACAGTTAACAAGGGCATCTGCCCTCGCAATTCTTTCTCTTATGATTTTCAATTCTTATTTCTCTTTTTCAATTCTTAATAAAATGCATTTTTATTTAATTGTACAGTATTGGTTGTTCCTAAACTAAAATATAAATAATTTAAAGGATTGCTGTAAATGATGTTAATTTCACAACATCCCATATTCAACTTTATTTAAATTGTAAACCTCAAAACATAGTTCCTCTACCTAAAGCAAGAACCTTAACCTGTAAGCAATTGACTAGTTTCCCGACTGCATGGATCATCAGCTGGGCACCGTTCTTCCTCGAGGATTCGATCCTTTTTTTTTCTTTCTTTTTCTCTCTCTCTCTCTCTCTCTCTCTCTCTCTCTCTCTCTCTCTCTCTCTCACTCTCTCTCACTCTCACTCTCACTCTCACTCTCACACTCACACTCTCACTCTCACTCTCACTCACACACACTCACATCTAAGGCCACATCTGTTAAAAATGGCACTCTCAGAAAAGGTTAGGAGCCACCGATGGCACTTTGCAAATTAAATTTTGGTCGTCCATTATTAGATTAAAATATTTTATGTTATCCCACTGACTGATGGCATCATTGGGACACAAGAATTCACAGTCATGCCCGTCGTGTGTGCTTGTTACTGTGCACAGTAAAATTGGTATATGCATTTAGCACTGGCAGGGAATTTTGTCATTGGTTTTTGTGTTTTTTGTTTTGTTTTGTTTCGTTTTTTTATTTGCAGTGGTAGTTTTACCCTTTCTTGTCGAAAGAGAACAGGATTCACAGTTTCATGTTCTTTCAATAAGCAGGATTGGTGAACAGAGTTTAACAATAACGTTTTCACTTGATGTTGCTGATGATGAAATTAAGTGAACATTGAAAGGGTCATATTGTGAAATGGGGTGGTCAAGATCAGTTGAATCCATCTGTCCTCCCCTACACCCTCATTCTTCCCCACATCCCTTACTTCTCCAAATCTCCCTCTGTTTTGTCCCTCAATCCTGCTGCTGATGTGACCCCCCTCTTTTTCTGCTGTCCCTTTTTTCTGTTACATCCTGATCCGTTGTATGTTCTAGCTCCTCCAAGAGCCTCGACTTTGCGTACAAGTTTTTTTTTTAATGTGCACTTTTGTGTTGCAGAGCATTTTGGGCTGAACACTTGCTTTGATACCATTTTGTGTTTAATTTGGATGGTGCTGTGGTCCCTTTATTGACATGTGCAAATGTAGTAAATGAGCTACCTCTTAAAATCCATTAGAACCATTTATACATTTTAGATCCTTTTAAACCCCTTAATACCCCTTTAGACCCCTATGACCTTTTAAGCCCCTTTATACCCCTTGGACTCTTGAATACATTTACACAGCTTAGACCATTTAAACCCCTTGACCCGAAGTCCTTTAGACCCTAACTACTATTAGAAAATACCCTTTAGATATTTAGACCCCTTAAGACGATATAGACTGTTTGACCACTTAGACCCTTTAAACCTTTACACCCCTCAGACCCTGTAGACCCGTTAGACCCCTTTGGGCACAAACCACACAAAGATCGATGGTCTTCTTGCAATATAAAGACCATACTTTTTTCAGCACTAAGTAATGCGCAATCTCCAGCTACTTGGAGGGTGGGTACTCTGCTAGGTTGAACACAAATTGCATATTGGGTCACCAAATTGGTTCACCGATCAAAACCGAGAAGCATCTTGTTTTTGAGGTCAAAGGTCAATGTCGCATAAAATCATAAATTTTCATCTGATTGACTTACAATTTGAAAATGGTTTGCATATCCGGTCACTGAAGCCAACTGTTTGAGGTCAAAAGGTCAAAGCTCAAGGTCATATAAAATCATCAATTTTCTTCATCGTAACTTGAAATTAGACGAGGACTTGTATATTGCGTCACAGACTTGATTCACCAAAAACCAGATCGATTGATTTCTCTTTTTTGACTTTTTGATATGTCATCTTTTTCCATGTCAACAATTTCCCCCCATTATAATCAAATGGGGCTTTTGTGAATTTATTATTACCATACCTTTATAATATTTTCAAGATATCAAATTGAAACGCGCAGTTTATTTGTACATACGTGTAGTATATGTGAGGAAAGTTTGGTCAAACTCAGTCAAATGTCAAGGTCATCCGAAACATGTAAAACACCTATTAAGCCACACGAAAAAATGTATAAACCAAATTTGGTATGCATAACGTTCAATCATATAAAACACTTGGTCGGTCAAATTATCGAAAATACCAAATTGCTGTTTCCTTGGCAACTATTATTTATTTGGCCTTCGCAAGTATCGTGCTATGCACAACATCTTTCTTGCTTGTATGTTTGTTTGTCTGTCTGTGAGCAGGATATTTCAAAGAGTTATGGACGGATTTGGACAAAACTTGGTGGACATGTTGATTGTGTGACAAGGACAAATTGATTAGATTTGGTTGAAGATCTGGATGTCGATACGAGAATTTTTTTGATTTATTAAAGTGATTCTTCACCATTGAGTGATCGGGCTGAAAAGGATATTTCGCACAATATATCAAGAAGTTGTGGAAGGATTCAGATGAAGATTGGTGGCAGATTGCGTGTGTGACAAAGCCGAATGTATTGCATTTTGGTGAATATCTAGATCCGGATGCTGGAGTTTTGTAAGTGATTCTTCACCATTGACATATTAGTCAGCTTTGCTACGTGGTTCGCCCAGGAAAGGTAATGGCTGATGGTGAGGCCTAGAAGTTAACAAGACTGAACCTCTTCCAGTGGATGACCAAGGAAATAAATAGATGGGTTCTCTTGACAATCCTTCCGGAGCGATAGGGTGAGACTGTGAGATTTTTCAGGAATGAAGGACATGTTCTATTCATCAGACCATTGTCAATTTATTTCCAGATCAGGAGAGAGAGATGCAGATGTGGTCTGCCTAGCAGAGGGATGGCATACTGCATGACACAATGCAGTCATCTGCAGAAAGGAAGAGTGGTTTACAGAGCATCGGAGAGGCTGTATTCAGCATGACCATCCATTCAATCCATTTGACTCATTCAATTCATTCGATGCATTCAGCATGGCATTCAGGCTGTGTTTTATTTTCACTGCAGACAAAATCCCGTCTATTTTGTAGGCCAAATGATAGTTCTCTAAACCCGAGCAGGTCGCGAGCACGGACTGGCTTCTCTGGAAACCTTAGCCTCCCTCTCGTTTCCCAGAACGATATCACTCTTCTTGGTCTTTGAAGCATCTTACTTGGTCTTTGAACAGTTGTGTTGTATTATCGTACTCTTTTGGTCGAGCCCACTACAGCTTGACTTCAGAACTTGGTTCTAATGGCAGGTGGCTGGTACATTGTTCTTTAGGTCTTGATGGCACTCCTTCAATTGTGTTTGAACCAAAGACGATCTACTGAATTAAAAAGCAACGAAATGGGAATTTGTTGTTTTCACCCCGCCCTCCTCTTCATCATCTTACTATGAATTCACCAAGTGTCTGTCTGTCCGTCTGTTCCCAGGTATCGCAAAAACGGCTGAACCGATCGCAACGAAATTTAGGGTGGGTACAGGGACCCCCTGGAGTAAAATAGGCTATATTGTTTTTCCAATTTTTTTTTCCAATTTTCCAGTTTTTCCAAACACGATGGAATAATATTTACCGATATGAACAGTGATGTGGCTTTTATTGAAATTCTACAAATACTGTTTAGATTTTGATGATTTGCGTGTGATATGATTTAACAGATGTTTATATAAATCGTTTAAAATAAAAGTCTTCAATTTCTGATATTTTGCCTTTTCATTTGGGCCTCCCAATTGAAGCCCCGCCCGTGGGGTGGGTACCGGTGCTAGTTTGCTAAATACACACTTGGCGTGTTATGTTTATGAAAAATGGTGCATTGCAGATCTTCATTCTTGAGGGTGCATGCTGTAAACTGCAAGTTCCTTTCATGTAAGCAGTCATGTGCAGGCACCATAAATTAATAACCAGGATGTCAGTTAAATTAAGCTGCAAGATGTGAAAGCCGAATGGCTGACCTCGGCCCCCTCCCTGCGGCAGGCGTGCCCAGCTGGTTTATCGGCCTTTAAAAGCGCCCGCAATTTATGAGAGCCTCCCAGCGGGATGTGTCATTATGGTGATGGGCCACCGCCTAATGTGCATCCACTCAGCCTCATCTCGTCTTCGATTGCACAAGGCCAGAGGCCTGGCATGTCTCGGGCTTGTCTGGACAATAGAACCGAAAGTCTGAGACAGAGCTGCGACTGCATTTGCGGCACAGCGACTGCACTATTTTGTCCTGAATTTTAGCATTTGTTTTCTTGAGTGAATCAGTCATGGCAGAATAGTATTCATGCTTATTTGTTTCTTTGTCTTTTTAATTAGTGTGTGTGTGTGTGTGTTTGTGTGTGTGTGTTTTAACAGCTTTGGAATGGCGTTCAGTTTCATCGATTCCATTGGACGTGACGTCGATGTCGTTTCTGACTCCGAGGTCAGCATTTCCAGAATCGACCCTCATAATTGGACTGCTCCTTTTCGTTTGAATTTAATTGTCCTTTGCACCAGCTGTATTGCAAAATGATGCTGATAGGAGCAGAAATTCTAAAATCATATTATGAATGTCGCAGACACTGAGCCTGGTGTTGGCTTAGCGGTTAGGGTGCCGGCTTGGGATCCTCGGATCCTGAGTTTGAATCCCGGTCGATCGCTGAATTAACGTCAGGGGGGCTGACTCAGCCTGTCATCCTTTCGAGGTCGGCAAATTGAGTACCACGTCACTGGTAATTGGGCACTGACTGCATCAGCGGCATAAATGTGCTTCCAGAGAAATGATGCAACCAGCAGCCACAGGCTGCATACGAAACAACAAGCAGACACTTTCATAAAAATTGTAAAACTCTCCAACTGTGCACAAATATTAAACTGGATCTGTGCAACTTGTTCATTTACCGATGAGGGCCACCCACAATGCACCTTGAGTTCCAATCGGGAGCATGTAAAGCACGCAAGGTTTTCCGTTTTTTACAAAGAACAAATTGTAATAGTCCTGCGATGACTCACCACAATTCACCATATTCTGATTTATTTGACTGACATCTTGAATATAAAACGTTTCTAACTCCATTCCCTCCCAAATCCTCCTTAACAAAACTTGACGCGAACAGCGACGTACAGTACAAATGATGGCCCTGTTGAAGTTGTGCAAATTTTCGGAGAAGGTCAAAACATCAGTAACCTTCCATCCATGCTGTCATTTTCTTTGTTCTCGGCACCATGCTGCTCCATCCTCCTGCTCTTCCCTCGTGCCCCACGCCCATGGTCCTCCCATCGCCTGCGCTTGTTGTGCAAGACTATACGAGGATGCATAACCATCCGATGAGCCCTTTCATCCCATGTTTCTTGTTCCACATTATGCGCACATCATTTTACAAAACTTAATGCTTATTGTAATATATCGGTAGACTTTATTGATGACGTTTGAATTGTTGACTTTATTGACGAATCTTTTGCAATGTCGTCGTAACATTGCGGTTTGGGATCGGGCGGCTTTGCGTCAAGCGGACAACCAACCAACCAAACGAGTTACCAAACTAGACACCCATTGTTAATGTTGGCCTTGCATCCTCAAGTTCCGTGCAAGCATTAAAACTACTTAAATGATTTGTAGGCCAATAAACAAAGCAAGCACAACTGCTTTCTCAATATTACTTGTTTGTGAAGCTTTCTTGGAATGTTTGATCACCACCAAATCCTCAGTATCCGTGAAGGGCCTCGGTTTAAAATTTGCATCGGATTTATCCCAGCACAGTTGCTGTAACTTAGTTGGTGTTCAATATGATTTATTGCCTTGAAATGGTAAATCAACGTTTGCATAAAGAACTCGAACGGCACTCAGTAGAGAGCATACCTTCGCCTGTTTGGCCATATCGCTCAATGGTGAAGAATCACTTTAAAAATTCTACTAGCTCGATCCGGATCTTCACCAAAATTGAATCGATTCTTCCTTATCACACACACAACCTGTCCAACATGTTTTGTCCAAATCCAACCATAACCTTTTGAGATATCCTGCTATGTATCATATTTGGCCCTATCTCCCAATGGTGAATAATCACTTAGAAAATTAAATAATTATCATATCCGAATCCATATTCAGATCTTCATCGAATCGATTCGTCCTTGTCAGACACCAAACCGGTCCACCAAGTTTCGTCCAAATCCGTCCACAACTTTTTGAGATATCCTGCTATGCATCTTTTTGGCACTATCTCCATATGGTGAAGAATCACTTCAAAAATTCTAGAAGCTGGATCCGAATACGGATCTTCACCAAAATCTAATCATTTCGTTCTTGTCGCAAATGCTACATCTCTTTCCCGAATTTCGTCCGAATCTGTCCTCAACATTTTGAGATATTTTGTTCACAAACGGACAGACAAATAAACGGACAGACAGATGAAAAATCACTCATAGAGTGACACTTGGCAAAACAGAACAAAGTAGAATGGCACTCAGTGGAGCATCCTTTTGACCTAAAAAATAATTAGTGGTTGAATTCAGTGACCTGATATGCAAATCCGATTCAAATTTCAAGTCATTCCAATGAAAATTGAGGATTTTAGAAATTTGAAATTGTTGACCTTTGGCCTATGTTGACCTCTTGGCCTATGCTGATCTCAAAAATAGTTGGTGGTTGAATTCTCAATTTGCTGATTTGAAAATCCTATTCAAATTTCAAGTCAAAAAAAAAAACCCCACCGTTTAGAGGCCATTTTTCCCCGCAAAGCGGGGGTTGGCCTTTTCGGGGACCGTGGTTGTTGTTGTTTTTTTTTTTGGTTTTTTTTTTTTGGTCCCCATTTCAAGTCAATCGGATGAAAATTGAGGATTTTAGATATTTGAAAAAAATTGGTGGGCCTTTGGCCTATGTTGACCTTGTGACCTATGTTGACCTCAAAATAATTGTTGGCTGAATTCAGTTAACCGATATGAAAATCCCATTCAATTTTCAAGTCAATCAGATGAAAATTGAGGATTGTAGAAATTTGAAATTGTTGTTGACCTTTGGCCTATGTTGCTCTTTTGGCCTATGGTGATCTCAAAAATAGTTGGTGGTTGAATTCAGTTTGCTGATATGTAAATCTCATTCAAATTTCAAGTGAATCGGACGAAAATTGAGGATTTTAGAAAGTTGAAATTGTTGTTGACCTTTGGCCTATTGACCTTTTGGCCTACCCTGATCTCAAAAATTGTTGGTGGTTGATTTCAGTTAGCCGATATTAAAATCACATTCAAATTCCAAGTCAATCGGATGAAAATTGAGGATTTTAGAAATTCAAAAAAGTGGTTGACCTTTGGCCTAAGCTGATCTCAAAAATAGTTGGTGGTTGAATTAAGTTGGCCGATAGGTAAATCCTATTCAAATTTCAAGTCAATCGGATTAAAATTGAGGATTTTAGAAATTTGAAAAAAGAGGTTGACCTTTGGCCTATGTAGACCTTTTGGCCGATGCTGATCTCAAAATAGTTGTTGGTTTAATTCGGTTAGCTGATGTGTAAATCCTATTCAAATTTCAAGTCAATCGGATTAAAATTGAGGATTTTAGAAATTTGAAAAAAGTGGTTGACCTTTGGCCTATGTTGACCTTTTGACCTTTTGACCTCAAAAATATATAGGATTTTGTCGGACCACGAACTCTACCATTTGGTGAAGTTTCGTGAAGATCGGTTTAAAATTGTGACCTGTAGGCAAGTATAAGTGAGCGGACAGACAAACACACACAAACACACACACACACACACACACACACACAAACCGGAGTGATCAACATACTTGCAAAAAAAAAAAAAATTGCCAAGTAACAAGAGTGAAAACATAACCTCCATCCACCTTTGGTGGCGGAGGAAATCAACAGCATGACTTTTTTTAATACAGTATTTTTTTTACCTTGTGAGTTTTGATTCCTAAAGCCTGTAGATTATGCTCACTGGCTGATGGTTTCCATGAGGCTGCAACTTGCTGTCAGTTGTATATGCGTGATTTACTCACCAGGTATTTTTTTTATCATCATTAAGCATGACTTGGCCACAGTCGTGTGTGTATAGGCCTTGGATTGCAAGGGGGGAGTGAAATGAATAATCGAGCAATCCTTTTTCTTATACACGACTACATAAATGCAACACTAACTCATTGCTTGGCTTAATGCTGGTGGTGACCTTTGGGTTGATAATACGTTTAAGAATATACTGTTTGAGCACATGGTTACTACTGTATATTCTCTGTGTGCAGAATATCAAGAAGTTGTTGAAAATCGCCTACAGTAAAGGCAGCGTAAGCTTAGCAGTCCACCGTGTGGGCCGCACCTTGCTCCTCGACCACCTGGATCCTCACGACATCCTTATGCGTTCATCGCAGGTAAGTGCATATGGAAACACCTATTTTACGACAAAAAGGTGATTTGCAAAGATTTTATTTTTCTTACATTCACTTAAGAGATATTGTTGGCTCTGCATTGCCCTGAGATGACCTCTGGCTCATGACGGTCATTCCTGATATGAAAATTGTGCTACACCACCAAGTATACCACGCACACCTCGTTTGAGTCCCAATTTTGAATGAAGTGTCATGAGGCTGCAGCTAAAAGTTGTGTGAAAGCAAACCCCCCCATCCTCTTTAAACACACACCAAACCTCCCCCCTCTTTCATCTGGTTTTTTCATTTCTGTTCTTCACAATTCTGTCCTCTCTCTCTCTCACTCTCACTCTCTCTCTCTCTCTCTCTCTCTCTCTCTCTCTCTCTTCTCTTTCTCTTTCTCTTTCTCTTTCTCTCTTCTCTTTCTCTTTCTCTTTCTCTTTCTCTCTCTCTCTCTCTCTCTCTCTCTCTCTCTCTCTCTCTCTCTCTCTCTCTCTCTCTCTCTCTCTCTCTCTCTCTCTCTCTCTCTCTCTCTCTCTCTCTCTCTCTCTCTCTCTCTCTCTCTCTCTCTCTCTCACACACACACACACACACACACACACACACACACACACACACACACACACAACGTTTGGCTTAAACGACACAGAAATCAAGATGACCAAATACGTGGATCTCAAAAATGAAGTCAAAAGATCTTGTAAGCTGAAGAGTTCTGAAATTGTGCCATTGATTAATTAGTGCAACAGGAAGGATAAATAAGAACCTCATGCACGGATATCTTTAAAATAAATCTTGGGAATTATGCTACAAACGAACTGCAGTTGGAAGCTGTCTGAGGCTTTGCGACGACCCTGGAAGGAGCCATTGAAACAAAACTTTGAGAACAAAAATTCCACAGCTTGGTCCATGAATCATGCTTTCCTTACCGAAACGGCAATGGATACTGCAACACCTGGGAGGACTCAGTTACACCTTCCGAAACCCACATAGGGAAACCCACACACACAATTTTAAGTTTACCAACAGTGGCATCCTCTTGTGAAACATTCCATTGAATGTTGAGAGATTGCTAATTACATGGTCAGTTTATCATCCCCATTGAAAGTTTCATATTCCCAATAAGGTATTAAAATTCCCTTCCCTGCAAAGGTGTTGCCCCTTGATTAAATATTAAAACTGCCCTTGCCATCTGCAATCCCCTGCAATTCTTTGAAATACAATTACTCTTGACGTTTTAACGATTGCAGCGCTAAACTGGAGCCAAGCTTATGTACTAGTTTTATCGCGCTTTCATACAAGTCCACATCACATTTAACATATTTGTAATGGATGGGCCTGCATTTGGCCAGGGCGTGTTGAGCCGCATAGCGATGTGTTGGGTACGTGGGTGGGAATCTTGAAATAGGCAGAGGAGAGAATTTGTAGGGGCGGAGTGGTTCACTTCCTTTGCATAGTTTCATTGCTGGAGAGAAAAACGGAGGGGGAAATGGTTAGCTCGGTAAATCTTCCCCCCCCCCCCCCCCCACACCCCACCCCACCCTTTTGAGGTGTTGGCACTTGAGATGCTGATGCTGCAGGCACTGCAGGCACCGTCGGTGAAAAGGTTTTGGTGCTCCCTGTACACTGGGGGGGGGGGGAAACAAAATCCATGAACTCGATGGATAATTCGTCCTCCAACTAAACCAAGGACGAGCTTCTATTTCAGCCGGATGCGTTTGTCCGTTTAAGGCGATGGATCGCAATATTTGAAGGAAAGATGACACATCGTCATCGGAATGATCAAATTTCAGCACAGGGATAATTTACAGGATGAATTGCTGAATATACAGATGCTAAAGAATTTGCAGAATATGCTTTTTTTTATTGCTGGGGGTTTTTTTGATTTGGTGAATTTTAAATGTGATGGACGAGCTTTTGCAGCAAATGCTATTCGATCGCTACATGGGCAACCACAAGGAACTCGGTGACTTTGTAATGCTTGTGATGTTGCAAGCAAATGCAGCTTGATCGGTCTGTCTATAAGTGGCTATGCTGACATTGGTACCTTGGAACATAGTCTGTTTGCCATACTTGCAATGCGCATCGTCCAACAAGGAGAAATGGCTCCAAAAAGGAACACTGGAAAGCAGCGATCGCCAACGTATTGCAAGTCTGTGAATTTGAGTGCTCCCAGGCATGCATCTTACTATAATTCACCAAATGTCTGTCCGTCTGTTCAAAGGTACCGCAAAAACGGCTCAACCGATCGAAACGATATTTTGTGTGGGTAATCTTGGGATCTCCAGGAGTAAAATGGGCTATTTAGTTTTCCCAATTTCAGCTTTGGTCTCCAGTATTCTCAGGTTTGGACTTCCGCATAACATTCACGTTCGCATAACGTTCATTGTGACGATGTTCTCATTGTGACGATGTATGTGTTCACACGGTAGTGTTTGACGTGACGGTGTGAACGTAATTTTGTAATGTTTTTCGTTTCGTAATCCTTTAATGAACGTTTAATGTTTAATGAACGTTTAATGAACGTGTAATGCCCTTCGATGTCCCGGGCCGCACGCGCGCTACACCGGACGGGCCAGCGTGTACCTTGTCCTTCGCCGTCAGGCTCGGGTAAACCGCTGAGCCCCATCCGTGATGGGGACTGGGGCTTGAGACAGTGTCCTTCATTAAAAGTGTAATAAACGCTGTCTCCATCGATCTTGCCAAGGCCGTAACAGCCGTAACGTTTAATCTCTACATGAGAGAATTCCACATAGCTATTTGGGCGGTGAATACGCTAACAGATCGCTGTCTCCATCGATCTTGCCAAGGCCCTAACAGCTATCGGCTCAAAATCCTTTCAACTGTTGATTTGGTACAGTTACACGTATCGGGAATTTGGCACACGTATCGGGAGTACATATGACATAGCGATTGTGAACGCTATTATCGATCACGATTCACGATCATGATCATCACGATCATAGTGTATCGATCACGATTTGAAACACGATGGAATAATATTTACCGATATGAACAGTGATGTGGCTTTTATTGAAATTCCAAAGATACTGTTTAGATTTTGATGATTTGCGTGTGATATGATTCAACGGATGTTTATATGAATCGTTTAAAATAAAAAAAACCCTTCAATTTCTGATATTTTGCCTTTTCATTTGGGCTTCCCAATTTGAGCCCCGCCCATAGGGCGGGTACCGTTGTTAGTAGCACATAATTGTAGTTGCATGGCTGTAGTTGTTTGTGTGCTCCTCCTGTGTACTTTCATATAGTTTTCTGTTGCTTCACAAAGTATTTCTATATACTCTATGATTTTATGTGCTCTTGCTTTATTCTGCAGCGATCTTTCTGTCATGGAGTAATAAGTGTTACCGTTGGAACTGCTGCATAAGCTTCCATTACCGCTTCGTAAATACTGGAAAGACTGGCTTTTAAAATAGGCATCTTTATGAGTAAAAGGACACTTTTTACGGCGTAGCCCATAGGGCAAAGCCGTCTAGAACAGTGTTTGTCCGTCCGTATTTTTTTTTTTTTTTTTTTGTATACTGAATCGAGGCTCGTGAAAGAGCTAACATTTACTTCACAAACAAATCAACCAGACAAACAAAATATATAAAAAGAGGTAGCGGAAAACAAGATGGGGAGAGAAGGGGAAGCACACAAACACAACTTTTGAGAGCAGGGAGATGTGTGGAAGGGAGAGGGCTTGGGGGGAGGAGGCATGGGAAGGGGGGGGGGGTGGAGGGAGAAGTATAAAACACAAGGACACCAAGGACTTCCAGGACAGAAGTTGGTATTTCAAAAAAGTAGAATTGGGGTGAAATTAGCGGGGGTAGAAAAGATCAAGGTTTTGGATGGGGGAAGATAAGAGATGGTGGTGAACAGCTGTTTTAAAGACCTGGAGGGTGGAGTGGGATTGAAGAGAGTGAGGGAGTTTGTTCCAGAGGCGGGAGAAAAGAGGAATGAAGGAGTGAAGGTGAGCAGAGAGTCTTGATTTTGGCAGTTTGACCATAAGAGGGTTGCAGGCAGATCTTGTGCGACCTGTAGGAATATTTGCGGGACAGTGCCCAGAGAGAGCTGGGGGGGCAAGGCCAGAGAGGAGTCGGTAGAAGATGGAAAGACCACCAACCTGCCTGCGGTGAGTGAGTGAGAGGCCCTTGGAGTTAGCTTCATCGCGGGAGATTCCAATGATTCTGAATGCTTTGGTTTCAACAGCGTGAAGACGAGCTAGGTGTGAGGCAGGAGCACCAGCCCAGAGGGGAGAGCAGTATGAGCTGCGGATGAAAGCCTTGTATGTGGTGAGGAGCTCAGGTGTGCCAAGGAAGGACTTCGCACGACGGAGGATGCCCAGTCGGCGACTGGCTTTGGAGGCCAGATTTGAAATGTGGTTTTCCCAGGAAAGATCATGGCAGATAGTGAGACCCAAAAGCTTGAGTGACAGAACTTCTTGGAGAGGATTATTCAGAAAGTGGATGGGAGGGTTGTCCAGTCGGTCTTTTCGGAGAGACATCGTAAGAGTGTGAGATTTGTCAGGATTGAAAGACATGTTCCAATTGTTTGCCCAGTCTGTGATTTTGTCCAGGTCTGCAGAGAGTGAGGAGGCAGCAGACTGCCGATCTGAGGGATGAAGAATGGAGCGACAGAGAGTAGAGTCATCAGCAAAGAGATACAGAGGATTTTCAAGAGAGTCAGAGAGATCATTGATGAAGACCAGAAAAAGCACAGGGCCCAGAACACTGCCTTGTGGAACTCCAGCCTGAACAGGAAGAGGAGGTGAGAGAAACCCATTCAGGGACACACGTTGACTACGACTAGAGAGGAATTCCGCCAGCCATGCGTGGAGATTTCCATGGATACCAAAAGAGGAGAGTTTGGTGAGCAGAGCGGGGTGCCAGACCGTATCGAAGGCACGTGATATGTCAAGGGAGACTGCTCTAATTTCCTGTTTGGCATTGAGGACCTCCATCCATTGTTGAGAAAGCAGAAGCAGCATGTCCAGAGTAGAGTGTCCAGGTCTGAAACCAAATTGATGATCAGAGATCAAGCCATTGGAGAAGAGGAAAGATTTCATATCTGAAGCAATGATGGATTCCATGACTTTGCTGATAATTGGGAGAAGGCTGATTGGTCTGTAGTTGCTGGGATCTGTTTTTGCACCTTTTTTGTGCAAAGCGGTGATGTTGGCAGATTTCCAAGCAGATGGAAGATGACCTTGAGCAAAAGAGAGGGTGAAGAGAACAGAGAGAGGGAGTGAAAGAGCGGAAGAACAGGATTTTAGGACCCGTGGGCTGATGCCGTCAGGTCCAGTTGCAGAATCCGAGTCGAGCGTTGACAGAAACTTTTCCACCTTGTCAGGAGGAAAGGACACAGAGTCCAGGAGCAGCTGGGTACGACTGGGTACGGTGGGTACAGAGAGGGATGGGTTTGGGACACAAGTATGTCCCCCAAATGTATACCAATCAGAGCTGAGGATCTGGTCACATGACAGGGTGATGTGATTACGTCTGATGTCATTATGGCGGTATGGCGGCTGACCCTGCACACCACCATTTTGATTCCAATTTTGTTCAGGCTGAACATATCGTCGAACCTGTCGTATATCACAATCGCCATGCTCTACCTTTACCTTTTTCATTCAGTGTGAAACACAAACAAACCGATTGTTAAAATGACCATGAAATATCGAAAGCATCGGCGTTACGGGTCTTCTAACATTACAGTACGTATAGGCCTTCGGCTTCATGCCTCACCTTCAGACCGCGTCGGACAAATTAGGCCCATGTTTCTTAATACAGTAGTGTATTGTTTCAGTCGTATCGTTTTCGTAAATATAACCATAACACTTTAATCCCAATGTCGTGAATGGAAAGTTAATGCATTGAAGCGGTGTATGGTTCATGAATCAATGATAAGCGGTGTAACCGCAGAAGTGAGGATTTAGCCTCGTTTTTTTTTTTTAGTAATATCATTTTCGTAGTAATGAAAACGTAACATTAATACTATAATAAATGTAATCATAACACTAATCCCTTCGTAGTGACTGCAAAGTTACTCGAGGTTAAAATATATCTTCTATATATTAAAGTAGCGGCAGTTTTGTGTCACGCTACGTCATTACGTCTATCTTCAACTAAAGTATCAAACAAGCCTGGCTACGCCGCTGTTAGACTTTCGGTCTTGTTTTTTTTCAAAGTAAATCAATTGTTAGCTTTCCGATGGTCCCATTTTTAGCTCACCTGGAACGAAGTTCAGGGGAGCTTATGTGAAGGCGTGTTGTCAGTCCGTCAGTCTGTCCGTCTGTAAACACTTGAAACTTCTTCTCGGAAAACGCTGATGGGATTGTGACCAAATTTGGCACAAATTATATTTGTTGTGTTGTGACTAAAGTTTGTTCACGGCATTAAAAAAAAATCAGGGTCTAAGGGGGTTTACCGGGGTCAAAGTGCATCCAGGTTTGACCCCCCAAAATAGGAATTTGCTTCTTCCTCTGAAACTACACAAAATATGTCGATGAAACTTGACCAAAACCTTCATCACCCGTGATGTACCGAAGTTTGTTCACGGCATTAAAAAAAATCAAAGTCTAGGAGGGTCTACGGGGGGTCAAAGTGGGTCCAGGTTTGACCCCCCAAAATAGGTACATTATTTGCTTTCTTCTCAGAAACTACCCATGCAATTTTGATGAAACTTCACCACAACCTTAATCACCCATGATGTCAATGTTTGTTCAAGGCATTAGAAAAATTGGCATCTTAGGTGGTATATGGGGTTGAGGGAGGGGGGGGGGGGGGGGGTTGCCCCCAAAATAGGTATTTTTTTCTTTTTTTGTTTAAAGTCTTATGATTATGTTAGTATGATTCTACATGCTGCCCTGTCTTCTATCAACCATTGAAATTGGTTTAAAATACCCTTAGTCAGTGCAGTATATTGTTTTTTCTCCCAGGTGAGCGCCAGGGATATTGCCCCTATGTTTATTATTCAATGACGACAGGAACCACTGCATGGGGTGGAGGGGGGGGCGCGGAGGAAGAGGTGCACTGATCAGACATTGGCATGTTGAAAATGCTTTTGGGCGGAAGCTTCAAATTATTACCTCCGCCACTGAAGGTGGATGGAGATTATGTTTTCACCCCTGTCTGTTTGTCTGTGAACAAGATATCTCAAAGGGTTGTGGACAGTTTCGGACAAAATGTGTCAGATAGGTAGTGTATGTGACAAGGACGATATGATTAGATGTTGGTGAAGATCCGGATTCGGATCCGGCTAGTAGAATTTTTAAGTGATTCTTCACCAATGGGAGATAGGGCCAAAACCGACATAGAGCAGGATTTCTCAAAAAGTTGTGGACGGATGTGGACGAAACTTGGTGGAGAGGCTGCGTATGCGACCAGGAAGAATTGATTCGATTTTGGTGAAGATTCGAATCCGGATCAGAGAAATTTTAAAGCGATTTTTCACCATTGAGTGATAGGGCTAAAACCGACATATAGCACGATATCTCAAAAAGTTATAGACGGATTTGGACAAAACTTGGTGGACCGGTTGGGTGTGTGACAAGAACGAATCAATTCGATTTTGGTGAAGATCTGAATATGGATTCGGAGACGAGAATCATTTAATTATTAAGTGATTCTTCACCATTGAGAGATCGGGCGAAAACGGATATATAACAAGATGTTTAAAAAAGTTGTGGACGAGTTATGACTAAACTTGGTGGATGAGTTGGTTAGGTGAGAAGAACAAGCCGATTAGATTTTGGTTCAGGTCCAAATCCAGATCCGGCCTATCAGTGGGATAGAAAACATAAACTGTTCAGCCTGGCGGAGGTTTGCGCTCCACCGAGTTCCGTTCTCGTTTATACCTCTTTTTCCTCTAACATGGATCAACTTGTAACCATCTTTCCTAATTATCTGTTCCTCATCTGCAGAGGTTTCAACTGCTACTATGCCAGATCATTGGGTATTTGCTCTGCAATATCCAGCCATGCCATTGCAGCAAAGCATTTATGTAACTCTGTGGAACTTACCCAATCCATTAACTTCCCATCATGCACCTCTGGTAACAGCATTCCCTCTCTTCTGCACCTGGTAAAGATGAACTTTCCATCCAACCTATCCTATTATTTGTCTGCTCATCTTGGTTCCTTGAACGGTATTCCTGTCAGAGCCATTATTGCTTTGGTTGCTGCATGTGATTACCCTCAACACCACTGAATACGCCTTGCATATATACATGCCAACTGGCAGAAACTAAAATCTGACCTCTCACGAAAGGATTACGTTACCATCTCCACAGGATCTTATATTAATTCTGCCTGGGAATACTTTCACAAAAGACTACTTGGGACAAGCTATTATGTGCTGCGTTCATATTTCTATGTTAATGCTACATGAAGGCCTAATCCTGTCTGCGGCTAACCTCCATCGCTTGGCCCTAGTACACTGAATCGTGTGGTTAGGAGTTGCGGTCAAACGGCTTGCTTTCTCAACATGGAGGGTTAAACCAACTGAGGGTTTTGTGTCTTCACCAGAAAAGGAAGAGAAAGTTATGTCCAGCAGCCTCGACCATGCTTCAGTGACAGGCCCAGGTGGCATCCCTGCCCGCGTTCGCTAATCCTGCACTGCTGCTATTGCTACCGCCTGTACGCTTCAGCCTGTCCTTGTCTTTGGCCGCCTCCCAGCTACCTGAAGTCAGCAAACATAACTCTCATTTCAACCTCAGGACACAGACCAATAAGCTTACCTTGAGTTATCGCCAAATGTTCTCTTGTCAGTGTTTCATCTCGCAAACACCTGAGACACATCATCTTCATGTTTTTACAATCAAATCTTTGTTTGCAAGAAAAGTCATTCATTGTATTTCTAAGCAAGTCATTTTAGCTTGGAAGTGAAAAGGGCTGGCAGAATGGCCGAGGGGTACGCACACTTGCCTCTGACCCATCTATCCTGAGTTCAACTCCCGGCCCAGCTACAAACTGTCATCCTGGTGTTTCTCAGGCTGGACGAGGCATCAATCAATGTGTGTGCCATCCCTCGCATGGACGTTAAGCTGGGCATCCCGTCTACTAGCATTAGTTGGTGGACGTTAAATATCCCATGGTGTCGTTCACGATGAGTAGGTCAGCTATCACCAGCACCCGGGACAAATTCCAAATTCCTGCTCTAACTTTTTACTGCATCAGGAGCACAACCATGTCCCCCTCAGCGTATGAGGCTACTTGCTGCCATGTGCTGCATACGAGAGAAGGAAGTGAAAATAATTCCAGAGTTAGCATTGCTCCTGTCAACTTTGTGTTCCACATGTCAATATTATGTAGCTTGATGTGTTCACCTGACCACTCATTTTAAAGGACTTCCTGTCATGATGGGGATAAAATTGGTTTGCATCTTAATAAAAATTACTTTTTGAGAAATTTAGGCAATACATTTTTACCATTAATATTTAGATTGCTGTAATACTGTGCATTTCTTGCATTTATGTCATGCTACAGACTGGAGACTGGCAATGGCTCAAGGATCTGTATCAAAAGCTCGCAGCAGGGAAATGCCCGAGGAAGAAGAAGAGTCGAGAACAGTTGCATCGGCGGGCAATCCTTTCCAAGTTTCTGTACCATAGGTAAATGCAGGGACATCTGTCATTTTAAATAATCCTGCATGGCCTACTCATAATGGCCTTTGTGCATAAGGCATCATAGAATAGGAGTTTTTGCACTTGTATGGGTCTTTGTTAAGGGACCAACATTTCAAAATCGAGAACCGTTTTGGCATTGTCAGATCGAGAAAGCAAGAGCATTACAACTAGGAAACAGGTCCTAGAACCTGAGTCCTGGAGTCCTTGTATCCTGCAATGACCTTTTGTCAAATATTTTTTCAGTATTGGTGATGGGAGCCAGGGAGAGATGGCACAGGGGCAAGGTGATCATGGGCAGCCGATGGATAATCAAGATTCCAGCCGTGGAGATGAACTGTGGTTAACATGGCCACCTCAATCTTGTCCCGAGCCTCCACCTTCACCACAAATGGAGGTGAGTTTCATGCTAAGAGCTCTAATTGATGAGCTCCCATCAATGCCTGAGTTTCTGGTTCAGAGCTCTGTTGCCTGGGTTAATCAAGTGTCGTTCCACAGCCTATCGATAACGACTTCCAGAGGAATGTTCTCTGGACCTTTGAAGACATCCGCATGCTTGTTGGCTCAAATCTTCCCATATTTGGTGGGGGGAAGTACCCGGCTGTGAGTCTTCGGCTCAGGTACTTGGTATATCCCACCCACACGGTTTAGCTCGCACGAAACTCATTTGAATCCATGAAGTTCACCTTATCAACATTTTAAGTGCCCTAACAGCTTAATCTCTTCTAATTATATTCCCTTTTGCTTGGCCACCTCACTTGAACAAGACTATTTAAACCTGTTGGCCAAATTTTAGACCTTTAGAAAAAAATCCAATTCTATTGACTTGCTATCACTTTTTATTTGCTCATTTGCCCACAAATTGTCCACGGTTGTGCAAATTGCAAACTTATCTTTTCAAAAGGTTCATTTTAATGGTTTCTCAGATCACATTTTCCATGAACTGGCTGACAAATGTCTTTTACTTCCGGCAGGGACAGCAACAAGCCGATCAACATTCTGACGGGGATCGACTACTGGCTGGACAATCTGATGTGCAACGTCCCTGAACTTGTGATGTGTTTCCATGTGGATGGCATTGTCCAGGTCTTGCCACAATAGACCCTCTACAATTTTCCACCACCTATAATTATTTCTGCCTCTGCGGCTGAAGGCCAGAGGCATTATGTTTTTGGGTTGTTTGTCGATGCGTGCACCTGTTATCGTATTTTGGTGTTTTTTTGTTCCCACAATAACTTGAGAACCACGGAAGGGATTTCAACAAAACGTAGCAGTATGGACTGTAATCGGGGATAGAAGGGCCGGGGGTGCAGTTTCCTTGAGGGCATAATTTTTATTTAGAATCTCAGAGAAAGTTTGAAATTAGACTGAGAAATTAAAACGCATGGACCGAGCATCAAACTTGGGAAAATTAGAATCATTCTCTTTCAACAGCAAACGCAGATAGATATACATAATTTACAGATTTGGAACCTTCCAGCAAAGTCTTAGTACTCTTTGTGAAACACTCACAGGCCTTATCTTTACTGGAGAAAATATCAATCGATTCATATGAGGTGCTTTTCATGGGAGCAATTAACCTTTTAGCACCTGGGCAGCCAGTTAACTGTGTACTGCCTGCATTGTACTAAATAACTAAATATCTCATTTCTGGTTCATTTTTGTCTATTATCTGAATATCTGGAGATAAACAGCATGTTGCAAATTGAGGATGAAATTGAGGCCTCAAATCAAACTAATAAGTGGCATAGGAATTACATAGGATCATGACACTCATGGTCAAAATGGAAATGCACTGGTCAGCTGTTGCACAATAAGAGGCCCGAAAAAGTGATAGCACTCATGTGCGGTGAGGTTATTTTATTTAATCGCGCTACTGAGAATTATCATTCACAAGCAAAAGTATCCATCCCTAGTAAAGGGAAAAGCGAGGAAAAGTATCCGTCCCCAGTGATGGGAAAAATTTAAGTTAATCTTTTCAATTTAAATTATTGAATGGACTTTAAAAAGGGTAATTGTGTTGCACTCTAGGTTTCACTTGGAACCAAAAGCTTGAGCTACTTATACCGCCCACCGCAAAATGGTGGCGTAACATCGGGCCGCGGAGGGTCAATTGGTCTAAAAAGAGTGTAGAATATCCTGCTTGCCAAAAATAATTTGACATCAACATTATTCATGCCTGTTCTTCCGTCATTTCAAAAGTGAATGTTGAGCTTTTCAAACGCAGCATGGGAAGCACCCGCCGTAAACGGGAGACAGCTGAACGCACAGACAGACACCATGTACTCGTACTTATATATACTCGTACTCGTACTTAATACTCGTACTTATATCTCGTACATATAGGCAGTCAAAGGATAGGATGCATTTTATAAGTCTCTTGCACTCGGTTAGTTCAGTATGTCGTCAGACTTTGTCAGGCATCTGCATGATAACGCACCTTCTGCCCCTCCTGGCAAAAGGCAGGTGGGGAATTACCCTCGCATTTCCCAGCATCATACAGAGATGTGATCTTATTCAGTTTTTGGATTAAACAGGTGAAAGGTCAAAGGTTATGTGCCCTTTGAGAATATTTTTGCAGACCATAACTCGAGTTGGAAACATCTGATGTTGTCTGTCTTCCACTTATCTCTCGTTTCTCTCTTGTGCTCTCTATCATGTGACCTTTAATTTTTCACAGCAACTTTAATTGGGATCAAATGTAACATTGGGTTAACACCTAACGCAGGCAGAGGCATATCCATTGACACATTTGCAGGAAATTATTTTTTCTAGTTCCGTTCATATATTTCGTAACCTGAAACTATAACTCGTTTTTAGCTTTGCTATCTTTGCGTGTAACTATCATCTTTTGATCAACAGAAGTACGAGATGATAAAGACAGAAGATATCCCAGACCTTGAGACGTCTCGATTTTCCACCAGGGTGATACGAGACATAGCTCAAAATGTGCTCTCCTTCCTGAAAGCGAATTGCACTCGTGAAGGGCACACCTACTGGCTATTCAAGGGTGAGGGCTCTTTTCAAACACTGCGTTGGCAGTTTTTCCATACACATCTTCGTGCCAACACTGGCATTTTAGCTCAGCAGAAACAAGTGGGGAGAGGGTTGAAGAGAGGGTTTGAATGGAGGCTTCAGTTGCCAAGTAGAGAGAAAGCTGGCTCACTGCCCTCTCTGCAGCACAAAGTCATCTAGTATAACGTTCAAAGAATCACATGCCGGATATGCTTTTATGTTATCCTGAGTGGCAAATGGGTACTATTGTGCCTGCCAATGTTGAAAAATAAAAATCACTTCTTGCCCTTTTTAAGTTTAGCTTTGCCATGTGGAGCACCTCTGAGATGCGCAGAAGAAGATTATTGAGTGGAGCAATCCACTGGCTCCTCATTTGCTCAGATTGATGTCACCAGACTTGCTACTGCGTCACGGCTATCACTGACTGATTATAAAGACAATTGGTGATGCCTTTTTATGCTTGACCATGAGTTCTCCCAACTACAAGTTGTTCTTTGTGGATTTGTTGTTTTTGTCGTTGTTCTTGATCACAGCCAGTGGAGATGATATTGTGAAGCTCTATGACTTGACCACACTTTGTGAAGAGACACGTCAAGAGAAGAATGAAAATCCCTTTGCTTATCCAGTCGCTGTGCTGCTCTTCAGGTCAGTACATGTGAAGGTTTTCTGAATGTATGTTTTTTTTGTGGTGATGCGAGAAAGGACAGGGTGTGTTTGATGCTTGTCACTGCTTTTAATGAGGATGTGATAAACAATAGTTCTCTAAAATTGTAACTGCACAATCTCAGAGTGGCGAACAGCCTGGTGGGGAAGAAGGCTGAAAGGAGGAAACGGCGAAGACGGAGCACTGCACGAACCTTACTCCAGAACTGCATCCGATTGCTTGACAAAGAAAAGCACCCCCAAGTGAGAATGTGGAGGGGTTTAATCTGATAAACATCATGTGTGCTTATTAATTTTTTCATTTTATTAATTTTATTAATGTCCTTGCTGCTTTTTTGACCCTAGCTTCTTGCCTCGGCCAGTTGCATGCTGTGTGACCTTTTTCCTCTCGATGAGGGCAATTGGAAGAGAAGTTCTGGAGAAAAGGGAAACAATGAGGTGGGAAAGCAGGACAAGGGTGGAGTCGATGCCTCAGGAGATGGCATGGGTGATAGGATGGCGAGCAATTGCCTTGACCCAATCGGTTGCTTTAGCTCTGACGAAGACGAAGATAAAGAGGAAAATGATGACGATGACACCGGAGACGGAGATGATGAGGAGGATGGTGAGGTTGGGTTTGAGAACGGTGTATGCCGGCAAGAAGACACTGATAAAGACATTGAAGAAGACAATGTGGCTTCTAAGTTCCGGGATTCAGGAGCAATTGTCCCTGGTTCAGACAGGGAGAGTGAGTGTGCGATTGCAGTCATCCCATCTGCTGAGGAGCTGTCGGAACCTGCAAAGTACAAGACCTGGCACCCATACAAGGTATCGTGACCTTTAACCACGTGTGAATGGAAATGGCCATGGTGAGGATGAATAAGGTGATCTGTTAGCCATGTGTACCTTCATTGACAAGTGTTCCTGGTGTGTTCATATAAAATAAAAGATACAGCAAGGTCATTTTGCACTATTTGATTTTAATCCATACCCATTTTCTCTCCACAGGCTAGTTCAGGTCTGCCATGTGGCAGCTTGGAAGAAAGCTGCCATGCTGTATTGACACATGTAGCGCAGGTACAGTCCATGCCAAGGGAGTTGTTGTTACTATCTTGCAGCAATAACCTTTTTTGAGGGTAACGTTTGCTGTGGCTTTAAACTTAAAAGTCAATAACTGTAGTCATGAATGGGAATTTTCATTAATGAGTTAGTGTAGCAGAATAACGGGGTGGGATTTTATCAGGCACAACAACATTAATGTTCCCACCCTCATCTCCTTTGGTAGGCACTCAGATCTGTGGATTCGAGCCTTCAGCAATGTGGTCCTCCATCTTTAGATCCATCAACCCCTATACCCTTGAAGTATACACAAGCTCTGGACTCCAGCTTTGATCTCTCCATCACCGGTAACAGTTACCGTCTCCCTGGCATTGTTGGGCATCTATAAATGGCACATGTTCCTTTAACTGCGAAACTCCTCACTTTACTACATTTTAACTTTACTCTTAGTTCATGCAGCTTAATCCCAAAACATTCCACTTAATTTCTCACTTTGTTCCTTCTTCGTCACCTGCAGACATCAAGCCACCCCCACACTGCCTCCCTTCTGGCTGTTGGCAGCAGGTGTTGAAGCAACGCTTGTCTCTGCGAGCAGCACGAGCTTACCATGGTCTAGCACAGGCAGCGACTAAGCGATGCCTGTTGGGCCGCTCATTAACTTTTGTTCACAATGCCCTTCAGTGCTTAGGTAGAGCTCTTTCACCCACTGGTATACCTTCGGGGAAGATACCTGAATATGGATGTCTGATGCACGTACACAGTTTTCTTTCTGCTTATTTCGCAGATGCTTGCAACTTCTTGGGGCAAGGGGCGTCCTTCCCTGGCATGCGTCGTTGTCTTTGTCGCTGCCTCCTGCTCTGTGGAGACTTGCAGTTGTGGATCGGCCCTGAAGGAATGGAAAATGGCAGTAATGGAAAACCTGGAGAGGCCAATGAAAGTGGAGATCTGCCAGAAGTTTCTGATCTTAACCTCCAAATCCTTCAAAGCTTGGAGATTCATGCTCCTTGTCATGGTAATAGCAAGTTTACATCCATTCCTTTGTTTGTTTCATTTTGGGTGTTTTTTTTCTTTAAATTCTTTACATTTTTGGTGTCTACTGACTTTCGAGAATAATTTGTAGACCTGAGATTATCACAAAGCCCCCTCGTCTCAAATAAGGTGGTCGTGAACAGTTTGTCGATGGTTAGCTTGTCCAAAAAATGTGATAAAATTTCGCTCAGCTTCTTGGCAGAAAGGGTTACGGCTGATAGGTGCCAAAGGACACGAAGCTCGGCCACTGGAAAACCAACCCTTACCGATGGGCTGGATATTTCAGAGGTAGTGTATTCACATCTGCGCTGTGTAGTCTGGGTTCCATGCTCGAGCAAACTATAAACTGTCATCTTGGTCTTTCGCAGGCAGGTCATTGCATCATTGAGCATGCTGTCTCTTAGATGAACATTCACCTGGGAATTTGTTTTTGCGCATTATCTGTTGAACATTAACAATCTCATGGTGTCTTTCAGCAAAGAGTAGGTGAGTAATCACCAGCACCCTGAACAAATTGCAAATTCCTGCCTGAACCTAATTGTATTCCCCTCTTATTCTGCTTGTGGAACTTCCCTGCTTGGAAAACCCCAATCACATTCTTCTCACCAGGGCTTCAGGTTGGCAGTACACCACCACATAAGGTCATATATTCCTTCCTGTGATATTTTCTAAACTCGATAACTGTTTCCTATCTCTCCCCACCTATTTGCAAGTTGCTATGTTGCGCTTTTTTTTGCAAGGCAGTTGCAGGAGAAGTGCATGGCGAAGAGGAAGAAGTTGTTTCTTGGGTTTGTTGATCTGGAGAAAGCATTCGACAGGGTTCCACGCGAAGTAGTGACATGGGCATTGAGGAAGTTAGGAGTGGAGGAATGGTTGATCAGAGTCGTTTCAGCAAAGTCTTTGTTCCTTTGTTCCTTCTGGCCATCACTGCAACACTCCACCGATCTGGGCGATATGGCAGAGTGGACAGAAGGAAGCCTCTCCTCAGTGAAACACACATGAAAGCCCGCTTGGAGTTTGCAAAAAAGCACCTAAAGTACTCTCAGACTGTGAGAAACAAGATTTTGTGGGCTTTCATGTGTCTTTCACTGAGGAGAGGCGTCCGTCTGGCCACTCTGCCAAAAAGCCCAGATCGGTGGAGTGTTGCAGTGATGGTTGTCCTTCTGGAAGTTTCTCCCATCTCCACACAGGATCTCTGGAGCTCAGCCAGTGACCATCGGGTTCTTGGTCACCTCTATTACCAAGGCCCTTCTCCCCGATTGCTCAGTTTGGCCGGGCGGCCAGTTTTAGGAAGAGTCCTGGTTGTTCCAAACGTCTTCCATTTAAGAATTATGGAGGTCACTTTGCTCTTGGGAACCGTCAATGCAGCAGAAATTTTTTTGTGGGCTTCCCCAGATCTGTGCCTTGGCGCAATCCTGTCTCTGAGCTCTGCAGGCAGTTCCTTCGACCTCATGGCTTGGTTTTTGCTCTGATATGCATTGTCAACTGTGAGACCTTATATAGACAGGTGTGTGCCTTTCCAAATAATGTCCAATCAATTGAATTTACCACAGGTGGACTCCAATCAAGGTGGAGAAACATCTCAAAGATAATCAAGAGAAATGGGAGGCACCTGAGCTAAATTTCAAGTGTCATAGCAAAGGGTCTGAATACTTATGTCAATGTGATATTTCAGTTTTTTCTTTTTAATAAATTTGCAAAACTTTCGAAAATCCTGTTTTCTCTTTGTCATTATGGGGTTTTGAGTGTAGATTGATGAGGAAAAAAATGAATTTAAACGATTTCAGCAAAAGGCTGCAACATAACAAAATGTGAAAAAAGTGAAGGGGTCTGAATACTTTCTGAATGCACTGTAGAGCCTGTGATTGATGCTGTGAAGAGAAACAGGTTGAGATGGTTTGGTCATGTGTTGAGGAAGGATGTAAGTGACTGGTTGAGAAGAGTGATGGAAATGAATGTAGAAGGAAGTAGAGGATGGGGAAGACCGAGAAAGACTTGGCTAAAGGTGGTGGAAGAAGAAATGCGGGCAAGGGGGTTAAATAGCGGAGATGCAGAAAATAGGGCAAAATGGAGAAGATTGTCATGGGGCCTGCAAGGCTAACTAACCCCTGCTCTAGCAGGGAAAATGGCCTTAAAATTCCTGTTGTTGATATTGTTGTATGTTGCTCTTCCTCTTCTCCCTCTCTTCCTTCTATTTGTTCATCCCCTTGCTGGGTCTACATGTGTCACAATACCCTCCTATCATTATGTTGCCTTATGCATGAGGATGATTTGGATATATGATTTGTTTGAAGCATCGGATATATGATTTGTTTGACCAAGATCAGGAGTAGCTGTTGCATGAGGAAAGATACATCAGGGCATTCCTTCAAGTTGATGAAAACTTCTCCTTCATCCAGGTTTCTCTTGGGCAACAGAAAACTGTAACAACCGTGAGACCTGCCTTGCATTGGCTGCCAGATGCTATGAGGCCTCCTGGAAACTGGTGCCTGCGCAGGCTTTGTCTAAAGAGGATTCAGGCCTGGACACTGAGGTTGCTGCCGAACTTATGGATGGTCCAAATTTGACATCCCACAGTGCGCTGACCACTGCTCTTCTTAAGCGTTTGGGAAATGTCCGGAATGAGCTTGGGGTCCTTTGCATGGAGCGAGCAGCTAAATTTGGAAAGCAAGGTAAGTAGTAGTTGTACTTGTGGACATTGTATGTATCTTTGGTTTACGGGCAACGTTTAAACGAAGAGGTTGCATAGCATTTTTGTTGGATGTTCTCCTCAAAGGACATGAAGGCAAACCAATTCCTGAAAACATTTCTTCATCACCCTTGTCCTTTCAGTTGGCAGGACTTCATCAGCTAAACAAGACCTCTGGAGTGAGTGCCTTTGCTGTTTTGAACAAGGGTTACGAGACTTCACTGCAGCTGGCGACAAGAGCAATGCAGCGCTATTGCTCTGTAACATGGGTCGTCTCATGCGCCTCTCCGCACACGCACGCTCAACACAAGACCAACGTCGAGGTTCAGCTGCATCCCCACAAAGCTTGACTCGTCGTGGAGAATTTTCAGCAGAAGAGGGCCATTTTTATGAAAAGGCAAATAATAAAAAGCTTTCAAGCAGTTTGATGTCAGCTGTGTGTCTCAGCTCTCATCTCAGTTTGATTGGGAATGATAGTTGGTTGTGTGTAACTAACATTTGTTGTAAGGTGTAGTAATGTCACAAAACAACACTACTAGGTACATACTGTTACATTTATGGGGGTAGGTAAGAGAATACAATAGGAAAGGTAGAATTGTATAGAAATAGTATGGACTGTGTGACGTGTAGAGGCATTTCGATGCAATAAGTAAGGAAAATGTAGTTTTAGGTTGTGTTTAAATGTTCATACGAGGGGTGACGACCTGTTAATTCGTAGTAGGGTTTAAGGTTAGTTTCCCCTGTGGGTGAAACCCTCAGTGGCCATCCCTAACATTTTTGCAAATATCTCCGGCCAAGTATGACATCCCCGCCAAGTAATGCACGCTCCATGGACACGGCACAGCAAAGACCTGCCCAGGAGAGGTGGAGCGACCGTGGTACGGTGGGCAGGACCGGCAGGCCACGCCCCCGAGTGACGCGTCCGGATGACGTGGTCGGTGCATGAGGCAAGCTCGAAGAAGAAGCTTTGTGATTGGTACTTGGTGAGCAAGCAGGCGAAGAAGAAGCTTCGAAGCTCCAAAATTAGTTCTGGGCGAGGAGAAGCGTGTGGTTGGTGAAGAAGCTAGGCCATTTTGGGTTTCTCTATGAGGAGAGTTTTTTCTTGGTTTTGTGTGGCGATCACAAGGGAGCTTTGATTGCTGGGCTCACAAGGGAGCTGAAGGCCGTGCTGTCCTTCCCAAGTGGAGGAGAAAGAAAGAGGGCCGTCTTCACGACTCGCCTCATCCCAGGGCGCCTTCGAAGCGCAGTGGTGTACGTCGCCATTTTTGCCAGGTTTCCCACCCTGGTGGCTCCGGACACCACCACTGCCGACCTCACTAACCGAGGACCTTCAGCCTTCAGCCGAGGACCCATTTTGGGAACAGCTAAGTGCCGGAGAGGGAGCTTTTATTTTATTACTCTTCCCCGTGTGCGTGGGTTGTGTCTGACTGGAGGATCCTCACAGTAGAATTTAGTTACCTCAGCATTTATTTTCGTTATTTTAATTCCGCGCCTTATTTGATTATAAATCGTTATTGGTACATTTTTATTTATCTTGTTCTTGGTTTGGGTTTCGGATTAAACCTGCGTGTTCGTATAATTAAACGCTTCATGTTTCTTCCATCTCGCCCGCGCAATAACTGCTATAATCGGGAGTTCACCTCGGGAGTTAAGGCTGCTTTGGCTCATCTGTCCAAGGCTGGTGGTAACTAGATGCGGACGTGACAATACCTTCCAGCAAGCGGTCAAAAGGTATTAATTTTGCAGTTTTTTTACTTTGGATACAAAATCTAGGCTCATAGAAGAGTGAACGGACAGAGTGCAAAGGGGGCAATGCACTGACATTGAGGCGGTGGGGTAACTGGTGGACATAACGAGCAAGGAAATGATGTTCAGGAGAAAGAAGGGAATGGAATTCAGTTTTATAATGAAAATGAGATATATACACAAAGAATTAAGTTAAGCACCCCCCCCGTTTTTTTACAACCTCGCACATTACAAGTTTGTTGTCGTCAAAACAGTGTAATATACCCATGATATTGCTATATTTTCTGGAGAAGTGATATTATGGTCACATAAAAACATAACAATCATGCCGTTTTCAATATTTTATTCTGAATAATTTAAGGTGAAATTTTTTGGGAATTTTAGGCATATTTTCACCTCAATTTAAGTATGGAGCTATAGGTCCATCACGGACAGTGTGGATGACGTTTATGTTTTCTAACGTACAGTCATTGTTCTGAGAGGACCTCTAGCGATCTTTGCGTCAATAACGTGTGTAGGACCCACGTGATCGGATCACTGACTCAACCCTACGTCTCATAGACCCTGTAAGCCGTCGTATGCGTTGCTGTGGCAGGTTGTTCCATTCCCAATCATTATTTGATCTCACATACCTTAGAATATATGCCAATGTATACATATACACAAAGAATATATATTAGGGGGTGCTTACCTTAATTCGTTGTGTAGGGGTGCTTAACTTAATTCTTTGTGTATAGAAAGACAGGCGAAGGATTACAGAAGAGTAGAAGAAATGGAGAGAGACAGAGAGATTAATAGATCCGTGCATGAACATGTGGCTTCAACACACACACACACACACACACACACACACACACACACACACACACACACACACACACACACACACACACATAGAACAAGAAAGCACACAAAAAGTACTAACAACTCGATGAATATTAACAGAAATGTTCGAACAATGCACTACAGCCACTGCCTCAACTGTATTTCTTACCTTACCAATGCTTGAAGAAATGGGATAGCTTATACATCCACTGAGCATCAACTTTGTTGGAAATCACAATTGGTTATGAGCACTTTCATCGAGCAACTTGTCATTCAAACTATTTTGCCATCTCTAATATTTTGCCTCTTTCTCCTTGCTAGGCAGTGAATTGTTACCAGCGTGCACTGAGCATGCTTGGTACACGTCAGACTCAGCCCGTGATCTGGGATGCTGTAAGTTGGGAGCTTTCTTCCACCTACTTTACCTGTGCCTCGCTGCTTCAAGACTATGCCCCCCTATCCAGAAAGGCTCAGGAGCAGGTAGGTTCTTGGTTCATACCTGTATTTGAGGTTAAAATGGAGACATGGATTTCAGTTTAACTTGATTGTGGGTTTTCACGTATTTTTGGGCTCAGCCGAGGTTCTTCCTGTTTTAATACTTGGCTTAGTCTTCCCTCAGTGGAGTAAAGATGTGCATTTTTTAAATAGTCTTTGTGTACAACCCAACTTGATTCACACATTCACAACCATCAGGTTGAGAATGAAGTCAGAAGCTTCATGCGGAAGGCCTTGCAGTTTTGTGAAATCCCTTCCGACTCGCCCAAGCACCCACTCTGCGAATATCGTGCCGCCACTATCCACCACAGGCTTGGCTCTCTGCATCACAACTCCATTCGCAACCAGGTTGGTAGATTGGCTCAGAATACCCAGGTAACCTTGGCCATGGGCATTGGGCAATGCAATGCAAATATATTAGGGTGGACAAACTTCTCAAAAAGAGATAGCATTCCATGCGACGAATTGTGTTAGCTTGCTTCTAGTTTATGGCCATCGCACATTGTCTTGGTCTTCTCCAGGTGGGCAATGAAGTAAGCAGAAAGCATGCGAGGGAGCTCGCAGAGAAGCATTACGGTGCAGCTGCCCAACTTTTCCTAAAAACGCTGTCTCCCTGTGAGCTGATCCGTGTCCACCTGGAGCGTCTCGCACTTATGGAGCTTCGATATCAAGGTGGCTTTTACGATGAGCTTGTCACTGTTTGCCCAACACCAAATGAACAAGACCTCAATGCCATACACACATATTCCAGTACTTCTGAACCCAGTATTTAATAATGGTTATATTTAACAGTGCAACGAGTCATGAAATTGTAAATTCGGATTGCACTTAGGTTTAGCCTAGTTATCGTGAACGTTTCAGCATTTACTGTCTCGTCTTAACAACAATGACCGCACTGTGGTCACAATCTGCGATAAAATCCGGGAACTGGCCAATTGGGAAACGCGTACTTAAAACATTTGTAAAAGACTAGTGGGCCCGTTGGTCCATTGGATCAAATTTTCATTGGTCTTAACGGCCTTGTAGCATACCAGCCTGCTGTACTGCATGAGCATTACCTTGCCTTTCACCAAGCCCAGATGTGCTTGGGCCAGGGTGGAGGGGAGTGGGGGGGGGGGGGGGGGGAGGGGGTTTTGTGTGGGTGATTATACGTTCGTTATTTTTATTATTATTGACAAATGATGCTACTATTACTATTGTTGTTAATATTTTTAGTATTAATTAATATATGCTTTGTTACAATGTTATTATTTTTGTGATTTATTTTGTAATTAGAATGCCATGCTGTGGAAGGACCTATTAAACTGCTCCATACACCTTAACATGGCACGTGTTTAGAAACATGGGAATTCTTCCTGGTTATTTATGGTTAATTAGCCTAATTAACTCAGGAGATCCTGACGATCATTCTGGTGTATCACATTCCACATCCGAAAGCTCCAGTGGAACTCCACAAAAAACATGCCCCACAAACACACACACACACACACACACACACACACACACACACACACACACACACACACACACACACCTCATCCATTTATAGAAGATGAACAGCGCGATTGGGAATTAACCATTTAATGTGCTGTTAAAAAATTAACTCAACAACTCCTATCCATGTCACCCTCCCCACGGTTATATCAGAACGAAATGATTTGTCACATGGTCATGGATTGCTTAACCCCAATATGGAGACATTCAAAAATTACGTAATGCCATTTTTAAGCTTTAAGTTATGGCCATGACAGTATATTTAGCAATGGTTTCGTTTGTAATTTGCGCAACGTAACACTTGATTATGTAACGTAACACTTGATTATGTAACGTAACATAACGCTTGATTACCATCATTTCATCTCAGTGCTATGGTGGGTGTGGTCCTGCAGTTGTCCGACCAATGGGTGCACATTTCAAAAATTGACCGACAACAAGAATCCCCACAACAAAAACAACAACAACAACAACAACAACAGCAATATGAAGCTCATGTCGACCTGTGACATGTCGCAAATAAAAATAATCAGCAAAGTAAAAGCAACCCAAAATGTCCTCCACCAGTTCACGATAGTAAATGCAGCATTTTCACCTGCAATATGTCGCAGGTCTACAAGAGCTTTGTGTTGCTGTTGTTATTGGGGTTCTTGTTGTGGCTCGATTTTTGAAATGTGCACCCATTGGTCAGACAGCTGTTGGACCACACCCACATCTGTTGCTGACTCCACCCACCAGAGTACTGAAAATAAATGATATGGCCACCATCTTGGTTTTCTGGTGGGCGTAACACATGAGGCCTGAAAGCCTGAAAGCACTGTTCGACTTTGTTGCATCAGATTTTCATTGGCTATGTTTGGGTCGAGTGTTAGATTATTATCAAGGTTTAATCAAGCCCGTATGCGCCTCCCGAAAAATAGCGTTATGTAATTTTGAGCAGCCCCATATACTCGTTAAATGCGTGTTTCCCAATTGGCCCATTACCAGATTTTTAAAGCCTATTTTGAACACTAGGGTTATTACCACAGAGAAAAGGAGCGGGAAGGCAGAAGAGAGTGAGTGGGGGGGGGGGGGGGGGGAGTGAGAGAAGGGGAGAGTGAGGGAGGGGAGAGTGAGAAAGGGGGAGAGAGGGGTGAGAGAGAGGGGGGGAGAGTGAGAGAGGGGCGAGTGAGAGTGAGACAGGGGCGAGTGAGAGTGAGACAGGGGCGAGTGAGAGTGAGAGAGGGGCGAGTGAGAGAGGGGGTGAGTGAGAGTGAGAGAGGGGGGTGAGTGAGAGTGAGAGAGGGGGTGAGTGAGAGTGAGAGAGGGGGCGAGTGAGAGTGAAAGGAGGGGCGAGTGAGAGAGGGGGTGAGTGAGAGTGAGACAGGGGCGAAGAGAGAGAGTGGGCGAGGAGAGAGAGTGGGCGGAGAGAGAGAGAGAGAGAGAGAGAGAGGGAGATGGAGATGGAGAGATGGAGAGATGGAGAGAGAGAGAGATGGAGAGAGAGAGAGATGGAGAGATGGAGAGAGAGAGAGAGATGGAGAGAGAGAGAGATGGAGAGAGAGAGAGATGGAGAGAGAGAGACAGATGGAGAGAGAGAGACAGATGGAGAGAGAGACAGATGGAGAGAGAGACAGATGGAGAGAGAGACAGAGACAGAGACAGACGGAGAGAGACAGACGGAGAGAGAGAGATGGAGAGAGAGAGACACACACACAGAGACACACACACACACAGAGACAGATGGAGACAGACAGAGACAGATGGAGAGAGACAGAGACAGATGGAGAGAGACAGAGACAGATGGAGAGAGAGACAGATGGAGAGAGAGAGACAGATGGAGAGAGAGAGACAGATGGAGAGAGAGACAGATGGAGAGAGAGAGACAGATGGAGAGAGAGACAGAGAGAGAGACAGAGACAGAGACAGACAGACAGAGAGAGAGAGAGACACCTGTTTGTAATCACAATGAATCTTATCTATCGAATCTTATTCATTCACATGGGAACATGGGACAGCCATGGCTCTCTCTAATTTTATTCATTCACATGGGAACATGGGACAGCCACAGCTCTATCTAATCTTATTCATTCACATGGGAACATGGGACAGCCACAGCTCTATCTAATCTTATTCATTCACATGGGAACACCGGACAGACTCGGCACAAGGTTAATGAGACAGATTCCAGAATTTATCCTGAGCCATGAGGTAATACTTTTTTTCATTGCCTGAAAAAACACTAACCTGAAAGGCAAGAAAACCGGGGTGTGTTGAAGTCCTAAGCAGCTAGCTAGAACCTATCAAGGATCGGGCCAGCCTTTCCTTATCAACGGATTTGATTGGAGTGTTTGCTCGAATGCTTAAGCCACGTGGCGAGCGCTCTACAAGAAACTTGGTAACTGAACACACCCCTAACATTCTTGAGGCCCGAGCCTAGATCTACTGTAATCTATATACACCAGAGAGGATAATAACATGACCTTTCCTGCCGCTCCTGTACGGAGTGGGTGTACTAGTTGCCTGAAACCAGACCCAGCTGTCCGGTCAGATTCGTAATTGATATTGAACCAAACCATGAAGATCCTCAGCGATGAATTGTATAATTCCTTCAACAGCAAGGATGAGGGAGTTGAGTGCACAGAGGAGGTGAAAATATATATTTTGTGCCGCAGGTGAGTTAAGTGCACATAGGAGGTGAAAAAATATATATATATTGTGCCGCAGGTTGTGGCCACAGTTCCATGTTCTTGTTTTGCCTTGTGAAATGGCAGTTGTATTCTGATTTGCAATCAGGGCATTCTATTTTGAATGTTGAAATCTCCAAGCTATCCCATGCAGACTTCAAAACAGTTTTGAGCAGTTTGATGAGAACACTGTTGTCCATCATGAGATCATTTCACCTTTCTATCAAGCTCTTCAAGCATGTGTACCTTCCCCTCCTTACCAGGAAAGGTCTTGCCTTTGTTTTGGATTTATACGTGTCACAAACGGCTCTAAAAACTGGTGTTCCAAGAGGAGTCTGGATAGCTTATGGAGTGAAAGCCACATGAGAAATATGGCCACATTTAACAAAAACTTGACTCATCATTATGAAAAATGTCCTTGCTGCATTGGAGGGCCTCTGTTAAATCCACTGCTTTGGCACATTCATGTAAAGATGTCGATGAGTATTTTGCTGTGGGAGGCATGTTTCTTTTTTTTTTTTCTTTTTTTTTTTTTTTTTTGTATACAAGGTCGAGGCTCGTGAAAGAGCGAACATTAATCACCCAGAAAGACAAACCGACACATAAAACATATAACATAGGGAGCGGTAGACAAGATGGGGAGAGAGGGGGAAGGACACAAACACAACATTTGAGAGCAGTGACCGAGAGACATGGAGACATCGAGAGATCTGAGAGAGGGCGAGGGCTTGGGGGGGGGGGGGGCGTGGGAAGGGGGCGGTGGGAGAGGTATAAAACATATGGACACTGCCAGGACTTCCAGGAAAGAAGTTGGAATTTCAAACAAGGTGGATCTGGGGTGAATTAGCGGGGGTAGAAAAGATCAAGGTTTTGGATGGGGGAAGATAAGAGATGGTGGTGAACAGCTGTTTTAAAGACCTGGAGGGAGGAGTGGGATTGAAGGGAGTGAGGGAGTTTGTTCCAGAGGCGGGAGAAAAGAGGAATGAAAGAGTGAAGGTGAGCGGAGAGCCGAGATTTCGGCAGTTTAACCATCAGAGGGTTGCTGGCAGATCTTGTGCGACCTGTAGGAATATTTGGGGGACAGAGCACAGAGAGAGCTGGGGGTGCAAGGCCGGAGAGGAGTCGGTAGAAGACAGAAAGACCACCTACCTGCCTGCGGTGAGTGAGTGAAAGGCCCTCAGAGATAGCTTCATCGCGGGAGATTCCAATAATTCTGAAAGCTTTGGTTTCAACAGCGTGAAGCCGAGCTAGGTGTGAGGCAGGAGCACCGGCCCATAGGGGAGAACAGTATTCCATTGAGCTGCGGATGAAAGCCTTGTATGTGGTGAGGAGCTCAGGTGTGCCGAGGAAGGACTTCGCACGACGGAGGATGCCCAGTCGGCGACTGGCTTTGGAGGCCAGCTTGGAAATGTGGTTTTCCCAAGAAAGATCATGGCAGATAGTGAGACCCAAAATCTTGAGCGACAGAACTTCTTGGAGAGGATTGTTGAGAAAGTAGATGGGAGGGTTGTCCAGTCGATCTTTTCGGAGAGACATAGTAAGAGTGTGAGATTTGTCAGGATTGAAAGACATGTTCCACTTGTTTGACCAGTCTGTGATTTTGTCCAGGTCTTCAGAGAGTGAGGAGGCAGCAGACTGCCGATCTGAGGGAAGAGGAATGGAGCGGCAGAGAGTGGAGTCATCAGCAAAGAGATAGAGAGGATTTTCGAGAGAGTCAGAGAGATCATTGATGAAGACCAGAAAAAGCACGGGGCCCAGAACACTGCCTTGGGGAACTCCAGCCTGAACAGGAAGAGGAGATGAGAGAAACCCATTCAGGGCCACACGTTGACGACGACTAGAGAGGAAGTCCGCCAGCCATGCGTGGAGATTTCCATGGATACCAAAGGAGGAGAGTTTGGTGAGCAGAGCGGGGTGCCAGACCGTGTCGAAGGCACGTGATATGTCGAGGGAGACAGCTCTAATTTCCTGTTTGGCATTGAGGACCTCCATCCATTGTTGAGACAGCAGAAGCAGCATGTCCAGAGTAGAGTGACCTGGTCTGAAACCAAATTGATGATCAGAGATCAAGCCATTGGAGAAGAGGAAAGATTTCATATCCGAAGCAATGATGGATTCCATGACTTTGCTGATAATTGGGAGAAGGCTGATTGGTCTGTAGTTGCTAGGATCTGTTTTTGCACCTTTTTTGTGCAAAGCGGTGATGTTGGCTGATTTCCAAGCAGATGGCAGTTGACCTTGAGCAAAAGAGAGGGTGAAGAGAACAGAGAGAGGGTGAGACAGAGCAGCAGAGCAGGATTTTAGGACCCGTGGGCTGATGCCGTCGGGTCCAGTTGCAGAATCAGAGTCGAGGGTTGACAGAAACTTTTCCACCTTGTCAGGAGGAAAGGACACGGAGTCCAGGAGCAGCAGGGTACGACTGGGTATGGTGGGTACAGAGAGGGATGGGTTTGGGACACAAGATTTAGAGGCAAACACAGAGTTGAGGCATTCAGCTTTTTCACGTGCGGAGTCAGCTGTGTAGCCGTTTGAGGTAAGGGAGGGGATGGAGGGGGAACAAACACCAGAAACGGATTTGACCAGACGCCACCAGGATTTGGAAGAGGGAGACAGATAAGAGAGTTCGGTCTTGAGAACGGAGAGATATTGTTTCCTGGCTCTCCTGAGGGTGGACACACACTTGTTTCGGGCTTTGTGAAAGGAAATGAGATTTCCTTCCGTTGGATTTGCTTTCCAGGAGACGAAGGCAAGTTGTTTCTGGGCAACAGCCTCACCACAAGATTCCGTGTACCATGGACGGGAGGAAGGGTATGACAACTGAAGACGAGATGGGATAAATCTGTGCATGAGAGAGAGCAATTTACTTTGGAAGAATTCCCAGGATGAGTTGATGTCAGAGGTGGTAGAGATGGGAGACCAGTCCAGATGATTGATGGCTGCTTGAAGACCGTGCCAGTTGGCCTGAGTGAAATGCCAGACTCGTCGACGCTGAGCAGGCTCCCTGAGGATGGTCAGAGAGATGTCCACTTTAACAAGGACATGATCAGATGATCCGATCGGAGCAGAAGAAGAGCAGCAGACATTTTCAGGGAAGTTAGTCATAACCAAGTCCAGAAGAGAAGATGTTCCGTTGACTGAGATCCGGGTCGGGAAATTGACAGATTGTGTCAGTCCCAGTGAGTCGCAGAAGTCCTTTGCTGAGGAGCCATGGCTGGTGAGAGAGGTACCCACACCCAGCCAACTGGCATGATGACAGTTGAAATCACCACATATGAGGAAGAGAGAGTTGGGATGAGTAGATAGAAGTTGGTCCATATCATCAGACAGCGAGATGTAGATTGAGTCATCACTGTTTGGTGGACGGTACAACACACATATGAACAAGAGGTGGGAGCGAAGGGGAAGCCGTAGCCAGAGGTATTCCTGGGGGTGAGGTGGAGAGAGTGCAGTGCAGGGCGAGTGAGGAAGAGAGTTTTTGATAAAGATAGCAACCCCGCCTCCAGGACGAGGCTCAGGTCTATCATACCGGAGGAGGGAGTAGCCCGGGAGAGATACTATGGAATCAGAGACATCATAAAGGAGGAAAGTTTCTGTTAAGCAGATCACGTCTGGTTTGACAGAAGCAACCTGTATGGAGAGATCAGTTAAGTTTGAACGAAGGCCCCGGATGTTTGAGGTCCATACCGTTAATGAAGAGGAAGGGGGAGCATCAGATACAGAACAGGGGGGAGGAGGGGCAGGGTAAGATGTGGAAGAGGTGGAAGACGTAGGGAGAGCTGTTGAAGGTGTGTCAGAGATTTCAGAATAGCTCGGAGAAAGGGAAGGATGGGGCGGACAAAAGGTTTGATGGTGATTGGGTGAGCCACAATGAGGTGTTATTTGAGGAGGGGGAAGAGCGAGGCAGAAGGTTGGGGGAGATGGAGGTGAGAGTTTGAAGGGGGAAGAAGCGGGGAGGACGCTTTGAGGAGGGGCAGTGAGAGGGGGGAAATTGAGAAGCAATGAGGGTGGGGAGATTTGAAGGGGAGGGGTGAGGGGGGAGTTTGGGAGGGAAGGGGCAAGGGGAGGGATTTGAAAGGGATGGGATATGGGGGAGATTTGGAGGGGAGGGGTGAGGCAGGAGTCTAGGAGGGGAGGGGCGAGGGGGCGTCTTGGCAGGGAGGGGTGAGGGGGTAGTTTAGGAGGGAGGGGGCAAGGGGGGAGATTTGAAAGGGATGGGTGATGGGGAAGATTTGGAGGGGAGGGGTGATGGGGAAGATTTGGAGGGGAGGGGTTATGGGGAAGATTTGGAGGGGAGGGGTGAGATTGGATTTTTGAAAGTGTACGATTTATGGGAAACGAACATTTATTGCAAAATGAGTTTCTTGTGACCTTCGAGTTAAAAATACGTTTAAGGACGCTGGATGGAGGATGGAGTGCAGGCGAGTTTAGGGAATGTAGAAAAAAGGCACTATAGGAGATGGATATTTTTTTTGGGATGAATTGATTTGGTGAGCAAGTCGAAAGCAGCCTTTTAAAGAAGAAGAAGAAAAAGGTGTTATAAAATATGACGGAATACATAACTTGAGGGGAAAGTGTAAACATTGAAGGTTAATGAGTGAAAACTATCTGGGGAAATGGGGGAGAAACACGTGGTCGAAGAACGAACGAACGAATAAGAATGAATAAACGAATGAGAACAGAGAAGGAAAATGTTTTTTTTTTTTTTTTTTTTTTTTTTTTTTGAGTTGAGATTTACACAAGGAAGTAGGCTATGGGTGAAAAGACTGGGAATACAGAGAACGAAAGTTATTGGATCACAAAAGACGGACCGCTGAGAGAAAAACAAAGCCTCAAGGTTGTACAGTGCACACTGTACAAGGCCTCAAGACACGACACGGCAAACAGACGATCAATTTATGAAAGATAAACACATGGTATTAAACCAACACATGGATAAAACATGGATAAAATGGATAAATGGATAAAACATGGATAAAATTCAGGTAACATTGCAGAAAGTGTAGTATGGTATTAAACTTATGGTGGAAGGGCAAGTCACCGCAATCGACATGTTGAAATAGGGCTTTGGTTTACAATATTTGCCTTATAGTTATGTGGCATATAATATCATTTCCAACATTGAACGTATTCGTAAACATCTGATGTTCCACTGGAAATGCTACTGGGTAATATATGGCAGTTATTTTGATGGTTGAGTGTGTGATGCTGGTCTTAGGTCGAAGCAGCGTGGTGGCAAAGCGCCGTGGCCTGGAAGCTTCATTGGATGTCCTACTGAGCACAGAACCAGCACTTTGTTTGCTTGAGCAGGTATTATTGCACTGGAAGGAAATAGCAAAGTATTGTGGAGTCCTCTTAAACCAAGCTCATGCAATTCACCATTCGTCTTAACATCTTTGTCTAATGAGGAATACGAAATTCGATTTTTTTTTTTAAACATGGTAGGCTATACCAAGCATAGTTTATGTGAAATTCTTCTTCTTTTAATTGCATCAATTATTTGCACCTACATGTGGGGTCAGGTGGGTGAGGGTGGTGGGGTGGGGAGTTGGAGCAGGGTTGGGCATGGGGAGCGAAGGGGAAATGATCTGTCTCACTTGGAATCTAGGCCTGATGTTAAAATATGAAAGCCTGATGGCAGAAAAATAGAATGCCAGAGATATTTCACAAGCTCTTTCTTTCCAAAAGACAACCTGGGATTTCTAACATCCACAGATGTCCCAGTGCTGGCAGACAGGCCTTTGGTCTTAATGCCCTTTTAATGGATGGCACACACATTGATACCTCGCTCCACATGCAAAATACCATGGTGACAGTTTATAGTCAAGTCAAGATTCAGAGGCTATACAGCAAAAAGATGAGTGAGTATAAAGTGCCTTCAGAAAGTATTCCCACCCCTTGACGTTTTTCACATTTTGTTGTGTTACAGGATTTTTTGTCGCTGATCGACACACAATACCCCGTAATATCAAAGTGGATTTTTTATAACATACATTTTTACAAAATAATTGAAAATATAAAGCTGAAACGTCTTCAGTCAATAAGTATTCAATTCCTTTGCTATGGCACTCCAAATTGAGCTCAGGCGCATCCAATTTCCTTTGATCATCCTTGAGATGTCTCTACAACTTGATTGGAGTCCACTTGTGGCCAATTGATTGGACATGATCTAAAAAGAAACACCTTTCGATATAAGGATCCACAGTTGACAGTGCATGTCAGAGCAGAAACTCTACCATGAAGTCCAAAGAACTGTCCGAAGAACTCCTAAATGTAATTGTGAGGAAGCATAGATCTGGGGAAGGGCATAGAATAATTTCTAGAGTGTTGAAAGTTCCCAAGAGCACAGTGAGATACATCATTAGAAAATGGAAAGAATATGGAACTACCCAGACTCTTCCTAAAGCTTGCCGTCCAAACTGAGAAACCGAGCAAGAAGGACCTTGGTCAGGGAACTGACCAAGAACCCAATGACCACTCTGACAGAACTACAGAGTTCCTTGGCTGAGATGGGAGAACCTGCCTGAAGGACAACGGTCTCTGCAGCGCTTCACAAATCCAGACTTTATGGGAGAGTGGCCAAACACAAGCCACTCTTGAGAAAAAGGTACATGACAGCATGCCTGTAGTTTGCAAAAAGGCACGTGAAAGACTCAGAGCATGAGGCAAAAAAATTCTGTGGTCTGATGAGATGAAAATTGAACTCTTTGGCCTGAATGCAAAGCACTACGTCTGGTGGAAACCAAGCACAGCTCATCACCCATCTAACACCATCCCTACCGTGAAACATGGTGGTGGCGGCATCATACTATGGGAATGCTTTTCAGCGGCAGGGACTGGTCTAGGAGACCTGTAAGGATAGAGGGAACAATGAAAGGAGCCAAATACAGGCAAATTATTGAGGAGAACTTGCTTCAGACTGCAAAAAACCTTAGATTGAGGTGAAGATTTATGTTCCAACAGCACAATGATCCCCATGCATACAGCCAAAGCAACACTGAAATGGCTTCAGAACAAGAATGTGAAAGTCCTTTTGTGGCCCAACCAAAGCATTGGCCCAGACATGAATCCCATTGAGAATCTGTGGAAAGACTTGAAGATTGCCATTCACCTACGCTCCCCATCCAACTTGACAGAGATTGAACAAATCTGCAAGGATGGGAAAAACTCTCCAAATCCAGATGTGCAAAGTTGATGCAGACACACCCAAGAAAACTCGAAGATGCAATCGCTGCCAATAGTGCTTCTACTAAGTATTGATTCAGGAGTCTGGATACTTGTGTAAATTAGATATTTCTGTTTCATTTTCAATAAATTTGTAAAAAAATTCTAAAAACATGTTTTCACTTTGTCATTATGGAGTATTTTGTGTAGATCGGTGACAAAAAATAAAATAAAATCCATTTTTAATTCAGGCTATAACAACAAAATGTGAAAAGGTCAAGGGATTTGGAATACTTTCTGAAGGCACTGTAACTGTAGGCCAACCTGCCAGCCCAACTTAATGTGCTACATACTATGTAGAAAACATGTAGAAAGTTCCATGATTAATGAGAAAGTGGATATTCACTGTGTTGACCATAGTCCATGGCATGGCCAAATTGTTGGAGAAACGGCTGTATTACAAACACGTAAACAATGCACAATCAAAAATACAATCCTCAATGCCAACATACAAAATATACCACAGTAAAAAAACTATGGAGATAAGTTTTTAAATGTTTGCAGTGTCGGTACATTAGGTGAAAAACTGCTGCATTGCAAGCGGGCACAAAACTGAGAACACTGTAAAATGGAATTTTCTTACCAGAAAAAAATTAAACAAAGAATGAGATGGACAAACAACATTCAAAGCAAAGTCGAATGCTTTGGCACATTGTAGACGTAAGGCCAAGTTGTACCATTTGGAACAAAGGTGTGTGAATGGGGTTGGAGTAATGCAGCCAAATGGACATCATGGAACATTTTTCGTCTTGTCCGGTTTTTGACTTAATGGGACTCTTCTGTACATTGGGCACTTTTCATAACAATGCCTGTTTTAGGGAATGAAAAAGGCTCTGCACATGATGTTGCCACATTTTATTTTTAAGGAGACCGAGCATGAAAAAACCAACGGAGGGAAGAGTGAAGGAGAACAAGGGGAGAAGAAAACTACTGCCGAACAAGCAATTCGGCAAAAGCATAAAGACAATGTTGTGAAGCCAGAGAGAGACGGGAAGAAGCCTGCCGGAAAGTGTAAAAACAAGGAGGAACCAGAGGGAGAATTTGAGCAGAAGAAGGAAAGACAGCCTGAAGAAGATCAGATGAAGAGTCAGAGTGAAACTGAACAGGAAAATAATGAAGTGGAGAGGCTGCTTGGCCTGTTGGCCAACAGGCTTGCTTCTGTGCTACTGCAGCTGCTCACTCAGCAAGGAAGCAATGCACGGAAGAACTCCAGGTTTGTTGCTTTCATTCTCCTTAGTGTCACTTATGTACATATATATATATATATATATATATATATATATATATATATATATATATATATATATATATATATATATATATACATATATACAGTGAAGCCTTGACTTACGAGTTTAATTCGTTCTGTGACCGAGCTCGTAACTCAATTTGCTCGTTTCTCAAATTAAATTTCCCCATTAAAATGCATTGAAATGCTATTAATCCGTTCCAGCCCGCCAAAAACCACACCAATTTTTTTTTAAATATACAGTATATATAAAAATATCTCGCGCTTTATATTTCACCTGTATGCAGCATACAGGTTGGCAGGATGGCCTGGACTGGAGGTACGCACACTTGACTCTAAACTGTCCAGCCTGGGTTTGAATCCCGACCCAGCTATAACCTGTCATGGGTGAATCACAGGCAGGGTGATTCATCAATGTGTGTACCGCTAAACTGGGCGCCCCGTTTGCGTCCCATTAGTTGTTGGATGTTAAGGATCTCACCGTGTTTTCCACAAAGAGAAGGCGAGCTATCGCCGGCACTCTGAACAAGTTGTTGCCTGGCATGCTCTTCTCCTCTGCCGTTATATACGTTTTCCTCGGCATCTTTTTCCAGAAGAGCCCTGTCTCGTCACAGTTGAAGATTTGCTGGGGGATGTATCCTTCGGCTTCTATCAGTTCGGCAAAAGTTATAATAAAATCTTCAGCTGCCTTCACATCCGCCTCACCAAGTCGACAACACGCACACCTCGCTCATGTTTTTCGACGATTGCGTGTTTTATATCCAAGCACATCATCCTCTTCTTCTTCTCAGTACTGCCCTTGGCACTCAATTTCTTCGGACCCATGGTTAAAACTAAGAAATTTTCCAAAATAACCAAAATGCGAAAACAAAGCAGCAGCTATATACGGCAGAGATGCTTGCACGGCAAGATAACCACGTGACCGGAACCCACCTGGTGGCGGGTGGCGTAAGCTCCAAAATAACCAAAATGCGAAAACAAAGCAGCAGCGATATACGGCAGAGATGCTTGCACGGCAAGATAACCACGTGACCGGAACCCACCTGGTGGCGGGTGGCGTAAGCTCCAAAATAACCAAAATGCGAAAACAAAGCAGCAGCGATATACGGCAGAGATGCTTGCACGGCAAGATAACCACGTGACCGGAACCCACCTGGTGGCGGGTGGCGTAAGCTCCAAAATAACCAAAATGCGAAAACAAAGCAGCAGCGATATACGGCAGAGATGCTTGCACGGCAAGATAACCACGTGATCAGAACCCACTTGGTGGCGGGTGGCGTAAGCTCGTAACTCAGATCTCGGCTCGCATCTCAAAGCAATAAACCGCCCGAGCGACGGCTCGTATCTCGGAAAACTCGTAAGTTGGTGCACTCGTAAGTCAAGGTTTCACTGTATATATATATATATATATAGACTTGGCATTTAATATGGAATATTTTTTTTGTGGGGGTGAACTTACCTTTCAAGATGTCTTAGAACCAAAAGTTCATTGGAATTATGTTGAAATTATTCTAGATTTTGTTAATGTGACCTTTAAAAGAAACAAAAACCACATTTGACATTTCGAAACAAATAAATTGATCCTTGAAAGTGATGTAAACTGATATCGAACTCAATTCATGGACAGTACTGTGTTAAACTTCTGTACGTTTTCCAGAAGTATCTCTTTATTTTGCACATTAGCCAATTTTTTTTTTAACAAAAACAAAAGTTAAATTACGACTGGGATTATAGACAGTAAAATTACAGTTCAGTACTTCGTGTAACCCCCACGAGCATTCAGGAGAGCACGTACACGTTGAGGCATGCTGTTCACGAGATTTGCCAAGGTTTGGACAGGAATCGCTTGCCATGCAGTGACAATAGCCTGCTGCAATTCACGCACTGAGGTCGGCTGCTGGTCCAAGTGGTCGATTTGACGCGTTAATTCTGCCCACAAGTTCTCTATCGGATTCATATCCGGGGACATGGCAGGCCATTCCATATGCTCTACACTACGGTCAGCAAGAAAGTGTTGATCATGCGAGCACGATGAGGCTGTGCATTGTCTTCTTGGAAGACAAAGTTTCCTCGAAAGGTTGCACGAGCAAATGGAAGCAATGTTTCTTCCAGAATGGCCCTGTACTTGAACTGGTTCAGGTTTCCATTCAGAACAACCAGGTCAGTTTTGCCCCCTGCATGAAAAGCAGCCCAAATGGTCACCCCACCACCTCCAGCTTGGACTCTTGGCACTATATAATCTTTGTTGTAGGCTTCATGCACTTGTCTGCGCACTCGGACGCGGCCATCTTGACGATAGACCAGAAATCTAGACTCGTCACTGACGATCACGTGATTCCAGTGTCCTGGCTGCCATTGACGGTGCTCTCTGGCCCACTGCAATCGGCGCTGGCGGTGTTTTCTGGTCAGGTGTGGCTTTCTCAGGGGACGCCTGGCACGATAGCCTGCTTGAACCAGTCGTTGGTTGACTAACCTTCTGGATACAGGCACATTTGTCAGTTGCTGCCACTCAGCCCTAAGCCGATTAGCTGACTTGGTACGGTCATTGCGGACTAACCGGTGCAGCTGGCGATCATCCCTCCTTGTGGTTCTGCGGGGACGTCCTGGCCTCGGTATTGGAGTAGGGACACCCCTCTGAGCATTTCATTTCAGGATCTTTGACACCTGACCTTGAGTGATGCCATACTGCCGAGCAATTGAACGCTGTTTCATGCCGTAATTTCGTAAAGCCACCACTCCATGACAAACAGCATTGTCGAGTTGACGGACCATCTCCAGAGGAAGCGGCAATAACTTTTGGAGACGTGCAGCAGTTGTTTTCCACGAATACAGAACGCAACAACCCTTGCATACCTGACTGTGAAGCCAATCATCAAATGCACCTGTCCGTACATTTTGCCACGCCACCTGTGATATAATCCTGTTGTTGACTTCTTGCTGCGACAGACAATCAGTGACATGGTTCTCTTAACAAATAAATCACCAAAGTGTAAAAGTAACTCACCAGATTGATATACTGAGTTAAGAAAGTAAACCCAAGTCAAGAAAAAAAAAAAAAAAAAAAAAAAAAAAAAAAAAAAAAAATATATATATATATATATGTATGTATGTATGTATGTATGTATATATATATACACAAAGAATTAAGTTAAGCACCCCCCCCCCGTTTTTTTACAACCTCGCACATTACAAGTTTGTTGTCGTCAAAACAGTGTAATATACCCATGATATTGCTATATTTTCTGGAGAAGTGATATTATGGTCACATAAAAACATAACAATCATGCCGTTTTCAATATTTTATTCTGAATAATTTAAGGCGAAATTTTTTGGGAATTTTAGGCATATTTTCACCTCAATTTAAGTATGGAGCTATAGGTCCATCACGGACAGTGTGGATGACGTTTATGTTTTCTAACGTACAGTCATTGTTCTGAGAAGACCTCTAGCGATCTTTGCGTCAATAACGTGTGTAGGACCCACGTGATCGGATCACTGACTCAACCCTACGTCTCATAGACCCTGTAAGCCGTCGTATGCGTTGCTGTGGCAGGTTGTTCCATTCCCGATGTAATGCACGTTCCAATTCATCCAGATTGGCTATTGGAGGGACCATCTTCGCAATTTGTCGTCCCAACATGTCCCAAACGTGCTCGAGGGGGTTCAGGTCAGGACTGTACGCAGGCCAGGGGATGGTTGTCACAGCACCTTGCTCCAGCAAGGCTCGGACGCGTCTCGCACGGTGAGGCCTGGCGTTGTCATCCATGAAGATGGGTCTGCTGGCGAGGGTGTGGTCATCGAAGTGCGGGATTACAGTGGTATTCAGGATTTCCTCGGCATATCGCTCTCCGTTGAGGTTACCTCGCACAGTTATCAGGTCCAACTTACAGTCATGGGAGAAGCATCCCCAGACCATAATCGAGCCACCACCAAAGGGTACCGTTGGTTGAATGTTTTTAGGTGCATACGCGGTGTTTTTGTGGCGCCACACCCGAACACGCCCATCTGTCACGTACAGCAAGAACCGGCTTTCATCCGACCAATGAACTCGCCTCCAAGACCGGATGTTCCATCCACGTCGCGCTAGGCACCATGCCAAACGCTCCCTCTGATGTCGTTCGAGTAGCCTTGGACGCTTGATCACTCGTCTTGACCTTAAACCGGCCGATTTCAGGCGGTTCCTCACGGTACGGTGACATAGCCTTCTGTTGGGCAGCCAGTTGTCCTTCAGGAAATGGCTCGAGGCGAAGGGATATCGTCGCACCAGTCTCAAAAGCGCTCTATCTTGGCGGACTGTTGTCACGCGAGGTCTTCCAGACCTTGGGCGGTCCTTCACCGCATCCGTTTCCTGGTGTTTCTGCACCAACCGACTGATCACCGAATGGTGGTAACCAAACGTTCGAGCTACAGCTTTTCTGGACATTCCGGACTCGATCATGCCTATTATCCGCCATCGTTCTCCGTCCGACAACCGTCTACGAGCCACCATTACGAGAAAATGACCATGTAACCCCCACACGAGCTCAGGCGTGACTTGCAATAACCCGTGATGATAGTGCATTTACAGAAAATCACGACCACGTGGATGATAACACGTGCTGCACGAGCGATGGGCGTCACAGATGAGTGCACTCATCTGCATTTCATCAATGGATAATTGCTAATGTCATACCAATCATTATTTGATCTCACATACCTTAGAATATATGCCAATGTATACATATACACAAAGAATATATATTAGGGGGTGCTTACCTTAATTCGTTGTGTAGGGGTGCTTAACTTAATTCTTTGTGTATATATATATATATATATATATATATATATATATATATATATATATATATATATACATACATATACATACACACATATACCTGCATATATATACACACTACATGGCCAAAAGTACGCGGACACTCCTAATTAGTGGATGCGGCTGTTTCAGCCACACCCATTGCTGACAGGTATATATATTCAAGCACACAGCCATGCAATCTCCATCGACAAACATTAGCAGTAGAATATATGGGCCGTACTGAAGAGCTCAGTGACTTTCAATGTGGCGCCGTCAAAGGATGCCACCTTTCCAACAAGTCAGTTCGTCAAATTTCTGCCCTGCTAGAGCTGCCCCGGTCGACTGCAAGTGCTGTTATTGTGAAGTGGAAACGTCTTGGAGCAACAACAGCTCAGCCGAGAAGAGGTAGGCCACACAAGCTCACAGAACAGGACCACCGAGTGCTGAAGCATGTAGCTCATAAATTCCTCAATAAAATTATGATTTTGAAATTAACTCGATACGAACGTGTCGCAAATCCGGAAGTGGGCAGATGACGGCAATGAGCTGGTTTGATAATAATATGTCAATACGACCATCATTTAAAACAGTATTTTGTTAAAGTATCAATTTATGATTGGAATGACGTTAGGAATTGAGTGAATATAATTACGATTTTGAATTCGTAATTGTATTCACCCAACCGTACGGAACTACTCCACATCCGGATTTAAATATTTGTTTATGCCACGAATGTTGGTAAAAGTTTATTTTTTATATTAATGCTATTTAATTTGTGATTGGAGTTATGCTGTTTGGAATGAAAATAGAGATATTGAGTTCAAGTGAATGACGAAATGCCTTGACGGTTTCTACTTTCTAAACGCGACAATCGCGGATCCCCATATGCAGATTCATCATTGACTGGGTATGGAACCATTCAAACGGGTACGTTTTTCATGGAAGTCCTTCACGAACCTGCTGTCCATGCTTGATGTTCGACTACAGATGGCACAGGAATGTGGAATTTATTGGCTCCAGGGTTTACCATTCACCGTTTTTTTTTTTTTACCTAAGTCTTTCACGAACCTGCTGTCCACGTCTGACGTGCGACTGGAGGTGCTACAGGAATGTGGAATTTATTGGTTTCATGCTTTAGCATTCGCCGTTTCTGCATTGTTTGTTTGCTTATGGCCTCCCACCCGTGCGTAACATGGGTACCTCGCTAGTATGTGTATACAACATGCATTTTAAAGGCCATTTTCCCTGCTAGAGCGGGGGTTCGCCCTGCGGTCCCCATGACAATCTTCTCCATTTTGCCCTATTTTCTGCATCTCTCCTTGTTAACCCCCTTGCCCGCATTTCTTCTTCCACCATCTTTAGCCAAATCTTTCTCGGTCTTCCCCGTCCTCTACTTCCTTCTACATTAATTTCCATCACTCTTCTCAACCAGTCACTTTCATCCTTCCTCAACACATGACCAAACCATCTCAACCTGTTCCTCTTCACAGCATCAATCACAGGCAATATTCCCATCATCTTTTGCAATTCATCATTTGTCTTCCTCTCTCTCAACGAAACTCCGCACATCCATCGAACCATTCGCATTTCCACCCTTTCCAGCCTTCGTTGCTGCTCTACGTTCATTACCCATGTCTCGCTCCCATAAATCATAACACTTCTCACACATGCAGCATACACCTTTCCCTTCAGCTTCAACGACACTCCCCTCATCATCAGCACGCCACTCAGTTCCCGAAACTTCTTCCATGCACATCTCACTCGAGCAACCGTTGCCGAGTCTGATCCACCTTCTCCATTCAGCATGTCTCCGAGGTAGCAAAATGTTTTCACACCTTCCAGCTTCACGCCGTCTCCAAGATCCAACTCAACATTTCCTCCATCTGCAGCTCCCTCTGTGCACACCTTACATTTGAATGTAGCTGCCACACTGTTTAATGACCCTCTCAGACCACTACATTTTTGATGAACCCACTCAGCGCACATTGTACATTGAATGGAGTTCACTCTGACACCCTTCCTGCACACAGCACACAGCCACTTCCCAGTTCTTTCCACCTCACCACATGCTTTACCACTTGCCATCACCTTCGTCTTTCCGATATTCACCTTCAGACCTTTTGTCTCCATACATTCCTTCCACTTGTTCATCTTTTCCTTCAGTCCATCTCTACTTTCCGCAATCAACACCAGATCATCTGCATACAACTCCCATGGTAAACCCTCCTTTACGTTCTGAGCCAGCACCTCCATCACAGCTACAAATAGAAGTGGACTTAGTACCGACCCCTGATGCACTCCCACCTTCACCTCAAACTCACCACTGTTCCCGTCCTTCGTCCTTACAGCTGTGCGCGCTCTTTTGTACATTGCCATCACTACTCTGATCAACCATTCCTCCACTCCTAACTTCCTCAATGCCCATGTCAATACTTTGCGTGGAACCATATCGAATGCTTTCTCCAGATCAACAAACCCAAAAATGCTCGCTAGCGAATGCTCGCTAGTATGTGTATGTATATATTTATATATATATATATATATATATATATATATATATATATATACACGCACACATATATCTATATACTAGCTTTTTTTTTTTTTTTTTTTTTTTTTTTTGTATTTTGCTCAGCTGTGCTCAGCTCAGTTTTTTTTGTATTTTGCTCAGCTTTGCTCAGCTCACCGCACGTCGTTGCAGAGGACCGGGCTTGATTTAGCGGAGGATAGTGACTGTACTTGAGTTGTTGTGTTGTCATGATTTACACCAATCATAATACAAACAATTATTTTAAACAAACTTTTTTGTAGTGTTTGTGATATTACATTTTTATAAGCAATTTAGGTTGAAAAAATAAAAATAAATTCAAAAAAAAAGATCCCCTCAGCACATACATACAGGAGGGGTAGGTGCAGACTGGAAGTTTGGGACGATTACACCTCACCACCACGAAATTCAAAACACCTCACCACCACAAAATTCAAAACATCTCACCACCAAGTAATTCAAAACACCTCACCACCACATGATTCAAAACAACTCACCACCACATGATTTAAAACACCTCACCAACACATAAATCAAAACACCTCACCACCACATGATTCAAAACACCTCACAGCCACATTATTAAAAACAAGATTTTGAGGGAATAGTTCATTGACAACACAGACACTGCACATATATATATATATATATATATATATGTCTGAAACATATGTCTGAAACTTGTGAGCGAAATATCTCGAACAATAAGCGAAGTACCAACGTCTAATCTGGTGTGTGGGTGTATCTATTGGATCGCCACGTCAAAATCCAAGATGGCCACCGCCATGTATGTCTGAACCTTGTGAGATGAATATCTTGAAAAATAAGCGAAGTACCAACTTATAATTTGGTGTGTGGGTGTATCTCGGCATAAGGAAGAAGGCTATTGAAAATTGCGTCGCCCCGTCAAAATCCAAGATGGCCGCCACCATATGTATGTCTGAACCTTGTGAGCGAAATATCTTGAAAAATAAGCGAAGTACCAACTTCTAATTTGGTGTGTGGGTGTATCTCGGCATAAGGAAGAAGGCTATTGAAAATTGCGTCGCCCCGTCAAAATCCAAGATGGCCGCCACCATATGTATGTCTGAACCTTGTGAGCGAAATATCTTGAAAAATAAGCGAAGTACCAACTTCTAATCTGGTGTGTGGGTGTATCGAGGCACAAGCAAGAACTCTGTTTAAAATTGGGTCGCCACGTCAAAATCCAAGATGGACCGCCAATCCGCCATGTATGTCTGAACCTTGTGAGCGGAATATCTTGAAAAATAAGCGAAGTACCAACTTCTAATCTGGTGTGTGGGTGTATCTAGGCATAAGGAAGAACGCTATTGAAAATTGGGTGGCCACGTCAAAATCCAATATCGCCACCTCCATGTACGTCTGAACCTTGTGAGCGAAATATCATATCATAGCATGTTTTCTGCGTCTTAACCTTTGTCAACTCACATCACTTCACCGACGGGGGACCTAGGCGTAACGCTTGTTTAAATAAACATAAATGCAAATTTCGCATGTGGAAAAAGTAAGTACACCCTTGGCTCTAATAGGTGGTATTGCCCCCTTTGACAGAAACAACCCCAAGCAGGCGTTCCTTATAACTGTCTACCAGTCTCTGACATCGAGTGGGAGAAATTTTTGCCCACTCCTCCATGCAGAATTCTTTCAACTGTGCGATGTTTGAGGGGTTTCTTGCATGCACAGCTCGTTTCAAATCCCCCCACACCATCTCGATGGGATTTAGATCCGGGCTTTGACTTGGCCGTTTCAGAACCCTCCATTTCTTTTTTTCAGCCATTCCTTGGTGGATTTACTGGTATGTTTAGGGTCATTGTCATGTTGCAAGGTCCACCTTCGGTTGGGCTTCAACTTTCCGACAGATGGCCTCACATTATCCTCAAGCACCCTCTGGTACAATGAATAATTCATCGTGGATTCTGTGATGGTGAGCTGCCCAGGCCCCGATGCAGCAAAGCTGCCCCAAATCATAATATTTCCACCACCATGCTTTACAGTTGGTATCAGGTTCTTGTGGTGAAATGCTGTCTTTGGTTTTCGCCAAACATGTCTTCTGGTACTGTGGCCAAATAGCTCTACCTTTGACTCATCTGTCCAGAGAACATTGTTCCAGAAGTGCTGGTCTTTGCCTCAGTGTTCATTGGCAAACTTTAGTCTTGCCCTGATGTTCTTTCTGGACAGCAAAGGTTTCCTCCTGGCACACCTCCCATGTAGATCAAATTTGTGCAGCCTCTTTCTCATGGTAGACTTGTGCACTTTGACATCAACAGTGGGTAGATCTACCTGTAGGTCCCGTGATGACATTCTGGGGTTCTTCGAGACTTCTTTCAACATCTTGCGGTCTGCTCTCGGGCTGAACTTGCTGGGGCGGCCTGGCCTGAACAAGTTGGCAGTTGTTTGGAATCTTCTCCACTTGTAGATGATCTTCCGGACAGTCGAATGATTGATTTCAAATTGTTTGGAGATCTTTTTAAATCCCTTTCCAGACTCGTAGGCATCTATAACCTTCTTTCTGAAGGCCTCAGAGAGCTCTTTTGATCTAGGCATGGTGACGCCGCACACTTCAACAACAAAAAGAGCAAACCAAACTAAATGTCTGAGGTTTAAATCAGACAGGTTCCTCCAAGATCCTCTCTGACGATGTTCTAATCATTTGCACTTGAGCTGGTGCACCTGATTCTAATTTTAGGGATTTGAAGTAGTGATAAATGTAGGGGTGTACTTACTTTTTCCACATGCAAAATTTGCATTTATTTTTATTTAAATTATACAATGGACTACAAAATGTAAATGTTTCATGATATTTGTTATATTATATCACCTTTATCTATCAATATTGTTGAAATGAAGATCAAATAGCTGTATGTTGAAATATGTTGAAAAAGTCAAAACTTTACACGGGGTGTACTTACTTTTTCACGCGACTGTATATATATATAGAATTTTTTTAATTTGCTTCTTTTTTTTCTGTTCAGGTTGTACTTCATGGCTCAATGTTTACCTTCTCATTTTTTTGCGACAGCCCATTCAGTGACCCTTCGGTCCAAGAGGCCTACCGTGGGGCATACCTTGCAGTACTGCGGACATCCAGTGCTCAAAGCGGTTCTGGGAATCTCCCACACATGCTTCGCTCCGTGCTTTCCCAGCTGCCCGGTCACGAAGCCTCTCAAGAGCATCCACCTTCACCACGTCGCCAGATCTCCCCCAATCGCTCTGTGCCCAGTCGACCAAGAGCAGCCAAGATGGATGGCACGTGACAGCCAGAACCAACTCTTCTTGCCTCATATTTGCCAAACGTATTTCTTCGCCTTTTATAAACGTTTATTTTATTGTTGTGCAAGGGTTTTGATGTATATAGGATTATGGGTATACTGTCGACAACACAGAGTGTGCTGTGAGTTTGGATATTTAGCGCAGCATTCTAGGAAAGTATTAAACAACGCAACGTTTGCTGTTTTTCATGCTACTGGGTGTGCATATTACTTTATGTGCAAAAGTGAGATATTTTCAAACTTGCAGTTGAGTGGTGCACATAGGTATTTTGTGTAATAAGCTAGAAATGGGTGTTTCCATCTTGTTACACATTGTGCTGGATGGAACTAACTTGTAATGATTAATTGTTATAGTTTGGTTATGTTAACTATGTATTTATTAGTTCACCGTTCACCGCTGGCCAAATGGGAATAGCGAGCTATTGCATTTCCCTGGTAAACATCCACACATTTGTGTCGTGGATCATAATAACTGGGAGCTTAGGTTGAAGTTACAAGCACAGACATCAGAACACATTTAGGAGTTAATGGAAGTTGTCTTTTTGATACAAGCCGGTGGATTATTTATCTGGAAGTGAAAGTGTTGCTGACGAAGGACAGGCAGGAGGCATAACTATGGTTCCTTCCGCTACTAAAAGCCATATCTTGTGCTGTGACTTAAGTCGAAAAAAAATGCACAGCTGATTGTGCAAACTTTCGTGGCAAATGAGAACGGATTGTCAGTGTAAACATTGAACAAGTTCACAGCTTTCTTTGCTTAGCTGTGGTCAACACATCTTAAATTGTCATGTTATTTTAATGACATCGTTTTGAAGTTCATTAAAGCAGATAAATAGCATGCGATGCCATGCGCATGTTACCCAATCCTTGTCTGCATCGTGCATCATAAAATATTTTGTGCCACATTTGCACAACAGGTTAGCATGACGTCACCGGAAAAGTGATGCGTCGTCGTTCGGAGATATTACCTCGCACTCGTCGTTATTATCACAGCAAAGGCAGCTGATTGTCAGTATGGAGTTGCACAATAAGTTAATAAATAATGCGAATTTCATCATTGTCCTTGCCATCTACCACGTTAATTCTCGAGCATGCCATTCATAAACATCTGTATTTTGGGGATTGAGATCGAATAATCAGTGAGCAGTTGTGACAGGTTTGAGATCGTCCTTGCAGTCTTTTTCTAGTGCAACCCAAACACATCATTTATGAATTACTGCATCTTCTAAATGCTTCACCTTATGATGAGCACATGTAACACCCCACAAGTTTACATGATCTTCTAAACCACATCTCCAATATGTCGTGTTGACCATGGAGAATTGAGGACAATTGGTGGGGAAAAAAAATTCTACCTCCACAGTCGTGATAAACCTTTAACCACATCTTCAGGCCATGTTCAACATAGAGATGTGAACATCACAGACATCTTTCCAGGCGTCACTCACGCTCCTTCCAGGCAGCAGATCACGCAGAGGTATCTTTGGAACTGCACGGTGATGCCTTGAAGGTACCACTTGCCATACTCGGCTGTTTTTGAGCAGGAACAGTGAGCCGAGAGAATACGAGTAATATGCAGCATCAAGCCCTCCAATGGGATGATCACCTGGTCGTACTGGTAGAAAAAGTGATACGAGAGGAATGGGGTGCCCAGGAACTGGCCTGCGCTTGTAGATGTCAAAAGCTGTTACCTATAGGGAAGAAAAATGTGAAATTTAATAACTGTAGATAACGAGGTATTACCATGCTTTGGAAATAAGAGTACATCAAGAATGTAATTTGAATTTGGGGCAAATTACTTTTATGTATCACACAAAGTGGACAGAATTCTTGAAATTAGAGATGCTGCAAGACAAATATTTCTTTGTAATTGATAAACCACTCTGGGTGATGTTTGGTTTTAAAATGGCTGTTTCTGATTTCAGACTCAAGTTGTCATTGAAAAAAAAGAATTATACAATTAAGACAATGAAAGAATATCCCTCACATTGTTCTCCTTGAAGAAATAAAGGTGCCGGTCTTCATTGTCGAAGTAGACTGTGTCAATTGGATAAGGGACGCCAGGGAATTCTTCAGGAATAAGACGAGGATAGGTCACACCCTCAGGATCGACAGAATATACCTGGTCCCTGTTGTTATCATAGCGCCAGTAGTACGCACCTGTGTGGATGAGGCAGTGACTGTGTCAGTGTCTTACATACATTGATGTTTCTTCCACATTTTGGTTCATAAGCATTTCGCCTCACTGTTACCTTGGATATGTACCACCCTCCCAAAACTCCCTGGGCAAGAGAATTCCATATACAGTATCTATTTGTGTATATATATATATATATATATATATATATATATATATATATATATATATATATATATATATATATATTTGTGTGTGTATACATATATATATATATATATATATGGGATTATTGAAATTCTCTGACCAAGACAAATGCCATGATGATACCACATGATGTCATGACTGCAGACCCAGAAGGTTCATTTAATCATATGGAGATCTTCCATACCACATCCGGCCTTGCCTATTACAGTTAGAGGTGCATCATGAGCCAGTATATAAGCCGAAACGCTTCAAAGTCACTAAGTGGATGAAACAGCGATGTGTTGCCCTGATGAGCCCCAATAATGGCAAGTCCAGTCGGTACCTTCCCTTTTCATCTGCTTGGTGACAGCTTTTGATGTTCACATTCTTGTACTGGTTGAGGCCCTTCTGGGTTTGCAGTCATGATGTCGTCGTGATGGTATCATCACGGCGTTGTTACTGGTCGGAGAATTTCAATAATCCTCATCTTGCAACTCTCGACTACTTATAAGCAACGGTGATGCTTCTTGGTTGTGATTGATGGGTGAAACACAATGTGTCCATTTGGCAAATGGCACTTGTGGGCTCCAAATACGATCTGGCCTCACCAATCACCGTTAGAGGTGCATTATTACCTCGTGTGTATATATATATACATGTGTATATATATATATATGTATATATATATATATATATGTATATTATATGCTGGGTGGTTTTCCATTGCTTTGCCAGCAGAACTCAATGGCAGACATTTTGAATATGGTGTGGGTACAAGCACCCAATATCATTTTTTTTGAAAGGAACTGCAGGATCTTAAAGGGCCTGTCCCTGTTCCATGGTGAGACAGCTGGCTTAATACCCCCTGTGAAAGGACAATAATACTTGGCGGGTCGTTTAACATTGACGTCGACGTTTTTATTATTGAAAATAAGTTCAATGAAGTTGATAAAACTCTACTGCGACACATACACATTTTTCCCATCAATGTGCCAGCACTTTGGTGCCATCTGCAGAAATCTTTGGGATGGATAAGCAGTCATTTAAGGATATGTGCTTTGCCATCTTAATGATTAATCTTGATGCCACACAGATGTTCTTTGCATGATCCAAAGATACGAATACGAATACAAGCTGATAAGTCTGGACTATATGAGACATAAGTTGTAATTTACCAGCCTGTCTCTGCTGGAGTCGTACTGATCACATTTGCTGCATTAAGGCGAGCATTATCGTGCAGTAGAGACACTACTTGAGACGACCCATCTGGCTGTCATCTGCATATTGCTGGTATCTCATTCTTGTGTCACAAGTCGCTTTTATAATGTGCATTGGTGGTCTTCCTACATTAAATAAATTCCCCTTGATTTAAACCATAAAGGTCCCAAAAACACTTAAGTCATAAGCTTTTCCATCTGAAGCTGGACCTGAAATATTTATGGTGGTGGAGACAAAGAATGTGGGTACTTCAAGAAATAATCTCCTTCTGGCTGGTTACATTCCAGAAGCTGTTACAATGTGCCTTTTGATCAAACATGAGATCCTTTCTCGTCCTAAAATGTTATATGTTAATAAACTATATGGAAACTCTGTAAACCAATTCTGCAGATCTATACAACGTGAAGACCAAATTATACAAAGCATTCTCTGTAACTGAATAATGTGTTCATGAAAGAATTTGTCCGATATCATTTGGTCCTCAAGTTGTATAGAATGCTAAAATAAGTTATATATAGAACAGGTTTGTGAGAATGGCTCTAGAAATTTAAAAGAACCTGTTCCAGAGTATTGTAAAAAAATTCGAGAACATGTTCTTTATGAGAGGGCTTTAAAAGCTTCATGGCAATTTAGCAACCACCACATGCCAAAGGAGAGGAATTACCTCTTCTGTCTCGCTGGTTTCATCAGCACACCCTCACCCCACTCAACCCTGCTGGTCCAACAAATCAGCTTTTTGAAGACCTTATTAAAACATAATCATTCTTTAGTTACTGTGGTGAGACAAGTTTATGTGTAATCATAGGCATTAACACACACATTTTGACCAGCTTGTCATTTGCTACGCAACCACAAGCCTGCATCAGCATAAATAGCCAGATAGTTAATTTTGAAACGAAGTTGGGAAATTAAATGCAAATTTAACTCTGACTTCTGTGTATATTGCCCATTGGAAACTCCAGAGAGCTCTATCAATATCTATAAAATCTCAAGAGACCATTTTGATTGTATCATAAATTTTTGAGAATCCTATAAAATCTCAAGAGACCATTTTGATTCTATCATACATTTTTGAGAATGGAGAAGGTGAAAGGATTTTGGAGTTTGCTGATGGAGCTGATTTGTTGATTTGTAATACTCAGTTCCAGAAAGAGGATAATAAGCTTGTTCAGGTGGGTCACGTCAGGTGGGTCGACGTCACGTCAGGTGGGTCGACGACAACTGTTGACTACCTGATGGTGCGTAGGTGAGATAGAGGGCACCTCCGGGACACAAAGGTGATCCCGGGGGAGGAGGCTGTTTCACAGCACCACTTGGTTGTCTGCGACATAAGGGTGATAGGTGCGAGGAGAGCTCGGCGGGTGAAGTACCAACCGAGAATGAAGGTGTGGAGGTTGAAAGAGGTGACAGTAAGGGAGGCATTAAAAGAGAGGATGAGTATGGTGGAGGATGATGTGGTTGAGCTTGAAAGTGGTTGGATGTCAATGAAAGATAGTCTGTTGGGAGCCGTTGGTGAGGTATGTGGATGGACAAAAGAACCACCGAGGCACTCGGAAACATGGTGGTGGGATGATGAAGTTCGAAAGAGGCTTGCCGAGAAGAGGAAGAAGTTCAAGGAGTGGCAGAAGGCCAAGGGTACGGGGGTAGGAGAGTGCAGAGCATGAAAGTTATAAGGCAGCCAAGAAAGCTGCAAAGAAAGAGGTAGCAAAGGCGCAGGAGGCATGTAGGCAAATGTTTGGAGAACGCTTGGATTTGGAAGAGGGTCAGAGAGCGGTATTCAGGATTGCAAAGAAGATAGCGAAAGAGAGGTGTGATGTGATGGGGGTGAGTTGCTTGAAGGATGAAGTGGGACAAATCGTTGTGGACCCAGATGGAATTAAAGGAAGATGTAAAAGATATATGGAAATGCTGTTGAATACAGAGAATGAATGGGATGGCAACATAGAGAGTAACCCAGTTTTAGGACCGGCAGAGAAGATAACTGAGAAGGGAGTTGAGGAAGCGATAAAAGCAATGAAGAGTAGAAAAGCGGGAGGGCCGACAGGAGTTGTGGGAGATATGTTGAAGGCAGCGGGAAATTGTGGTGTGAAGAGAATGACAGAGATCTGCAATCTGGTGGTGAAAGAAGGCCGCATTCCAGTGGTTTTGGAACTGAGTACCCTTGTCCCTCTATACAAGGGGAAAGGGGACCCTCTGGAGTGTGGCTCGTACCGAGCGATAAAGTTATTGGAGCGTGGAATGAAGGTATTGGAAAGGGTGTTGGAGAGGAGGATAAGGAAGAAGGTGAAGATCGACGAAATGCAGTTTGGATTTATGCCAGGAAGAGGAATGACAGATGCGCTCTTTATTGTGAGGCAGTTGCAGGAGAAGTACATGGAGAAGAGGAAGAAGTTGTTTCTTGGGTTTGTTGATCTGGAGAAAGCATTCGATGGGGTTCCACGTGAAGTATTGACATGGGCATTGAGGAAGTTAGGAATGGAGGAATCGTTGATCAGAGTAGTGATGGCAATGTACAAAAGAGCACGCACAGCTGTAAGGACGAAGGACGGGAACAGTGGTGAGTTTGAGGTGAAGGTGGGAGTTCATCAGGGGTCGGTACTAAGTCCACTACTATTTGTAGCTGTGATGGAGGTGCTGGCTCAGAACGTAAAGGAGGGTTTGCCGTGGGAGTTGTTGTATGCAGATGATCTGGTGTTGATTGCGGAAAGTATGGATGGACTGAAGGAAAAGATGAACAAGTGGAAGGAATGTATGGAGACAAAAGGTCTGAAGGTGAATATCGGAAAGGCGAAGGTGATGGCAAGTGGTAAAGCATGTGGTGAGGTGGAAAGAACTGTGAAGTGGCCACGTGCTGTGTGCAGGAAGGGTGTCGGAGTGAACTCCATTCAATGTACAATGTGCGCTGAGAGGGTTCATCAAAAATGCAGTGGTCTGAGAGGGTCATTAACCAGTGTGGCAGCTACATTCAAATGTAAGGTGTGCACAGAGGGAGCTGCAGATGGAGGAAATGTTGAGTTGGATCTTGGAGACGGCGTGAAGCTGGAAGGTGTGAAAACATTTTGCTACCTCGGAGACATGCTGAATGGAGAAGGTGGATCAGACTCGGCAACGGTTGCTAGAGTGAGATGTGCATGGAACAAGTTTCAGGAACTGAGTGGCGTGCTGATGAGGAGGGGAGTGTCGTTGAAGCTGAAGGGAAAGCTGTATGCTGCATGTGTGAGAAGTGTTATGATTTATGGGAGCGAGACATGGGTAATGAACGTAGAGCAGCAACGAAGGCTGGAAAGGGTGGAAATGCGAATGGTTCGGTGCATGTGCAGAGTATCGTTGAGAGAGAGGAAGACAAATGATGAATTGCGAAAGATGATGGGAATAGAGCCTGTGATTGATGCTGTGAAGAGGAACAGGTTGAGATGGTTTGGTCATGTGTTGAGGAAGGATGAAAGTGACTGGTTGAGAAGAGTGATGGAAATGAATGTAGAAGGAAGTAGAGGACAGGGAAGACCGGGAAAGACTTGGCTAAAGATGGTGCAAGAAGAAATGCGGGCAAGGGGGTTAACAAGGAGAGATGCAGAAAATAGGGCAAAATGGAGAAGATTGTCATGGGGACCAGAAGGCTGACCCCCGCTCTTGCAGGGAAAATGGCCTTAAAATACATGTTGTTGTTGTTGTTTACATTTTTGAGAATCCTATAAAATCTCAAGACAACATTTTGATTCTGTCATCTATTTTTGAGAATCCTATAAAATCTCAAGACAGCATTTTGATTCTATCATACATTTTTGAGAATCCTATAAAATCTCAAGACATTTTGATTCTGTCATACATTTTTGGGAAATCCTATAAAATCTCAAGATAACTTTTTCATTCCATCATACATTTTTGAGAATTATATATATAATCTTAAGAGAACATTTTGATTCTGTCATACATTTTTTAGAGTTCTATAAAATATCAAGAGAACATTTTGATTCTATCATACATTTTTGAGAATTCTATAAAATGTCATGAGAACATTTTTTATTGTATCCTACATTTTTGAGAATTCCATAAATTCTCAAGAGAACATTTTTTATTGTATCCTACATTTTTGAGAATTCCATGAATTCTCAAGAGAACATTTTGATTCTGTCATACATTTTTGAGAATTCTATAAAATCTTAAGAGAACATTTTGATTCTATCATCCATTTTTGAGAATCCTATAAAATCTCAAGAGAACATTTTGATTCTATGATACATTTTTGAGAATCCTATAAAATCTCATGAGAACATTTTTATGGTATCATATATTTTTGAGAATCCTATAAAATCTCAAGAGAACATTTTGATTCTCTCATACATTTTTGAGAATCCTATAAAATCTCAAGAGAACATTTTGATTCCGTCATACATTTTTGAGAATCCTATAAAATCTCAAGAGAACATTTTGATTCTATCATATATTTTTGAGAATCCTATAAAATCTCAAGAGAACATTTTGATTCCATCATACATTTTTGAGAATCATATAAAAGCTCAAGAGAACATTTTGATTCTATCATACATTTTTGAGAATCCTATAAAATCTCAAGAGAACATTTTGATGGTATCATACATTTTGGAGAATTCTATAAAATCTTAAGAGAACATTTTGATTGTATCATACATTTTTGAGAATCCTATAAAATCTCAAGAGAACATTTTGATTGTATCATACATTTTTGAGAATTCTATAAAATCTCAAGAGAACATTTTGATTTTATCATACATTTTTGAGAATCCTATAAAATCTCAAGAGAACATTTTGATTTTATCATACATTTTTGAGAATCCTATAAAATCTCAAGAGAACATTTTGATTCTATCATACATTTTTGAGAGTTCTATAAAATCTCAAGAGAACATTTTGATTCTATCATACATTTTTGAGAATCCTATAAAATCTCAAGAGAACATTTTGATTGTATCATACATTTTTGAGAATCCTATAAAATCTCAAGAGAACATTTTGATTCTATCATACATTTTTGAGAATCCTATAAAATCTAAAGGGAACATTTTGATTCTATCATACATTTTTGAGAATCCTATAAAATCTCAAAAGAACATTTTGATTCTATCCGTACATTTTTGAGAGTTCTATAAAATCTCAAGAGAACATTTTGATTCTATCATACATTTTTGAGAATCCTATAAAATCCCAAGAGAACATTTTGATTGTCTCATACATTTTTGAGAATCCTATAAAATCTCAAGAGAACATTTTGATTCTATCACACATTTTTGAGAATCCTATAAAAGCTCAAGAGAACATTTTGATTCCATCATACATTTTTGAGAATCCTATAAAATCTCAAGAGAACATTTTGATTGTATCATACATTTTTGAGAACCCTATAAAATCTCAAGAGAACATTTTGATTCTATCATACATTTTTGAGAACCCTATAAAATCTCAAGAGAACATTTTGTTTCTATCATACATTTTTGAGAATTCTATATAATCTTAAGAGAACATTTTGATTGTATCATACATTTTTGAGAATCCTATAAAATCTCAAGAGAACATTTTGATTCTGTCATACATTTTTGAGAATTCTATAAAATCTCAAGAGAACATTTTGATTGTATCATACATTTTTGAGAATTCTATAAAATCTCAAGAGAACATTTTGATTCTATCATACATTTTTGAGAGTTCGATAAAATCTCAAGAGAACATTTTGATTCTATCATACATTTTTGAGAATCCTATAAAATCTCAAGAGAACATTTTGATTGTATCATACATTTTTGAGAACCCTATAAAATCTCAAGAGAACATTTTGATTCTATCATACATTTTTGAGAACCCTATAAAATCTCAAGAGAACATTTTGTTTCTATCATACATTTTTGAGAATTCTATATAATCTTAAGAGAACATTTTGATTCTATCATACATTTTTGAGAATTCTATATAATCTTAAGAGAACATTTTGATTCTATCATACATTTTTGAGAATTCTATATAATCTTAAGAGAACATTTTGATTCTTTCATACATTTTTGAGAACTCTATATAATCTTAAGAGAACATTTTGTTTCTATCATACATTTTTGAGCATTCTATAAAATCATAAGAGAACATTTTGATTCTCTCAACCATTTTTGAGAATTCTATATAATCTTAAGAGAACATTTTGATTCTATCAACCATTTTTGAGAATACTATATAATCATAAGAGAACATTTTGATTCTATCATACATTTTTGAGAATTCTATATTATCTTAAGAGAACATTTTGTTTCTATCATACATTTTTGAGAATTCTATATAATCTTAAGAGAACATTTTGATTCTTTCATACATTTTTGAGAACTCTATATAATCTTAAGAGAACATTTTGTTTCTATCATACATTTTTGAGAATTCTATAAAATCATAAGAGAACATTTTGATTCTCTCAACCATTTTTGAGAATTCTATATAATCTTAAGAGAACATTTTGATTCTATCAACCATTTTTGAGAATTCTATATAATCCTAAGAGAACATTTTGTTTCTATCATACATTTTTGAGAATTCTATATAAACTTAAGAGAACATTTTGATTCTATCATACATTTTTGAGAATTCTATATAATCTTAAGAGAACATTTTGATTCTTTCATACATTTTTGAGAACTCTATATAATCTTAAGAGAACATTTTGTTTCTATCATACATTTTTGAGAATTCTATAAAATCATAAGAGAACATTTTGATTCTCTCAACCATTTTTGAGAATTCTATATAATCATAAGAGAGCATTTTGATTCTTTCATACATTTTTGAGAATTCTATATAATCTTAAGAGAACATTTTGATTCTATCAACCATTTTTGAGAATTCTATATAATCATAAGAGAACATTTTGATTCTATCAACCATTTTTGAGAATTCTATATAATCTTAAGAGAACATTTTGATTCTATCATACATTTTTGAGAATTCTATATTATCTTAAGAGAACATTTTGTTTCTATCATACATTTTTGAGAATTCTATATAATCTTAAGAGAACATTTTGATTCTATCATACATTTTTGAGAATTCTATATAATCTTAAGAGAACATTTTGTTTCTATCATACATTTTTGAGAATTCTATATAATCTTAAGAGAACATTTTGATTCTCTCAACCATTTTTGAGAATTCTATATAATCTTAAGAGAACATTTTGATTCTATCATACATTTTTGAGAATTCTATAAAATCATAAGAGAACATTTTGATTCTCTCAACCATTTTTGAGAATTCTATATAATCATAAGAGAGCATTTTGATTCTTTCATACATTTTTGAGAATTCTATATAATCTTAAGAGAACATTTTGATTCTATCAACCATTTTTGAGAATTCTATATAATCATAAGAGAACATTTTGATTCTATCAACCATTTTTGAGAATTCTATATAATCTTAAGAGAACATTTTGATTCTATCATACATTTTTGAGAATTCTATATTATCTTAAGAGAACATTTTGTTTCTATCATACATTTTTGCGAATTCTATATAATCTTAAGAGAACATTTTGATTCTATCATACATTTTTGAGAATTCTATATTATCTTAAGAGAACATTTTGTTTCTATCATACATTTTTGAGAATTCTATATAATCTTAAGAGAACATTTTGATTCTATCATACATTTTTGAGAATTCTATATAATCTTAAGAGAACATTTTGATTCTTTCATACATTTTTGAGAACTCTATATAATCTTAAGAGAACATTTTGTTTCTATCATACATTTTTGAGAATTCTATAAAATCATAAGAGAACATTTTGATTCTCTCAACCATTTTTGAGAATTCTATATAATCTTAAGAGAACATTTTGATTCTATCAACCATTTTTGAGAATTCTATATAATCTTAAGAGAACATTTTGATTCTATCAACCATTTTTGAGAATTCTATATAATCCTAAGAGAACATTTTGATTCTATCAACCATTTTTGAGAATTCTATATAATCCTAAGAGAACATTTTGATTCTATCAACCATTTTTGAGAATTCTATATAATCTTAAGAGAACATTTTGATTCTATCATACATTTTTGAGAATTCTATATTATCTTAAGAGAACATTTTGTTTCTATCATACATTTTTGAGAATTCTATATAATCTTAAGAGAACATTTTGATTCTTTCATACATTTTTGAGAACTCTATATAATCTTAAGAGAACATTTTGTTTCTATCATACATTTTTGAGAATTCTATATAAACTTAAGAGAACATTTTGATTCTATCATACATTTTTGAGAATTCTATATAATCTTAAGAGAACATTTTGATTCTTTCATACATTTTTGAGAACTCTATATAATCTTAAGAGAACATTTTGTTTCTATCATACATTTTTGAGAATTCTATAAAATCATAAGAGAACATTTTGATTCTCTCAACCATTTTTGAGAATTCTATATAATCATAAGAGAGCATTTTGATTCTATCAACCATTTTTGAGAATTCTATATAATCTTAAGAGAACATTTTGATTCTATCAACCATTTTTGAGAATTCTATATAATCCTAAGAGAACATTTTGATTCTATCAACCATTTTTGAGAATTCTATATAATCCTAAGAGAACATTTTGATTCTATCAACCATTTTTGAGAATTCTATATAATCTTAAGAGAACATTTTGATTCTATCATACATTTTTGAGAATTCTATATTATCTTAAGAGAACATTTTGATTCTATCATACATTTTTGAGAATTCTATATAATCTTAAGAGAACATTTTGTTTCTATCATACATTTTTGAGAATTCTATATAATCTTAAGAGAACATTTTGATTCTCTCAACCATTTTTGAGAATTCTATATAATCTTAAGAGAACATTTTGATTCTATCATACATTTTTGAGAATTCTATAAAATCATAAGAGAACATTTTGATTCTCTCAACCATTTTTGAGAATTCTATATAATCATAAGAGAACATTTTGATTCTATCAACCATTTTTGAGAATTCTATATAATCATAAGAGAACATTTTGATTCTATCAACCATTTTTGAGAATTCTATATAATCATAAGAGAGCATTTTGATTCTTTCATACATTTTTGAGAATTCTATATAATCTTAAGAGAACATTTTGATTCTATCAACCATTTTTGAGAATTCTATATAATCATAAGAGAACATTTTGATTCTATCAACCATTTTTGAGAATTCTATATAATCTTAGGAGAACATTTTGATTCTATCATACATTTTTGAGAATTCTATATTATCTTAAGAGAACATTTTGTTTCTATCATACATTTTTGAGAATTCTATATAATCTTAAGAGAACATTTTGATTCTATCATACATTTTTGAGAATTCTATATAATCTTAAGAGAACATTTTGTTTCTATCATACATTTTTGAGAATTCTATATAATCTTAAGAGAACATTTTGATTCTCTCAACCATTTTTGAGAATTCTATATAATCTTAAGAGAACATTTTGATTCTATCATACATTTTTGAGAATTCTATATAATGTTAAGAGAACATTTTGATTCTGTCATACATTTTTGAGAATTCTATATTATCTTAAGAGAACATTTTGTTTCTATCATACATTTTTGAGAATTCTATATAATCTTAAGAGAACATTTTGATTCTCTCAACCATTTTTGAGAATTCTATATAATCTTAAGAGAACATTTTGATTCTATCATACATTTTTGAGAATTCTATATAATGTTAAGAGAACATTTTGATTCTATCATACATTTTTGAGAATTCTATATAATCTTAAGGGAACATTTTGTTTCTATCATACATTTTTGAGAATTCTATATAATCTTAAGAGAACATTTTGTTTCTATCATACATTTTTGAGAATTCTATGTAATCATAAGAGAACATTTTGATTCTCTCAACCATTTTTGAGAATTCTATATAATCTTAAGAGAACATTTTGATTCTATCATACATTTTTGAGAATTCTATATAATCTTAAGAGAACATTTTGATTCTATCATACATTTTTGAGAATTCTATATAATCTTAAGAGAACATTTTGATTCTTTCATACATTTTTGAGAATTCTATATAATCTTAAGAGAACATTTTGTTTCTATCATACATTTTTGAGAATTCTATATGATCATAAGAGAACATTTTGATTCTTTCATACATTTTTGAGAATTCTATATAATGATAAGAGAACATTTTGATTCTTTCATACATTTTTGAGAATTCTATATAATCTTCAGAGAACATTTTGTTTCTATCATACATTTTTGAGAATTCTATGTAATTTTAAGAGAACATTTTGATTCTATCATACATTTTTGAGAATTCTATATAATCTCAAGAGAACATTTTGATTCTATCATACATTTTTGAGAATTCTATATAATTTTAAGAGAACATTTTGATTCTATCATACATTTTTGAGAATTCTATATAATCTCAAGAGAACATTTTGATTGTATCATACATTTTTGAGAATTCTATATAATTTTAAGAGAACATTTTGATTGTATCATACATTTTTGAGAATTCTATATAATCTCAAGAGAACATTTTGATTGTATCATACATTTTTGAGAATTCTATATAATTTTAAGAGAACATTTTGATTGTATCATACATTTTTGAGAATTCTATATAATTTTAAGAGAACATTTTGATTGTATCATACATTTTTGAGAATTCTATATTATTTTAAGAGAACATTTTGATTCCATCATACATTTTTGAGAATCCTTTTAAATCTCAAGAGAACATTTTGATTCCATCATACATTTTTGAGAATTCTATATAATTTTAAGAGAACATTTTGATTCCATCATACATTTTTGAGAATTCTATATGATCATAAGAGAACATTTTGATTCTTTCATACATTTTTGAGAATTCTATATAATCATAAGAGAACATTTTGATTCTTTCATACATTTTTGAGAATTCTATATAATCTTCAGAGAACATTTTGTTTCTATCATACATTTTTGAGAATCCTTTTAAATCTCAAGAGAACATTTTGTTTCTATCATACATTTTTGAGAATTCTATATAATCTCAAGAGAACATTTTGTTTCTATAATACATTTTTGAGAATTCTATATAATCTCAAGAGAACATTTTAATTCTATCATACATTTTTGAGAATTCTATATAATCTCAAGAGAACATTTTGATTGTCTCATACATTTTTGAGAATTCTATATAATCTCAAGAGAACATTTTGTTTCTATCATACATTTTTGAGAATTCTATATAATCTTAAGAGAACATTTTGATTCTATCATACATTTTTGAGAATTCTATATAATCTTAAGAGAACATTTTGATTCTATCATACATTTTTGAGAATTCTATATAATCTTAAGAGAACATTTTGATTCTTTCATACATTTTTGAGAACTCTATATAATCTTAAGAGAACATTTTGTTTCTATCATACATTTTTGAGCATTCTATAAAATCATAAGAGAACATTTTGATTCTCTCAACCATTTTTGAGAATTCTATATAATCTTAAGAGAACATTTTGATTCTATCAACCATTTTTGAGAATACTATATAATCATAAGAGAACATTTTGATTCTATCATACATTTTTGAGAATTCTATATTATCTTAAGAGAACATTTTGTTTCTATCATACATTTTTGAGAATTCTATATAATCTTAAGAGAACATTTTGATTCTTTCATACATTTTTGAGAACTCTATATAATCTTAAGAGAACATTTTGTTTCTATCATACATTTTTGAGAATTCTATAAAATCATAAGAGAACATTTTGATTCTCTCAACCATTTTTGAGAATTCTATATAATCTTAAGAGAACATTTTGATTCTATCAACCATTTTTGAGAATTCTATATAATCCTAAGAGAACATTTTGTTTCTATCATACATTTTTGAGAATTCTATATAAACTTAAGAGAACATTTTGATTCTATCATACATTTTTGAGAATTCTATATAATCTTAAGAGAACATTTTGATTCTTTCATACATTTTTGAGAACTCTATATAATCTTAAGAGAACATTTTGTTTCTATCATACATTTTTGAGAATTCTATAAAATCATAAGAGAACATTTTGATTCTCTCAACCATTTTTGAGAATTCTATATAATCATAAGAGAGCATTTTGATTCTTTCATACATTTTTGAGAATTCTATATAATCTTAAGAGAACATTTTGATTCTATCAACCATTTTTGAGAATTCTATATAATCATAAGAGAACATTTTGATTCTATCAACCATTTTTGAGAATTCTATATAATCTTAAGAGAACATTTTGATTCTATCATACATTTTTGAGAATTCTATATTATCTTAAGAGAACATTTTGTTTCTATCATACATTTTTGAGAATTCTATATAATCTTAAGAGAACATTTTGATTCTATCATACATTTTTGAGAATTCTATATAATCTTAAGAGAACATTTTGTTTCTATCATACATTTTTGAGAATTCTATATAATCTTAAGAGAACATTTTGATTCTCTCAACCATTTTTGAGAATTCTATATAATCTTAAGAGAACATTTTGATTCTATCATACATTTTTGAGAATTCTATAAAATCATAAGAGAACATTTTGATTCTCTCAACCATTTTTGAGAATTCTATATAATCATAAGAGAGCATTTTGATTCTTTCATACATTTTTGAGAATTCTATATAATCTTAAGAGAACATTTTGATTCTATCAACCATTTTTGAGAATTCTATATAATCATAAGAGAACATTTTGATTCTATCAACCATTTTTGAGAATTCTATATAATCTTAAGAGAACATTTTGATTCTATCATACATTTTTGAGAATTCTATATTATCTTAAGAGAACATTTTGTTTCTATCATACATTTTTGCGAATTCTATATAATCTTAAGAGAACATTTTGATTCTATCATACATTTTTGAGAACTCTATATAATCTTAAGAGAACATTTTGTTTCTATCATACATTTTTGAGAATTCTATAAAATCATAAGAGAACATTTTGATTCTCTCAACCATTTTTGAGAATTCTATATAATCTTAAGAGAACATTTTGATTCTATCAACCATTTTTGAGAATTCTATATAATCCTAAGAGAACATTTTGTTTCTATCATACATTTTTGAGAATTCTATATAAACTTAAGAGAACATTTTGATTCTATCATACATTTTTGAGAATTCTATATAATCTTAAGAGAACATTTTGATTCTTTCATACATTTTTGAGAACTCTATATAATCTTAAGAGAACATTTTGTTTCTATCATACATTTTTGAGAATTCTATAAAATCATAAGAGAACATTTTGATTCTCTCAACCATTTTTGAGAATTCTATATAATCATAAGAGAGCATTTTGATTCTATCAACCATTTTTGAGAATTCTATATAATCTTAAGAGAACATTTTGATTCTATCAACCATTTTTGAGAATTCTATATAATCCTAAGAGAACATTTTGATTCTATCAACCATTTTTGAGAATTCTATATAATCCTAAGAGAACATTTTGATTCTATCAACCATTTTTGAGAATTCTATATAATCTTAAGAGAACATTTTGATTCTATCATACATTTTTGAGAATTCTATATTATCTTAAGAGAACATTTTGATTCTATCATACATTTTTGAGAATTCTATATAATCTTAAGAGAACATTTTGTTTCTATCATACATTTTTGAGAATTCTATATAATCTTAAGAGAACATTTTGATTCTCTCAACCATTTTTGAGAATTCTATATAATCTTAAGAGAACATTTTGATTCTATCATACATTTTTGAGAATTCTATAAAATCATAAGAGAACATTTTGATTCTCTCAACCATTTTTGAGAATTCTATATAATCATAAGAGAACATTTTGATTCTATCAACCATTTTTGAGAATTCTATATAATCATAAGAGAACATTTTGATTCTATCAACCATTTTTGAGAATTCTATATAATCATAAGAGAGCATTTTGATTCTTTCATACATTTTTGAGAATTCTATATAATCTTAAGAGAACATTTTGATTCTATCAACCATTTTTGAGAATTCTATATAATCATAAGAGAACATTTTGATTCTATCAACCATTTTTGAGAATTCTATATAATCTTAAGAGAACATTTTGATTCTATCATACATTTTTGAGAATTCTATATTATCTTAAGAGAACATTTTGTTTCTATCATACATTTTTGAGAATTCTATATAATCTTAAGAGAACATTTTGATTCTATCATACATTTTTGAGAATTCTATATAATCTTAAGAGAACATTTTGTTTCTATCATACATTTTTGAGAATTCTATATAATCTTAAGAGAACATTTTGATTCTCTCAACCATTTTTGAGAATTCTATATAATCTTAAGAGAACATTTTGATTCTATCATACATTTTTGAGAATTCTATATAATGTTAAGAGAACATTTTGATTCTATCATACATTTTTGAGAATTCTATATAATCTTAAGAGAACATTTTGATTCTCTCAACCATTTTTGAGAATTCTATATAATCTTAAGAGAACATTTTGATTCTATCATACATTTTTGAGAATTCTATATAATGTTAAGAGAACATTTTGATTCTATCATACATTTTTGAGAATTCTATATAATCTTAAGGGAACATTTTGTTTCTATCATACATTTTTGAGAATTCTATATAATCTTAAGAGAACATTTTGTTTCTATCATACATTTTTGAGAATTCTATGTAATCATAAGAGAACATTTTGATTCTCTCAACCATTTTTGAGAATTCTATATAATCTTAAGAGAACATTTTGATTCTATCATACATTTTTGAGAATTCTATATAATCTTAAGAGAACATTTTGATTCTATCATACATTTTTGAGAATTCTATATAATCTTAAGAGAACATTTTGATTCTTTCATACATTTTTGAGAATTCTATATAATCTTAAGAGAACATTTTGTTTCTATCATACATTTTTGAGAATTCTATATGATCATAAGAGAACATTTTGATTCTTTCATACATTTTTGAGAATTCTATATAATCATAAGAGAACATTTTGATTCTTTCATACATTTTTGAGAATTCTATATAATCTTCAGAGAACATTTTGTTTCTATCATACATTTTTGAGAATTCTATGTAATTTTAAGAGAACATTTTGATTCTATCATACATTTTTGAGAATTCTATATAATCTCAAGAGAACATTTTGATTCTATCATACATTTTTGAGAATTCTATATAATTTTAAGAGAACATTTTGATTGTATCATACATTTTTGAGAATTCTATATAATCTCAAGAGAACATTTTGATTGTATCATACATTTTTGAGAATTCTATATAATTTTAAGAGAACATTTTGATTGTATCATACATTTTTGAGAATTCTATATAATTTTAAGAGAACATTTTGATTGTATCATACATTTTTGAGAATTCTATATTATTTTAAGAGAACATTTTGATTCCATCATACATTTTTGAGAATCCTTTTAAATCTCAAGAGAACATTTTGATTCCATCATACATTTTTGAGAATTCTATATAATTTTAAGAGAACATTTTGATTCCATCATACATTTTTGAGAATTCTATATGATCATAAGAGAACATTTTGATTCTTTCATACATTTTTGAGAATTCTATATAATCATAAGAGAACATTTTGATTCTTTCATACATTTTTGAGAATTCTATATAATCTTCAGAGAACATTTTGTTTCTATCATACATTTTTGAGAATCCTTTTAAATCTCAAGAGAACATTTTGATTCTATCAACCATTTTTGAGAATTCTATATAATCCTAAGAGAACATTTTGTTTCTATCATACATTTTTGAGAATCCTTTTAAATCTCAAGAGAACATTTTGATTCTATCATACATTTTTGAGAATTCTATATAATCTCAAGAGAACATTTTGTTTCTATAATACATTTTTGAGAATTCTATATAATCTCAAGAGAACATTTTAATTCTATCATACATTTTTGAGAATTCTATATAATCTCAAGAGAACATTTTGATTGTCTCATACATTTTTGAGAATTCTATATAATCTCAAGAGAACATTTTGATTGTCTCATACATTTTTGAGAATTCTATATAATCTTAAGAGAACATTTTGATTCTATCATACATTTTTGAGAATCCTTTCAAATCTCGAGAAAATTTTGATTCTATCATACATTTTTGAGAGTTCTATAAAATCTCAAGATAACATTTTGATTGTATCATACATTTTTGAGAGTTCTATATTTTTATTTTTATTTTTTATTTTTTTTGTATACAAGATCGAGGCTCGTGAAAGAGCGAACATTAATCACACAGAAAGACAAACCGACACATAAAACATATAACATAGGGAGCGGTAGACAAGATGGGGAGAGAGGGGGAAGGACACAAACACAACATTTGAGAGCAGGGACCGAGAGACATGGAGACATCGAGAGATCTGAGAGAGGGCGAGGGCTTTGGGGGGGGGGGGCGTGGGAAGGGGGCAGTGGGAGAGGTATAAAACATATGGACACTGCCAGGACTTCCAGGAAAGAAGTTGGAATTTCAAACAAGGTGGATCTGGGGTGAATTAGCGGGGGTAGAAAAGATCAAGGTTTTGGATGGGGGAAGATAAGAGATGGTGGTGAACAGCTGTTTTAAAGACCTGGAGGGAGGAGTGGGATTGAAGGGAGTGAGGTAGTTTGTTCCAGAGGCGGGAGAAAAGAGGAATGAAAGAGTGAAGGTGAGCGGAGAGCCGAGATTTCGGCAGTTTAACCATCAGAGGGTTGCTGGCAGATCTTGTGCGACCTGTAGGAATATTTGGGGGACAGAGCACAGAGAGAGCTGGGGGTGCAAGGCCGGAGAGGAGTCGATAGAAGACAGAAAGACCACCTACCTGCCTGCGGTGAGTGAGTGAAAGGCCCTCAGAGATAGCTTCATCGCGGGAGATTCCAATAATTCTGAAAGCTTTGGTTTCAACAGCGTGAAGCCGAGCTAGGTGTGAGGCAGGAGCACCGGCCCATAGGGGAGAACAGTATTCCATTGAGCTGCGGATGAAAGCCTTGTATGTGGTGAGGAGCTCAGGTGTGCCGAGGAAGGACTTCGCACGACGGAGGATGCCCAGTCGGCGACTGGCTTTGGAGGCCAGCTTGGAAATGTGGTTTTCCCAAGAAAGATCATGGCAGATAGTGAGACCCAAAATCTTGAGCGACAGAACTTCTTGGAGAGGATTGTTGAGAAAGTAGATGGGAGGGTTGTCCAGTCGATCTTTTCGGAGAGACATAGTAAGAGTGTGAGATTTGTCAGGATTGAAAGACATGTTCCACTTGTTTGACCAGTCTGTGATTTTGTCCAGGTCTTCAGAGAGTGAGGAGGCAGCAGACTGCCGATCTGAGGGAAGAGGAATGGAGCGGCAGAGAGTGGAGTCATCAGCAAAGAGATAGAGAGGATTTTCGAGAGAGTCAGAGAGATCATTGATGAAGACCAGAAAAAGCACGGGGCCCAGAACACTGCCTTGGGGAACTCCAGCCTGAACAGGAAGAGGAGATGAGAGAAACCCATTCAGGGCCACACGTTGACGACGACTAGAGAGGAAGTCCGCCAGCCATGCGTGGAGATTTCCATGGATACCAAAGGAGGAGAGTTTGGTGAGCAGAGCGGGGTGCCAGACCGTGTCGAAGGCACGTGATATGTCGAGGGAGACAGCTCTAATTTCCTGTTTGGCATTGAGGACCTCCATCCATTGTTGAGACAGCAGAAGCAGCATGTCCAGAGTAGAGTGACCTGGTCTGAAACCAAATTGATGATCAGAGATCAAGCCATTGGAGAAGAGGAAAGATTTCATATCAGAAGCAATGATGGATTCCATGACTTTGCTGATAATTGGGAGAAGGCTGATTGGTCTGTAGTTGCTAGGATCTGTTTTTGCACCTTTTTTGTGCAAAGCGGTGATGTTGGCTGATTTCCAAGCAGATGGCAGTTGACCTTGAGCAAAAGAGAGGGTGAAGAGAACAGAGAGAGGGTGAGATAGAGCAGCAGAGCAGGATTTTAGGACCCGTGGGCTGATGCCGTCGGGTCCAGTTGCAGAATCAGAGTCGAGGGTTGACAGAAACTTTTCCACCTTGTCAGGAGGAAAGGACACGGAGTCCAGGAGCAGCAGGGTACGACTGGGTATGGTGGGTACAGAGAGGGATGGGTTTGGGACACAAGATTTAGAGGCAAACACAGAGTTGAGGCATTCAGCTTTTTCACGTGCGGAGTCAGCTGTGTAGCCGTTTGAGGTAAGGGAGGGGATGGAGGGGGAACAAACACCAGAAACGGATTTGACCAGACGCCACCAGGATTTGGAAGAGGGAGACAGATAAGAGAGTTCGGTCTTGAGAACGGAGAGATATTGTTTCCTGGCTCTCCTGAGGGTGGACACACACTTGTTTCGGGCTTTGTGAAAGGAAATGAGATTTCCTTCCGTTGGATTTGCTTTCCAGGAGACGAAGGCAAGTTGTTTCTGGGCAACAGCCTCACCACAAGATTCCGTGTACCATGGACGGGAGGAAGGGTATGACAACTGAAGACGAGATGGGATAAATCTGTGCATGAGAGAGAGCAATTTACTTTGGAAGAATTCCCAGGATGAGTTGATGTCAGAGGTGGTAGAGATGGGAGACCAGTCCAGATGATTGATGGCTGCTTGAAGACCGTGCCAGTTGGCCTGAGTGAAATGCCAGACTCGTCGACGCTGAGCAGGCTCCCTGAGGATGGTCAGAGAGATGTCCACTTTAACAAGGACATGATCAGATGATCCGATCGGAGCAGAAGAAGAGCAGCAGACATTTTCAGGGAAGTTAGTCATAACCAAGTCCAGAAGAGAAGATGTTCCGTTGGCTGAGATCCGGGTCGGGAAATTGACAGATTGTGTCAGTCCCAGTGAGTCGCAGAAGTCCTTTGCTGAGGAGCCATGGCTGGTGAGAGAGGTACCCACACCCAGCCAACTGGCATGATGACAGTTGAAATCACCACATATGAGGAAGAGAGAGTTGGGATGAGTAGATAGAAGTTGGTCCATATCATCAGACAGCGAGATGTAGATGGAGTCATCACTGTTTGGTGGACGGTACAACACACATATGAACAAGAGGTGGGAGCGAAGGGGAAGCCGTAGCCAGAGGTATTCCTGGGGGTGAGGTGGAGAGAGTGCAGTGCAGGGCGAGTGAGGAAGAGAGTTTTTGATAAAGATAGCAACCCCGCCTCCAGGACGAGGCTCAGGTCTATCATACCGGAGGAGGGAGTAGCCTGGGAGAGATACTATGGAATCAGAGACATCATAAAGGAGGAAAGTTTCTGTTAAGCAGATCACGTCTGGTTTGACAGAAGCAACCTGTATGGAGAGATCAGTTAAGTTTGAACGAAGGCCCCGGATGTTTGAGGTCCATACCGTTAATGAAGAGGAAGGGGGAGCATCAGATACAGAACAGGGGGGAGGAGGGGTAGGGTAAGATGTGGAAGAGGTGGAAGAGGTAGGGAGAGCTGTTGAAGGTGTGTCAGAGATTTCAGAATAGCTCGGAGAAAGGGAAGGATGGGGCGGACAAAAGGTTTGATGGTGATTGGGTGAGCCACAATGAGGTGTTATTTGAGGAGGGGGAAGAGCGAGGCAGAAGGTTGGGGGAGATGGAGGTGAGAGTTTGAAGGGGGAAGAAGCGGGGAGGCCGCTTTGAGGAGGGGGAGTGAGAGGGGGGAAATTGAGAAGCAATGAGGGTGGGGAGATTTGAAGGGGAGGGGTGAGGGGGGAGTTTGGGAGGGAAGGGACAAGGGGAGGGATTTGAAAGGGATGGGATATGGGGGAGATTTGGAGGGGAGGGGTGAGGCAGGAGTCTAGGAGGGGAGGGGCGAGGGGGCGTCTTGGCGGGGAGGGGTGAGGGGGTAGTTTAGGAGGGAGGGGGCAAGGGGGGAGATTTGAAAGGGATGGGTGATGGGGAAGATTTGGAGGGGAGGGGTGATGGGGAAGATTTGGAGGGGAGGGGTTATGGGGAAGATTTGGAGGGGAGGGGTGAGATTGGATTTTTGAAAGTGTACGATTTATGGGAAACGAACATTTATTGCAAAATGAGTTTCTTGTGACCTTCGAGTTAAAAATACGTTTAAGGACGCTGGATGGAGGATGGAGTGCAGGAGAGTTTAGGGAATGTAGAAAAAAGGCACTATAGGAGATGGATTTTTTTTTTGGGATGAATTGATTTGGTGAGCAAGTCGAAAGCAGCCTTTTAAAGAAGAAGAAGAAAAAGGTGTTATAAAATATGATGGAATACATAACTTGAGGGGAAAGTGTAAACATTGAAGGTTAATGAGTGAAAACTATCTGGGGAAATGGGGGAGAAACACGTGGTCGAAGAACGAACGAACGAATAAGAATGAATAAACGAATGAGAACAGAGAAAGAAATGTTTTTTTTTTTTTTTTTTTTTTTTTTTTTTGAGTTGAGATTTACACAAGGAAGTAGGCTATGGGTGAAAAGACTGGGAATACAGAGAACGAAAGTTATTGGATCACAAACGACGGACCACTGAGAGAAAAACAAAGCCTCAAGGTTGTACAGTGCACACTGTACAAGGCCTTGCTCGCGACACGGCAAACAGACGATCAATTTATGAAAGATAAACACCGAGAAACAACCAAAGTTGCACACAATAACTTCACACACCGAAAGATAAATACAGTTTCGACAAAATACAATTGTGAACAGACTTAACTTCGAAAAACGTGGAGACCGTGTGGAGCTTCGAAAATCCCTGCCGCCGTCTCCAAGATCTCGCGAGATCTCCGAGATCTCGCGATATAATCTTAAGAGGACATTTATATTCTATTAGATATCCTGTGTGCTATTCTGTGAATGTTCTACAGACCTCTGAAGAATTTATATTGAATATTTTGATTTTATAAAGTTCTCTACACTTCTATATAATTTGTATTTGAAAAAATACATTCATAGGAGTGTGATACATTTATCCCAACCTTGGGATACATTCATACCAACCTCGTGATACGTTCATGCCAACCTTGTGATACATTCATGCCTTGTGATACATTCATACCAACCTTATATATATATATATAGAACTAGCAGAAGTACCCGGCCTTGCCCGGTGATGTTCTAATCCTGTTGGTATTTTGAAGAAATCAATTTGGTTTCTTTTCTATTTTTTGGAGGTGCCTAAAATACCTACAACCAATAAGAATTTATATTTAATATGATATTACACACACACACATACACACACACACACGCACACACTAATCAAGGATAATTTAATATTACCTTTGATTTAGCTACAAAGGTTCAGGCTAAAAAAGCTAAAAAGCGATTTTCTAAAAATCCAACAAAAAACAATTTTTTATTTTTTTTGGCCTAAAACACTCCCCGACACTCACTGATGAATCTCTGAACGTTTGACGAAGATTCGTCAGTCATCTCTGAGTAAAATGGTGCCACACAGACAAATGGCTCTCTTGGTGTACGGATAAGCTAATGCTGTCTGTCTGTCTGTCTGCCTTTCCCACCCTGAAACACAAAAACCCTCCTGAGAGAGAAAAAAATTCGTAAAAGTTGCTTAAAATTAATCCAAACCAAAGGGAAAATTCTAATTTTTTCAATCAGATCAAAGATTTAACCCAGGCGGTGTATCGGCATCAGACTGCTACCTCAATCTCTCCAGAATTTTTTTTTTGCTGTTAAGAAATATCTAACCTCCCACCTTTGAGTTCTTTCACCCAGCGCAACAAAAGGCTTCCTTTTTTCTTTTTTTTTACACCATGGTATTTTACCACGGGCTTCTTTCTGCTAGTTTCATTTTCAATTAAAGTGAATTAATGTCTCCACATTTTCAACAATGCCATCCAATTACTCTGCAATTTTACATACACCAATCCAGCAATTATTTAAAATTCGGTGTTCAACACGATTAATGCTTAATTGAGTGACAACAGTTTGTTGCATGTGAACAACAGTACACTCAATATCACTCACCAATTCCCAAGAATGCTCATGATAGCTCAACAATTCTCAGGAATGTTCAAAATAGCTCAATAATTCTCAAATTAATCAATATCGCCAATAGACATTCATCACCAAATTGTGCAGACAGTCTCCTGTGAATTTTGGTTGATTAGGTGTCAGCCTTCACCAGGACCCTCATGAAAAACTGTTCCACAGCACATATAACGTGTTGACTGCCATCTTGATTTTTAACACAGAATTATTTCATCGGCATTAATATCGCCTCACCTTCACTCTTTCTTTCCTCTTTACTCCCACCTCTGGAACAATCTCCCTCACTCTCTTCAATCCCACTCCTCCCTCCAGGTCTTTAAAACAGCTGTTCACCACCATCTCTTATCTTCCCCCATCCAAAACCTTGATCTTTTCTACCCCCGTTAATTCACCCCAGATCCTCTTTTTTGAAATACCAACTTCTTTCCTGGAAGTCCTAGCAGTGTCCTTGTCTTTTTTTTACCTCTCCCACCCCCACACCCCTCTCCCCTTCCCACGCCACCTCCCCCCAAGCCCTCTCCCTCCCACAGATCTCCCGATGTCCCTGCTCTCAAATGTTGTGCTTGTGTGCTTCCCCCTCTCTCCCCATCTTGTCTACCGCTCCCCTTATTATATGTTTTATGTGTCCGTTCGTTTTTTAGTGTGATTAATGTTGGCTCTTACACGAGGCTCGATGTTTTATAGCAAAAAAAACAAAAAACATTTCCTGGATAACTTGCTCAAGTTAGACAATATTTGCATCAGAAGATTTCAGCATTGAAGGATTGCTTTTACATCTTCTACAACAAAAAGTTGAACGGTCCTCGCATGAGGCAATGTCGTGCCTGTGTAGCACTAGCATGACAGCTGGGTTGCATTTTGATCCTTCTTACTTGGGAATGAAACCCAGAATTGGGAGCTCAGAGGGAAATGCACTAGCTTTGAGATTTTCTGTCTTTCAGTTAGTGACACATGAAGGTGAGGGAAATTACCTTTAAAGAAGTATGTACGGTCTTGAGATCCCATCCACACGTGCGCGAAGCCATCGATTTGTGAAATGGGTAATCCGGGCCAGCCTGCAGATATGGGTAGTGGATCCCCATGGCGTGGGCGACCTTTCCTGTTATCATACATCCAGTACCAGCTGTGGCGAAAGATGTAGGTGTTGAAGAAGATCACCGTACGACCATTAGGTCGGCGTTCCGACCGAACCCAGTCGAAGATGGTGTCAAAGGGGGAATTGCAGATTCCTGGGTTGGTTTGGGATTTTGAATTATATTTAGGATATTACATTTTCAGACCTATTGAAGTAATTCAGCCAGAATCCAGACAGTCACATATTGGAGTTTAATTAAAATCTGTATATTTGTTTAATAAATCCTGAAAGTTCCTTTCGTTATGAGTTTGTAGCTCAAGCTTTAAATAATGTTGCGGAGGAACCTCTCACTCTTTCATTCCTCTTTTCTCCCGCCTCTGGAACAAACTCCCTCACTCTCTTCAATCGCACTCCTCCCTCCAGGTCTTTTAAACAGCTGTTCACCACCATCTCTTATCTTCCCCCATCCAAAACCTTGATCTTTTCTACCCCCGTTAATACACCCCAGATCCTCTTTCAATCTCCGACTTCTTTGTTGAAATTCCTAGTAGTGTTCATTTGCTTTATACCGTGCACTCCCCCTTCCCCTGCTCCCTCCCCCCAAGCCCTCTCCCTCCCACAGATCTCCCGATGTCCTGTTCTCTACTGTTGTTGTGCTTTCCTGTCTCTCCCCCTCTTGTCTCCCGCTCCCTTTATTACATGTTTTATGTGTATGTGCATGTTTTCGTGTTTAATGTGTTAGCTCTTACATGAGCCTCGATTCTGTATACAACAAACCCCCAAAAACCCTTAGTTTGTCATTTTTGTTTGCATCTCCAGTTACAACAAGCGTTACGCCTAGGTGAAGTGATGTGAGTTGACAAAGTGGAAGACGCAACGCGGCCATCTTGGATTTTGACGTGGCGACCCAATTTTCAATAGCGTTCTTCCTTATGTCTAGATACACCCACAAACCAGATTAGACGTTAGTAATTCGTTTATTTTTCACGATATTTCGCTCACAAGGTTCAGACATATATATGGTGGCGGCCATCTTGGATTTTGACGTGGCGACCCAATTTTCAACAGGATTCTTCCTTATGCGTAGATACACCCACGCACCAGATTAGAAGTTGGTACTTCGCTTATTTTTCAAGATATTCCGCTCACAAGGTTCAGACATACATGGCGTCAGACATACATGGCGGCGGCCATCTTGGATTTTGACGTGCGTTGCACCCATACACCAAATTAGAATTCGGTCCTTCGCTTACGCACGCACGGACGCACGCACACACGGACAGAGGGGAAAACCATTGTCCCCCTTTCGCTCCGTGGTGCGACGGGGGACAAAAAGCTGTGATCTACAGGTGTGAGCAATTAACCACATGTGTCCTCATGGGTGACGATTTGATTGGATTAGTTTGAACTTCATGGGAGTTGAATAATCAGGAATTTTCGATTTCTGGGTATACTTGTCTGGGTAATATTGCCCTTTTCTTGGCAGCATTTTCATGCTCATCAGTCATCACAGATCGCCCCAATTGCATTTGAAGTCAACTCTGAACTTTATACTAAAACTATCAGAGGTACGCTGCTTTTCCTCTTGTCCTGCAGCTATCTCAGCGTGGTTTCCGGTTGTTAATATTGTGATGTGATGTCAGGCGAACGAACGAGCCTTGAAAGTGCACTTTGTGGAGTGTTGGCGCCAAGATACACATGAGTAACATCGCTCATGCGAGAAGTTATTTTGTGTCCCGTCTTCTCCCTCTGTCTGTCCTGTCACCCGAGTGAGTGTATACTTTAAGGACGTAGATAATCAAGTGTGTCGTGCTATCGTGGATGTGAGCATTCTTTTCGTTATCCATTATTGTAATTTGTGATCACACCAGACAGCCTGTAATTCTCTCTTCCCTTCTCACCCCTATTTACTTATCACTAATAGATACTGGTAAAAGCAAACTTGTGCGCTGTGACCATTTATGGGACCTGGAACTCTTCTGCCACGTAGAATAATTGGCGCATAACCCATACCCGGGATGTTTGTAACATAGCACCATACAAGGTGCTGACACAGTAATTATGGAGGGGGAGGGAAGGGAAGGGAGAGGGGAGAGAAGGTATGTAAGGGAGAGGAGAAGGGGAGAGGGGCTAGAGGAGGGGATGGATGGTAGAGGGAAGTGACAGGGGGCTAGGGGAGGGAAGGGAGAAGGGATGTGTGGAAGTGTAATTCAGTGTAACTTATTGATTGGCACTGGTAACTTATTGATTAAGACTGGTAACGAAGCTGATACATTTTACCTGCAACCTCTGTGAAAGCCGAGTTCGTAAATGAGTGTCAGGAATGTGCCCGAACATGGTAATCTCTTGTCCACCTGGTCACAGCCCCAGGCTGGAGCACCCCCCCCTGCTGTGTAAATGGAAATCACAGCAGGAGGGGAGCGAGCTGATGCCAGGACTCGGTGCGATGCATGACCTCGGGACATTAGCGGAGAAGAGATTACGAGTTCAGCGGACAGAGGATTAAGTCGAGTTGGTCCATATAAGCGGGAGCTGCGGCTGGAGTCGAGAGGACTTGCTACGTGAAGCGCTGACCGAACGGGAGTGTCGGATGAACGAGAAGGACCAGCGAAAAGAGTTAACCTGATCCATTATATTATGCGGTATCATTTTGGTAATTGAATGAAGTGAATACAGTTTAATAAACTAGACCTTTTGTAACCTGTGTCCGGTCGTTGGAGTCCTGTGAGTCCCCCAGTACAAATTCCCTGACAATCTTGGAGGCACCGCTGACATCAATTGTACACACAAACAAGTCTTCTTTAAAAGGTGAGTGTGTCTTGTTTGGTCCAATATGATTTACGAACTTGGAAGTTATGGGTACATACATGGGGGAGCAGGTGGACTGGGGCTTCTTTGCGCACCGATGCCGCGATATAGGTGGCGTGAGCCATCACGAATGGGATTTCGATAAACGACTGTAGCAATTTATTCGTTTTTTTTTCTAAATGATTTCTGTAAAAACGTATTTTTGCGCTGGTTATTAAAGGGCCTTACTGTGACCTGGAAGCGGGCGGAGCAAGTGTGCACCTTGCGACCGCTTGCTTCCAGGACGTGTAAGGCCGGTACACTCGTTTACCCACCCGAACACGGATAAAGTACTACTTTTTTTTTGCACTTGTTCGAAGCACTTGACTTGATCGGCGCTCGGCGAGCGACAGGGAACCGGGAAACGGAATTATATTTATATATATATATTTCCAATATGGTACACCGGCCACAACGATTTTAGCGATTATCCGAGTTTTTTTTTTAACGATTTCTGTAAATACGTATTTTTCCTGCGCTGTGTAATTCTTCTGACACGCGCCACGAAGAAACGCACCACTGATGTGCATGAAGCGACTTGTTTGCCGGTTCGGTAAGGTCCGTCCGTACACGTGTACAATCGTGTACACCAGTTTTAAATAAATAATTTTTTTCAGTTTTCCCGCCATGCCTATAAATTCATGACAGACAACCCCCCCTCATGCCGGTCCAGAATTATGATGAAAGATGGCGATTGAGAAAAAAAATTGCATCAAATTTTGTCCAGGTCCATCAAGAAGCCTTTGAGACATGCTTCACGGTTGAATAAAAAACCACCGTTTAGAGTACTTTTTTTTGTTCAAAGCACTCGACTTGGAGCCAGCGACTTGCTCGGCGGGGGATATAATTTTAGATATATATATAGTACGGGCATGCCCTAGTGAGAGATAATTACAGGAAATGGTGTTTGTGAGTAACAACCACCCTCTGGTCGAGGCTCATAGAAGGGGTGATGCTTACTGATTCGGCACGCTCACAAAATATGGGATTTTAATGGCAGAGATGCCACGAAAGATCAGGAAGGGAAGGAATGGAAAATTTGTCAAGGTTTGAAATTAATCGGACAAGGGGGTCCCAAGGTATGGTCACCGTACTCGCAAGTCGTTCGTTTTGGCTTTGCGAATGGACCAAACCATTCCATGCAAATAGGAGGGTGGTTCTGTGGTCGTAACTGCCACGTGGTTTCAAAGTTTTTGTTGTTGCTTGCACGCATGTTTTTTGCAAGCACGTACGGGCGAGCACGTACGTGCGGGCACGCCCTAGTATATATAAATTGAGGTAATATTAAGTTATGGAATTAATTGCTTTCAACAATGCAAAGGGTGATAAAATATGGGATTTTAATGGGATTTTTTAATGGGATATTGGTTTCGGAATGTTTAGAGGTCATTGCAATGTGATAATAACTTGCTGTTGGAACTTGTTGTTGGAACTTGTTGGAACTTGTTGTTGGAACTTGTTGTTGGAACTTGCTGTTGGAACTTGTTGTTGGAACTTGTTGGAACTTGTTGTTGGAACTTGCTGTTGGAACTTGCTGTTGGAACTTGTTGGAACTTGTTGTTGGAACTTGTTGTTGGAACTTGTTGTTGGAACTTGTTGTTGGAACTTGCTGTTGGAACTTGTTGTTGGAACTTGTTGGAACTTGTTGTTGGAACTTGCTGTTGGAACTTGCTGTTGGAACTTGCTGTTGGAACTTGTTGTTGGAACTTGTTGTTGGAACTTGTTGTTGGAACTTGTTGGAACTTGTTGTTGGAACTTGCTGTTGGAACTTGTTGTTGGAACTTGTTGGAACTTGTTGTTGGAACTTGTTGTTGGAACTTGTTGTTGGAACTTGCTGTTGGAACTTGTTGTTGGAACTTGTTGTTGGAACTTGTTGTTGGAACTTGCTGTTGGAACTTGTTGTTGGAACTTGTTGGAACTTGTTGTTGGAACTTGTTGTTGGAACTTGTTGTTGGAACTTGCTGTTGGAACTTGTTGTTGGAACTTGCTGTTGGAACTTGTTGGAACTTGTTGTTGGAACTTGTTGTTGGAACTTGTTGTTGAAACTTGCTGTTGGAACTTGTTGTTGGAACTTGCTGTTGGAACTTGTTGGAACTTGGTGTTGGAACTTGTTGTTGGAACTTGTTGTTGGAACTTGCTGTTGGAACTTGTTGTTGGAACTTGCTGTTGGAACTTGCTGTTGGAACTTGTTGTTGGAACTTGTTGTTGGAACTTGTTGTTGGAACTTGTTGGAACTTGTTGTTGCAACTTGCTGTTGGAACTTGCTGTTGGAACTTGTTGGAACTTGTTGTTGGAACTTGTTGTTGGAACTTGTTGTTGGAACTTGCTGTTGGAACTTGTTGTTGGAACTTGTTGTTGGAACTTGTTGTTGGAACTTGTTGTTGGAACTTGTTGTTGGAATGAATGGGAACATTCAAATGTTGGGTTTTGCTAACGTTTCCACAACGTCGCTACAACGTTTCACTTTCGTTGTTGCAACGTTTTGCTCCAACGTTTTGGGGACATTCGAATGTCAAGTGAATCGAATGAGAATTCAGGAATTATTTCATTATTAACGATTAATGAAGTACTTATTTAATTAATTACATTTCTTATTACATTACAGTAATTACATTAGGGTAATTACCTGAGGTAATTACAGTAATTACAGTTCCGGTAATTACAGTAATTACAGTAATCATTACAGTAATTGCAGTAATCTTATTACAGTAATTACATTACATTAACTCAGGCACCTTTTGAGTAAGGAAGCTGATATTTGGACATGACACTGACCAAGTGATGTGGCTGTCAAGGAAATATTGATTTATTGATTAATCATTTAATAAATTAACTCGTTGATTTATAAATGACTTATTTAATTAAAATTCCTCAGAGATACATCTTCGGATGAGATACTTGCAGATTGGTTATGCTATGAGCCAATTGATTAAGGAAAATATTTTGTGATGGCCATATTGGCAATTTCGTGGCCATATTCGTGGCAACTCAGTTAGTGCCACTGCACCTTTAAAATGCATCCCTGCGTTCATTTTTCGATCGATTGAGTTGAAATTTTGAACAATCGGATCTGGACTGTCGTTGTTAACGACTCTAGCACGCACTCGTCCAATCAGGATGGAGCGGTATGGTCCCCGGATCATCACTGCCCGCAGTTTTAATTAATTTTACTTTTTCTCTTGGGCATATAATTTTGAAGACATGCATGTCATGATAGAGGAAATGTTTGTTCTGTTAAACGGAATAAATGTTGTTTATTTGTGTGGGTGTGTATTTTTGTGTATTTGGATATATTTTCACGACTAATTCCAGTTATCGTCCTGCAAAAGGTCTGCTCGTTCTTTTCCTTTGAGTCGTAAATTCCTGTTGAATTCTCATTAAAAAGCGGAATTAAGTACGCTGTGTGATGATGGAGATCCTTGATGACGAATCAGGAATAGTGAATGAGCAGACAAATATCACGGATGGTACACCAGATAGGGAAAATGTAGATGAAACCCCTTTTGCTCAGGTGCTGTGTAGCGCTGCACAAAGATCCATATGAGCGGGGCCTGGGTGCTGTGTAATTAGTACACAAAGAACCAATTACTAGGGTGCTGAATAAACACAAAGATCCATTTTTGGAGCTGGTTCTCCCGGTGCTGTGATTTATTCAAAGAACCAAAATCTTGTAAGAATTAAGATATGATTTGTCGACATCATAAATACTTTAATATATGTAACGATTTTTGTAACGATCATCCTGCAAAAGGTCTGCTCGTTCTTTTCCTTTGAGTCGTAAAATCCTGTTGAATTCTCATTAGAATGCGGAATTAAGTACGCTGTGTGATGATGGAGATCCTTGATGACGAATCGGGAATAGTGAATGAGCAAACAAATATCACGGATGCTGCGGCTGGAGCAGGGGAAGCGATTTTTGAATTGTTCAGTGATTATTCGATATTGTTATGACTTATTGTCAATAGGTATACTAAGTGGCCATGAGGTAGCCTGTTGCTATGTACAGTTTTATTCTATTGTTGATTATACCACATAGCTGTGGTGATAAAGGAAATGTTCGTTTTAAATAGATGATTATGATAGGACCATGACTATAAAATCATGATGATTATTATGAATGATATCATAGGGTTCAAATGCAGAATGCTGCATGAACTTGGGAAAGAACTTTCAAGCCCTATGGGATAAATTGGGTATTACAAGCGATGGAGTTTCAAAATTTAGCATGATTGAAGAAATTTTACAGTCTTATTTCAGGAGTTTTACGAAATTTATATTGCCAAGAGATTTTGGATACTATTAAAAGAAAAATGATGAGATATTTTTCCCAATGAACTTTAATATCTGCCATCCATTTTGGCTGTCTCACGAATGAAGGATGAGTTGCCTTTAGTGGTTGCAAAGAAAATTTGTGGAGACCAGGCAAAATGGGGAAATATGTCAGATATGACCCTAGGACAGGATGGTGATTCATCAATTGACACGAGGTACGAACCAGAGGTGACGACCGATGAGTCGATCTCAGTCAATGGATGGACCTGTCCTGACATCATTGGGGAAAGGGCTTATGCAAGGAGTCATTCAAAATGATTAATTTGATTTATTGATGAATATTGATGAATTAATTGAAATTGAATAATTGATTGAATTGTTAATTGATTGAATCTAATTGATTGAATTTAATTGCATAAATTGAACTGAATAAATTGAATTGAATATATTGATTGTTTGATTGATGAAAATGCGGTCTCAAGAAAGAAGCTTTGATATCTTTGCGTGATATTAACAATGTGGAGACAACCTGGGAATATTGAGCAAGGTGGTGAGTTTATATACAGATATATATGTGCGGTTACCATTGTGTGATTTCCCCGTCAACAGAGCGGACACCTGAGGATTCACCCATTTCATACTGACCCTCCGGCTCATCTGCAAATACTGATCTGTGAGATTGGATTGTGCAAAAGCCACGGCTGAGGGAGATTCTCTGGAAATCACCGTGTGAACAGGTGGAGAGACCCTTCCTGGAGGTACGAGTGAAGCTTTAGAGGAACAAACTACAACACATCCAACGCTACTTTGATAAAAGGCAGAATGGGAAATGGAGCCTGCAAGAATACACAAGGACAACAAGAGATTCCACAAAAAGGTACTTGTACACATCATATGTACGACCGTTATGGTGCAGAAGCTATAAGGCAGGTCGAGAATTGGTATTTGTGGACAAAGGGACATGATGAGGAGTTTCCAAGAGATGGTACATTTGAGCGAAGTCGATTGGAAAGATTGGAACAAAGATTGAAAGCCAGGAAGAGACAGAATCTAACGGTAGACTGGCTTGCATTCCATCTTTGGGATGGTGAATCCAGACAACGGGAACAGCAAGAACGGATAACGGAACTAGAACTTAAAATAAAAAGGATACAGGATACAGTGGAGGAGACAAATGCACAACTGCCCTCGAAATTAGGAACGAAAGTGACAGTTGTCCCATCTGATTTCCAGTTGTCTCCCCAAAAAGGACGGTACAGAGAATTTTTTCGTGTTTCAGGAGATAACGAGAGATTGCAGTGGCAACTCAGGGATGTAGAGATGCAGCCCAGCAATACAAGTGCACAGGTGCACAGATCAGACAACGACAGAAACCGGTGTTTCGAGTGTGGAAAGATGGGACATTGGAGAAGAAGATGTCCGTATGTCAACAGGAAGACAAGGTCATGGGGCAAACCAAGATCAAGGGTACCAGTGCTTACCGGTACCTCAGACAATGATTAGGCCTTCATTGCTGCAAATCCCAAATGATGATTGGCCTCAACAGATTCGATTACTGGACAAACATGAATAACTGTCGATGATTCTTGTGTCTGAAAAGTTTTCAGAGCAAGAATGATTCATTTTTTCTTTTTTTGCTTGTTAACAAATTAATAATTAATTGATCAAATGCCAAAATTGGATCTTCTATTTTGGGCACAGCAATTTTAAATTTACAAAGTTTGGAACAATTGCGTTGCAATTTTTTGGCAAACCAAGTGACAAGAGTCACATGATGATCAGGTGGGAATTTCGGACTATTGTTCCGCACGATTGATAGGTCAATGGTCGACTGACATGCAAATGGGTGTGTAGTCAAAATTTGGATAGATTATTGTGAAGGCTGAAAGGGTAATTTCAATGTGACATCATGAGGGTTTTCTAAGAATGGACTTTTGGTTTATTTGTCTATAAGCATTTTGAATTTGATTGACAAATATTATGAAATTGAAATAAAATTGACACCCATCTGATCTGTAAATAATGGTTCCAACGCAAACAAATATGCATAATGCATGTGTGTGTGTGTTTTTGTGTATCAATCTTACAAGATTGTTGACACCGACAGTGTGCCTGTCTGGAAATGGATAGTTTTATGTGGATGGGATTGGGATATGTGGATGGGATTGAATATCCAGAGAATCCGTAAAATAAAATAGAAATATAATTTGATTATGAACATTATCTCTTTTGTCAAGGGAAATGGAATATAAAAAAATTTGATGTGCTGGGTTATGAGCAGCCATTAATTCATAGTAAAATTGTGAGTAATTTTGGGATTCCATTTTTTGATAGAATGTATATGAGAATAACATCTATTTATGGATATGAGCTTCATAAAAGGAAATGAGGAAGTACAAAATCATCCAAATTTGGGAGAGGTCTTACACTGACTTCCCAGAATACTCTGCTCATGGATTTTATATATATAAACTTGAATTTTATCAGCATATAAATTGTGCTGTATGTATGGATGTGTTTTAGGCATAGATGATATGGGAAAAGAGTAAAGAAAATTTTGCTGGTTTGAACTATTGTGGGTTTTCAGTTCTGGAGTTTAAACAAAGTCACTGGTTAACAGATGAGAAAGGATAGTAAATAAATTATTCTCTGCTGGGCAAATTAAGTACGATATTACTAAGACTTATGAGAGCTATTGTTCCGCCTTACAGCAGTGGAAAATTATTGGAAAAAATTAGATCCAACATAATGAATCTATAAAAGAATGTGATAGGGATAATATCCTCAATTTGTACTAATTATTTGATTGTGGGTAAAGGAATTAAGTCATCGTAGTGGATTGTTAACAGCAGCCTGAAAATGTCCTGAGAGTGTGCATCCATGTAATCAGAAATCCCAGATTTGTTTTTTACAAACAACATTTTGGTAGAGGTCTTGTGTGGAACACTTCCTTGGTAGATAAAAACGGTACTGCATGCTGGCAGCCACTTTTGCGGCCAGTTAGGCCAAACAAATTGAGAGGAAATTGTAGTTAAATACGTAAGTTACACATGGCTATTTGTAAAAAAGGAAATTTGTTGAGATGGGAAACATTTTTTCGAAGGTTTATTAAGGTGTTATAATATGACATGTGGCAAGGCAAACTATTGGATGGGAAAATTAGATCTGGCTATAGAATAAATTTATTGACCCCTTGAAGTTAATCCTTCGAATCATTGTTTCACTGGCATTTTTGTTCAAATTGGAAATAGTTTGGTAGAGCTTTGGTTAAAACCTTTGGTTGCGGTATCTTGGAACGAATTGATAAACCATAGGAGATTGATAAGAATAGAAACAAAGATGGACCCAAAATAGAAAGTTGGATTCATGCCCCTCATTGCAAACAAGCACATGGGGCTAAGGTGGACGATCCCACAGAAAATGAGGCTGCACCTAGCAGCCCAGCAGAACATTCAGTGGTAGATAAATGATAGTAGTGATTTACAGTCATTTGAATTACATTTTAACACCCCTTGCATTGATAAACACTACATTTTCAACATGTGATATTCCTACTTGGGATAGTGACATTTATTTGCCTACATGACATACAATTACCTGCTGATATTAATACAACATGAGTGAAAAATGTATCACAACTACACTCATGATCAGGGGATTGAGTTCAACCCCGGGAGATAGGGGGATCATTTGTAAGACAAATAATCTGATTATGTTACATATTAAGGGATTTTCTTTATTTACCTTTTAGGAAGCTTGTTAGTTTGGTATATAATGTCTACAAAGAGTAGCAGACTTGTTTGTTGGTTTAGTAGTTATATTGGCAATTGTTTTAGTGGTGGCTTGCTTGAAAGCCTTAGTGACGGTGTGTTTGAATAAGGTAACCAACAACACGATGATAACGCATGAAGTGACAAATGAGGAAAGAAATGTGGATCCAGAAAAGGAAGACTTTTATGGCGACATAAACAGTAGAATTAAGATAATGGCATAACGACAATGTTATGAGTTGTGTCAATTACAATATCAGTGAACTCATATCACCACAAGTGCCACACTGTTAAGGGAAAATGAGGGAAAAGAAAAAGTGGAGAGGAATTATGGTAATAATACATTATGCTTAATTTGTTGGTTTGGGAAAATTGTTGTTGGGAATTAGGTATTCCCGTTTGTGATTGTAATCATATACAATTGATTTTCTTAGAGTAGTGCTAAAATACCTGCATGAGTTAATTTTTGAACTATATTAACCTGAAAGCAATTGTGGATGCTATTCTTAGTTTAGTAATAAAATACATACCTGATTGAATATTATTTGTGTGACGCATATAAATGAATATAATTTTTGTGTTAAGGAAAAACAGCAAATTGTTGAATGTGAAACTATCGGAAGATATACATGATTATGCTGATTTCATGGTAAGATGTACCCTATCTGATTCAGTGTGTGCGGAAAGCAGATTCAGATGTGACTGAGCATAAGGATAAGACGAGATCACATTTTGAAGGGAGTGCTAACGGAATTGGGAAGAAGTTCGAGAAAGAAAATTTGTGGCTAAAAATGAAGTTAATCATGGCATACACCCTCTTTCTCAAAGAATGATGAAGACATTCTCCCGTGTAACTTGGAGATGAATGCTTACCTTCACCAAGGAAATTTATGTGACCATTTGCCTGGATCACACTGCAACATATGAAAGAAAGGCGATCACTTACTCTTGTTCGAAGGCTTCGAACATTCATCACATCAGAAGTTGCAGGACAACGACATTTTACCTGCAACCTCTGTGAAATGCGGGGACATATGTTATTACTTCACCAACGCCCGGGGAACCAGCATGGAGCTGCAAAAAAACGGCTGTGCCCTTGTCACAACAGCTGTGCACGATTCTGCTGGTTGCTCCTGGTAAGGACCATGAATGACCTGAACACCATGGTCCCAACATCATTGTGGATGCATCCGGCATCCCTGTTCCACATCTTGCTGGCCAATCAACGTCACACCAATACTGGCTGCCCACTCATAATGAGGGAAGAGGCAAGTCGACTACAACTGGGTGAAGGCCTTGTTCAAGGAATCATTATGGTTCACAGCAAAAAAGTGGCAAGAATGCTACAAGGAGAGCAGGGTCAGTCTATGACTCCGCAATGTTACCACAACAGCGAAATCCTACACGAAGTAGTGCAGGAGCTATGAAGACATTAGGAGAAAATGTTTCATACCTGGATTCAAACACAAGTGATCAGCCCTTCCTTTCAAACAAAGTCAACATTTGTGTGGAGGCAAACGTTTTTGCCAGATGGTGCAGATGCTTTACAAAACTTGAAAATGAAGTGAAATTGTTGTATCTTGGTGATGGTGAAGTGTTGTTTTGAAAATATATTTGTGATGCAAATGCAATAGATTGAACAATATGGAAGGAGTCAATGACCAACGAAATGTTTTGTGATTCTTGCAGGATGACGGTGTATGCCTAAGGGAATTTGATTACCAAAGTGATTGATTATTTACTTATACTTGTAATGATGTTTACTTGTAGTGATTGATTGTTTACTTATATTGATGTTTAGATTAATGGTTAATATAAACAAAAACAAAAAGATGAGGGAATTGTGGAAGTGTAATTCAGTGTAACTTATTGATTGGCACTGGTAACTTATTGATTAAGACTGGTAACGAAGCTGATACATTTTACCTGCAACCTCTGTGAAAGCCGAGTTCGTAAATGAGTGTCAGGAATGTGCCCGAACATGGTAATCTCTTGTCCACCTGGTCACAGCCCCAGGCTGGAGCACCCCCCCCCTGCTGTGTAAATGGAAATCACAGCAGGAGGGGAGCGAGCTGATGCCAGGACTCGGTGCGATGCATGACCTCGGGACATTAGCGGAGAAGAGATTACGAGTTCAGCGGACAGAGGATTAAGTCGAGTTGGTCCATATAAGCGGGAGCTGCGGCTGGAGTCGAGAGGACTTGCTACGTGAAGCGCTGACCGAACGGGAGTGTCGGATGAATGAGAAGGACCAGCGAAAAGAGTTAACCTGATCCATTATATTATGCGGTATCATTTTGGTAATTGAATGAAGTGAATACAGTTTAATAAACTAGACCTTTTGTAACCTGTGTCCGGTCGTTGGAGTCCTGTGAGTCCCCCAGTACAAATTCCCTGACAGATGGAAGGGAGAGGGAAGGGGAAAGGGGCTGGAGGAGGGGAGGTAAGGGGAGAGGGGCTAGAGAGGGGGGGGGGTGGAAGGGAGCGGAGAGGGAAGGGGAAAGGGGCTGGAGGAGGGGAGAGGGGCGAGAGGGGGGGGGAGGGAAGGGAGGGGAGAGGGGCTTGAGGAGGTGATGGATGGAAGGAAGGGGAGAGGGAGCTAGAGGAGGGGAGGGGGATGGAAGGGAAGTGAGGGGAGAGAAGGGAGGAGGGGGTGGAAGGGGAGGGAAATGAGAGGGGCTAGAGGATGGAAGGGAGAGGAGAGGGAAGGAGAGAGGGGCTAGAGGAGGGGAGGGAAGGGGAGAGGGGCTAGAGGAGGGGAGGGAAGGGGAGAGGGGCTAGAGGAGGGGAGGGAAGGGAGAGGGGATGGAGAGGGGAGGGGAGAGGGGGATGGAAGGTAAGGGAGGGGAGAGAATGGAAGAGGGGGCTAGAGGAGGAGAAGGGAGGGGGGTGGAAGGGGAGAGGTGGCTCGAGGAGGGGGGGGGGTAAGTGTAGAAAGGGGAGGGAACAGGGGAGAGGAGGGGGAAGGGAGACGAAGGGAGGTGGAGGATAGAGTGAGGGGAAGGAAGGGGAGAAATGGGGGAAACAAAGGTCCGCTCGGCTATTCATGTTTCCAAATTCGCCTAAATTGATGACGTTCTTAAACCACTGATGTATGCGTAAATTTATCGGCGGACGTGGAGTCCTATCGATACCTCTACATCTGGCGGCGTTGGTGGTTAGAGGCCACACCCCGTAACAATATGTATGAATATATATATATATCGCACCGCACCCCCTGGTTTTGGTTTGCACTGGCGGAACGATGGTCTGTGTGGCAGACAGGCTGTTGGTTCCTTGCGGGTTATGCGGTATTTACCGTGTGAGACATAATTCGTGGCTGGTGCTCACCATTAAAGCTAGGAGGTGCCTTGATCAACTTAATAGACGATTTTGGTCCTCATTGGTTAGATTTTTCGCAGTGTGCCGCCCTGTGGCGTTGCGCACAAGTACTGCATGCAAATCGGACCTGGCAGGAGTAATTCCCTGCCGGTGGATTAAGGGGTCTCACTCCTATTAAGAGGAGTGGTCCCAACTGTATGACCATGCATTGTGGCCCTTCGGGGGGCATGATGCATGCGTTTGAATGACCATGCGCTTCCCCCTCGGGGTTGAGGCGCATGTGTATTGTTATGGGGACAGCCTTGTTGACGTTGTGCCTTGACCATGGGGTCAAGGTGCACGTCCAAGGCTGTTCAAATGTTTGACTTTTTACCTTTTTTCACTGTAAAAAAGGCAGGCCTTCGCGGCGGGCCCAAAACGTTGCACAAGTACTGCATGCAAATCGGACCTGGCAGGAGTAATGCCCTGCCGGTGGATTAAGGGGTCTCACTCCTATTAAGAGGAGTGGTCCCAATTGTATGACCATGCATTGTGGCCCTTCGGGGGGCATGATGCATGCGTTTGAATGACCATGCGCTTCCCCCTCGGGGTTGAGGCGCATGTGTATTGTTATGGGGACAGCCTTGTTGACGATGTGCCTTGACCATGGGGTCAAGGTGCACGTCCAAGGCTGTTCAAATGTTTGACTTTTTACCTTTTTTCTTGTAAAAAAGGCAGGGCTTCCCTGTGGCCCCCAATACAGGTTAATAAGCCCGAAATCTGGATTGGCGGCTCTGCTTGATGTTTAGCCAATGGGGACCAATGAATAAATCTCTGTCTGTTGACAGAGTGGCCGGGCTGAGGCCTCCGGGTCGGAGGTGACGCTTTGGTCTAGGACTTCGGTCCACAGGAGATCGGGACAGCGCTCGTCACGTTGTTTTGTCTGCAGCAGGATTTGCACCTTTTAAACCTCTGGAAAGTCATTCCAGTATCCATCCATATCATTACACCACCACACCAATGTATTCCACACACACACAACACTTCTGTTTTGTGTATACATACATACATATATATATGTTTTGTTTTGTGTATCATACCATACATGTGCTGCACATGTTTACGGTCAATGGCGTCCAGCTCAAATGCTCCATTGTGCGGAAGGTATCGAGGTTGCATTACTGAATTTCTTCTCATCATGTGTTGCAAACCCAGTACGTGGCCAATCTCATGAACTGCAACCTGACAAGTACACGTGCAGTACTCACACATTACTGGAAACGAGGATTTTAACACACAAAGGATGCACTTGTTGGAGTCGCAGACAACATGTAAATGCAACAAGATGGTGAATGTATAATTCGCCCGAAAATAATTTCCATAGAAAATACTGCGTGCTGAATAAATATATTATCGAAATAGTCAGGGCTCTTCGGGATATTTTGTTTCAAATTCTTCCAAAAGCATCAAATTTGGCGCAGATGTTGCCCATGCCATACTCTTTCGATTTTTGACGGGCACCAAGGGCGGTATGATCCGGGGACCATACCGGTCCATCCCGCCATGTCACCTGACCTATGACGTCATAATTAGGATATGCATCCAATCACATGGCGTACTATAAGTGGTCAAAGTTCAAAATGAATCGATCGAAAATTGAAGGCAGGGATCCATTTTTAATGTTTTCATAAAATCCAATATGGCCGCCAGGTCACATGACCTATGACGTCATATTTATGACATGTATACAATCATGTATACATGAACCCGGATCACGATGGCACAAAAATTAAACACAAGGATATGGCATACAGTTCATAAAACATCAAAATCCGTACCTTTGTAATTAGACTGATGAACTGCATATGCCTGAAAATTAGGAAATAGACATGTAAATATTTCCTATAATTGTCAAAAATAAGGTCAGAGTTCGATTACCCAACCCAGAAACATAAAATGGTGAACCTCGCGTAAATCTTGACAAAAAACTCAAAAACCGACATGTTTGACTCAAAAATGACCTTTAAGATGACCTTGAGGGTTGACCTTGACCTCGAATCATCAAAATAACATAATTGGATTCCTCGACCTTGAAAACCCCTGAAAAGTGGTATCATACATGATTCCAACCCTTTTGGTTATTTAACTGATTTTCCTCTAATCCGGGTGGCGGCCATTTAGTATTTCGCCAATATGGGGCACCCCGGGGGGGGGGTGGGGGGGGGGCTGTCTTGGCGCCCCTCAAAAATCGAAAGAGTATGGCATGGGCAACATCTGGGCCAAATTTGGTGCTTTTGGAAGAATTTGAACCAAACGGCCCCAAAATATCCCTAAGGGCCCTGACTAAAACCAGAAAGAGCAATCAGAGATTGCAGACCCTCGCCAGGACGTGTTTGTGTGGTCTATTTTGTGTGGTGTTTATTAGCTGCTGTGTTTGTGTGGTTTATTGATGACGTAGATTTATGTTCAATCCAATATGGCTGCCGAACCATGTGACCAATGACGTCATCAATTTAATTCTCCCATACAATTTTTGTGTTGATCACGCTCAATAAATTTCAAACTGAAATCAAGCGTTCGACTTGTCTAATTATGACGTCATAATGAAAGCCCCATGACATCATGAATATATGTTGTTCCCCATGGGAAGTACTCGACAATGAGGCATGTTTGAAAAAAATTCCATGGAGCGGTTTCGGAGATATAGAGGTGCAAATATTTTCGGTTTTTCCAAGATGGCGCCCTTACCATGTGACCTATGACGTCATAATTATAAATTTTTTCACAGGAGGAGGCGCTCCTATGGTGACATTTATTGGCAATCGGACCAACGGTTGCAGAGAAAAGCATACTCACGTCCTCTGGCGAGGGTAACAAGTTGTAAAATCCCCTTGTGAGGCCTTTGCTTTACAGAGAGCATTACATCTTGTTTGCACTCAACCATACAACTTGTGATGAAATTGTACCAAAGTTGAACCCAGGTTTGGTGCTCCCTTAAACCGCTGGGCGGTGACTATAAGACCTCGGACGTCCGCGACTCGAGGCCACTCCTGCGACATCATTATACAATGCCATGTAGAATTGAATGGTACGTACCCGCCTATATTCTAGGTTTGCTTGCATTGACTGATATATTCAATCTTTCTCATATGATGCCTAGATCCTGACATGTATGTTGCTTGATGTACTTTACAGGATGATGTACAGATCTGATTGAGATTAAACCATACATATGGAACACGTTGTGAATCTGGTTGATTTCCACAACACTTAATCTCAATCAAGATCTTCGGGAATGGTGGGACACGAGTCTGGCGATGGCCGGATGAACGCTGATCTCAGACGAGCGTTTCCCGACATTCTCCGTGCTCCTGCGCGGCCCACCTCGGAGAAGAATGACCAGCTGAGAGCCCATCGAGCCAGCTCCAGCCACGGAGCTCCGACGACTCTCGCTGCCGGTCTACCTCGACGGGACCGGAAGCGCAAGCATTTTGCGGAACCGCGCCGTCAAAGCGCGAACTGCTCTCCTGGGGCCCGGACGCCGGAGCAGGCGTGACGGACTCCGGCAAGGCGCCTGCTGAAGGAGGCCACTGGGAAATGTCCTGGGCCGCAACCCCGTCGGAACGACGGACCCGCTTGGCGCCGAAGGTACGAGTCTAGCCTCAGTTGCTCGAAACGCTAACGGCTCCATCCGAGAGAATCATCCTAGATTTGCGTGCCTCGACCCGAGATGAGATTCCCACGCGAGTGATCACGACTCCCATGTCGGCCATGCCTCCACACGGCCGGCACACTCTGACCACTCGCTACTCGGTGGAATCGCCTCCTCCGCGCGGGCCGGCACACTCCGACCACTCACTGCTCGGTGGAATCTCCTCCTCCGCGCGGGCCAGCACACTCCGACCACTCGCTGCTCGGTGGAATCGCCTCCTCCGCGCGGGCCGGCACACTCCGACCACTCGCTACTCGGTGGAATCGCCTCCTCCGTGCGGGCCGGCACACTCCGACCACTCGCTGCTCGGTGGAATCGCCTCCTCCGCGCGGATCGCGCACTGCTCGTCGGGATCACGCCGTGCCTCACACGGCCGGCTCACCCTGACCACTCGCTTCTCGGTGGAACCACCTCCTCCGCGCGAATCGTGCACTGCTCGTCGGAATCACGCTGTGCCTCACACGGCCGGCTCACTCCGGCTGCTCGGTGGAATCACCTCCTCCGCGCGAATCGTGCACTGCACCCATCGCGTGCAATACTCTGGGAGGCCCACGATTCCGATCTCGCCGCGAATCCGCACGTTGCTCCCTTCGCGGGCCCTACTCGGTGAGGCCGGCGATTCCTATCGCTGCTCGCCGGAATCACCTCCTCACGCACGAATCACGCGCTGCACCATCGCTGGATGGCATCCTCACTAGGCACGACGCGCCAGTCGCGCGCGCCGCATCTTCGCTGGATGGACCCCTTCTTCACGCGAAGTGCATGCGATTCCCCTTGCTGGCACTACTCTGTGGCCCCGTTGCTGCTGGTCGGAATCCCACCTACGCATGGCTTCTCAGCGAGGCCGGCGAACACCGCTGCCCGGACTCGCCTCAACGCGTGAGGCTCGTTTGGCTCCACTCGGGGACTCGCCGAGCATGGTCTTCCTAAACTTTCATCTTCTTCCGCTGTCATAACCTTAATAAACAATCTTAAAGGGTTCTAAGGGGTTCACGGCACTCGGGGAATTTGTGAAATGTGATTTGTGAAATGTGATTTGTGTTGGCGTGATGTATCGTATCATGCTAGATACCGTTGATAACTACCGCACTGCTGCCGCTATTCCCCGCTTCAACCCCGGACAAACCCTGCCCGAAAGCCATCGAACGAGACGCTACTTCAGGCCGTGCAAATTATTGCGGCCCAGCGTGCTCGCCCTCTCGTCTCAGCGTGCCACGCTGGCTCGACAGGCCGAGGACGACTTTCGGTTTCGCCAACGAACCGCACGTGCCCGAACCAATTGATGACGTCACCGACTAATCACGCGTTTGCTCTACGGCGTCATTAACGTAATTGCGTGCTTCACGCGATCTCATCATCGGGGATTCGTTTACATTTCCATGTACCTTGGTAAACTACGTACCAAATGTCCTTTACGTAAACGACGTAAACTACGTAACGCGGCGCTACCTCAAGGTCGCGCGCCCGCGCCGTTTAGGGAGTACACGGTGACCTCGTGAAATGGTGACATTGAGCGTCGCGCCCGACTCCCTTGTCTCCTGCGCAAGTAACGGGGGCACCGTACTGCCTGCTCGCCCTTGACTCTGGGCTTGTTGTTTATCGGACAGAGCTCTTGGCTCGTATCCACGCACATTTCGAGACTGCGAGACGCCTCGTCTGATTCCATTTTCCCTCTGCCCCAGACTGACTGTGACTCAGACTGACCCAGACTGTGAAGGTCGTCTGACTTCGGTATGCAGCGCGCTGCTGCAACCTCGGTGGGGGGGGGGGGGGGGGGGTGGGATCCCAGGAGGTTGGGCAATCCATCCGCGATCCGGATGCCGCGATCCGGATGCCGTTCGGTATAACGCCTCCCACCTCGCCCCTTGTGGGGACCCAGGATGGACAATCCATCCACGATCCGGATGCCGTTCGGTATAACGGCTCCCACCTCGCCCCTTGTGGGGACCCAGGATGACGTCCATGGATGTCTTTGTGTCTTTGAGTGAGTCTTTGAGTCCATGGATGGTCGATCCGAGCCATTCAATGAAGGCGTTGAATGGATGGATCGGTCGGACATCCGTGGATGGACAATCCATCCGGGACATCGACCCATCCGGGGCGATGGCTGTCTTTGGGTCTCTGAGTCTTTGCGTCCGTGGATGGTCGATCCATCCGCGGTCCGGCTGGATCCGTGCCATGCAATGAAGGCGTTGAATGGATGGATCGGTCGGACATCCGTGGATGGCCAATCCATCCGGGACATCTAGCATGACAATCATCTCGACATCTAGACAATCCATCCGGGACAACGCTGAGACAAACAAGGTTTGTCCAGCCGGGACTCTCTCTCGGTTTGTGAATGGGACAATTCAATTCGCTTTGAATGGGACAATCCTTCCATCCGGGGCATCCTCTCAGTAGCCGGTATAGCCGATCTTCTCCGATCCTCCGCGCGCTGTACAGCAGGACAGGATTGCCATATGCATCCCGGAGGTTCTGCGCGCTTCGCTGGAGAGGCGCGTTTTGGTCGTTTTTGTCGTCCATCCGGGACGTTTTCTAGGCAGCCGGTAAAGCCGGTCTTCTCCGATCCTCCGAGCGCTGTACTGCAGGACGGGATTGCCGTATGCATCGCGGAGGTTCTGCACGCTCCGCTGGGGAGGCGCGTTCCGGTCGTTTTGTGCGTCGTCGGAATCAGCCATGCCGGTCGTCCAGGCAGCCTTCAGAGGCCACTCGTGTCTCATGCGAAGGATCGCTGCCAACGGTAGATTCACGTGCCGAAACAAGAGTTTGTAATGCGTATGAGCTGCCGTCAGAGGACGCTCGAGTCTCGTGATTCAACAGGGCCGCTGCCGGTGTCGAGTAACTCTCGTTATGGCTCTCATCGATTCTCTCCCTCGGCAATTCCATGACATGGACCGAACATGGATCGATCATGTACCCTTGGGAGCCTAGGCAGGTACAGACTGCAATGGACTTACTGTAATGGGCTCCTGTCATGTCATCTTACTTACTGTTACAGCTTACTGTAATTCTTTACTGTACTTGCTTACTGTAATTCCATGACATGGACCTAACATGGATCGATCATGTACCCTTGGGAGCCTAGGCAGGTACAGACTGCAATGGACTTACTGTAATGGCCTCCTGTCATGTAACCTTACTTACGGTTACAGCTTACTGTAAAGAGGCTTACTGATTTACACATGTGTTGCATTGCGACGAATGGACATTCGCTCTTCGCCAAGGTACAACGTATCCTATCTAGCTACTGTGCCGACGACCCCGCTGTAAGACTAGACTATTGTGACCCACGTGACCGTCCCTCCCTTCGCCTGATACACCCCCGCCTGAAGCAGTGAAGGCACTGAGGTGCCCCTCCGACACCTGCCTCCAGCGGCTACTCCGAAGCAGGGGGGACTCCGGGCTTGGGGATGTCGTACCCGGTAGTTTCCGACCCTGTGTTGGCAGGGTAATTTCGCCACCCTGACCGCTATGGAAGGACCGACTGACTTTATAGGGAAATATGTCTTTAACACCCCAATAATAAAATGATGACTTCCTCAATCCATTAATGCTGACGCGCACTCGCTTCCTGCCGAGCGGCAGTATAGTTCTAACGGTGGGGAGAATGTGATGAAATTGTACCAAAGTTGAACCCAGGTTTGGTGCTCCCTTAAACCGCTGGGCGGTGACTATAAGACCTCGGACGTCCGCGACTCGAGGCCACTCCTGCGACATCATTATACAATGCCATGTAGAATTGAATGGTACGTACCCGCCTATATTCTAGGTTTGCTTGCATTGACTGATATATTCAATCTTTCTCATATGATGCCTAGATCCTGACATGTATGTTGCTTGATATACTTTACAGGATGATGTACAGATCTGATTGAGATTAAACCATACATATGGAACACGTTGTGAATCTGGTTGATTTCCACAACACAACTCATCAACGCATGATTGCGGAATGTTGTTCTTGCTGCCATCCCTGTTAGGCTATGAGCCAAAGGGGTTGGTCGGTACCATACAGATGGAGTAAGGCTCATTGTGATTTTTAGCAAGATATATGTCCCGAGATATGAAAAAAAAGTGATAGTGAAGGAGCTGCGCTCCAACGCGAGTCGAAAGAATTGACGCGACCAAAGACGGAATTCGTCCGAGTTGCTTTATTGAAACAAAACAGCTCAGGTATTCTGACTCAAGCCCGTTTATCGGGCAGCAATATATATACACATTTATGTCGGGAAGTTTGCCCGGCAAAAGCTATACCGGGCATGCCCGGGTGTCAAGGGCGAGCCTTGGAAAGGCGAGTCTGGACCTGCCCGGGCGTGTTTGGCTGCGGCCTGGCAAGTCGAGGCTGGGCGTGCCCGGGCGCTCTGGACGAGCACTGGAAAGGCGAGAGCGGGCATGCCCGGACGCTCTGGGCGAGCCCTGGAAAGGCGATAGCGGGCATGCCCGGACGCTCTGGGCGAGCCCTGGAAAGGCGATAGCGGGCATGCCCGGACGCTCTGGGCGAGCCCTGGAAAGGCGAGAGCGGGCATGCCCGGGAAAGACGAGACCGGGCGTGCCCAGGAGGTTCGGGCGTGCCCGGGAACAGTGAGTCCGGGCATGCCCGGGAGAGGCGCGTCTGGCCGTGTTCTGGCCGGTGCAAGGCGATTGTGTGCATCCAGCGGTAACCGCTACACACGCCCTTCCAGAATCGACCTGCACTGGCAGGGTCAATTTAAGGGGGGTCCGGATGACCCGGCCGAAGCGACTACTGGAGGGTCGTGGGGAGGGGTCCGACGTGGTGGTGGGTGGTCGAGCGGGGGGAACTGTGGACGGGGGGCGGCCTCGCCGCGGAGGAAGGGCCAACCGTGGTGGTCGGTCGACGTCCATGTGCGCCGGTTTGAGGCGGTCCACAGAGATCCGGTCCGACCGGCCGCCAACGTCGACGACAAAGGACTTGTCGCCCCGTCGCAGGACCCGGAAGGGCCCGTCGTACGGCGGCTGGAGTGGCCCCCGGTGCGCGTCATGATGCACAAAGACGTACTCCGCTGTGCGAAGCGCCGGGGGGACGGAAGACTGGGGGCCACCGTGGCGGGACGTTGGCACGGGGGCAAATCGGCGGGCGGCCTCCTGGAGGTCCGAGCGCTGGTGTGCGGCGGACCAGGGACTGGTAGCGTCGGGCACGAACTCGCCCGGGACGCGGAGCGGCTGGCCGTAGACGAGCTCGGCGGCGGATGCCAGGAGGTCTTCCTTGGGGGCCGTGCGGAGGCCCAAAAGGACCCACGGCAGCCGGTCGGTCCAACCGTCGTCCTGAAGGCCGGCCATGAGTGCGGCCTTCATGGTGCGGTGAAACCGCTCGCACAACCCATTGGCTTGGGGGTGGTAGGCCGTGGTGCGGTGCAGCGTGACCCCCAACGAGCGGGCGACCGCGCCCCAAAGTTCGGACGTGAACTGTGGGCCGCGGTCGGACGAGATGTCCGCCGGTGCGCCGAAGCGCGCGACCCAGGTGGCGATGAACGCCTGCGCCACGTCGGCGGTGGTGGTGGAGGTGAGGGGCACGGCCTCCGGCCACCTGGTGGTCCTGTCCACCATGGTGAGCAGGTGGGTGAACCCCCGCGATGGCGGCAGGGGACCCAGCAGGTCCACGTGGACGTGGTCGAAACGCCGTGCAGGCACGGTGAAAGGTGCCAGCGGGGCCTGGGTGTGGCCCGCTGGCAGGCCGTGCAGGCGTTGGCCCAGTCGCGGACGTTGCGTCGAAGGCCGTGCCAGACGAAACGCGCCGACACCAGCTTCTGAGAAGCTTTCCGGCCCGGGTGAGAAAGGCCGTGGATGGAGGCGAAGATGCGGCGCTGCCAGGAAACGGGCACGATGGGGCGAGGCTGGCCCTGGGAGACGTCGCAGAGCAGGACGGTGCCCGCGAAGGGGATGTCGGCCAGGCGGAGGCCCGTGTCCGCCGCCCGGAGGGCCTGCACCGAGGTGTCGGTGGTCTGGTCGGCCGCCATGAGCGCGAAGTCCACGCCGAGGTGGACCGCGTTCGCGCTGGCCCGAGAAAGACAGTCGGCCACAGCGTTGTCTTTGCCGGCGACGTGCCGGATGTCCGTGGTGAATTCCGACACGGCGGAGAGGTGGCGCTGCTGGCGGGCCGACCACGGCTCCGTGACTTTGGCCATTGCGTAGACCAATGGCTTGTGGTCGACGAAAGCCGTGAACGGGCGGCCCTCCAGGAGGTGTCGGAAATGGCGAACGGCCAGGAATAGACCGAGCAGCTCGCGGTCGAACGTGCTGTATTTTAACTCGTTCGGCCGGAGCTGCCGGCTGAAAAAAGCGAGTGGCTGCCAAACCCCGTCCACCCATTGTTCATGGACGGCGCCCACCGCGTAGTTGGAGGCGTCCGTAGTGAGGGCGATGGGCGCGTTGAGCACCGGGTGAGCCAGCAGCGTTGCGTCGGCGAGGGCCCGTTTTGCGCTCGCGAAGGCCGCGTCCATGGCCGCGGACCAAACGATGTCATGCTTGGCCGGCTTGCCCCGGAGGGCCTCGTAAAGGGGCCGCATGAGCTGAGCAGCGCGGGGCACGAATCGGTGATAAAAATTCACCATGCCGAGGAACTCTTGTTGGGCCTTGATGGAACCGGGACGCGGGAACGTGGTGATGGCCTCGACCTTGGTCGGCAGCGGCACGGCCCCGGTCTTGGTGATGCGGTGGCCCCAAAAAGTCAACGGTCGTCGTGCCGAAGTGGCATTTGGCCGGGTTGACAATTAAGCCGTGCTCACTGAAGCGACCGAACAGTGTTCGGAGGTGGAGGAGGTGCTCGGCGTGGGACGTGCTGGCGACGAGGATGTCGTCCAGATAGACGAAAAGAAATGGCAGGTCGCGCATCACGCCGTCCATTAAGCGCTGGAACGCCTGGGCCACGTTCTTGAGGCCAAACGGCATCCTCAAAAATTCGAACAGGCCGAACGGCGTGATGACGGCCGTCTTCGGGACGTCGGCCGCCGGGACAGGTACCTGGTGGTATCCCCGTATCAGGTCAATTTTGGAAAATATGACCCGTCCCGCCAAACGGGCGGAAAAGTCCTGGATGTGCGGGATCGGGTACCTGTCGGGGGTGGTAGCATCGTTGAGGCGGCGGTAGTCGCCACACGGGCGCCATCCGCCCCCCGGCTTTGGCACGATGTGCAGTGGTGAGGCCCACGCGCTATTGGAGCGCCGCACGATGCCGAGGTGCTCCAACGCGTCGAACTCGGCCTTTGCCACGGCGAGCTTGGCCGGGTCGAGGCGGCGGGCCCTGGCGTAGACCGGCGGGCCCGTAGTGGGTATGTGGTGCTCGATCCCATGCCGCACTGCGACGGCCGAAAACGTCGGCCGTGTGAGGGCCGGGAATTCCGCGAGCAGGCGAGCGAACTCGTTCGCCGTCGGGAGGGCGCACGCCAGTTCGGTCAGCGCGGAGCTGCTCATCGTGCACGCCAGGGAGCTGAAGGTCTCGGCGTTGACAAGACGACGACGTTTGACGTCGACCAGCAGCCCGTGCGCACAGAGGAAGTCGGCGCCCAGCAAAGCCATGGGGACGCAGGCGGTCACAAAGGTCCACTGAAAGCCCTGGCTGCCGAAGCAGAGGGTGACGTTGCGCGGGCCGAAAGTGCGTATGGCCGAGCCATTAGCAGCGACCAAAGAGGGGCCGCAAACGGCGTCCCGCCTGTCCTGCTCGGAGGCGGGTATGACGCTCAGTTGGGCGCCGGTGTCACAAAGGAAACGCCGCCCGGACGCTTTGTCCTGAATAAAAAGCAAGTTGCTCGAGTGGCCGGCGCTCATGGCTGGGAATGAACGCCGGCCCGGCCGTTTCCCGACTTGCCGAAAGTGCACGGGGGTCGGCACGTCCGAGCCTTGTGTCCGAACCTGGCGTGGTAATAACACCACGCCTGGTCAGGTGGAGGCCCCGGCCGTCGTGTCGGAAGCGGTCGGTGCGGCGTGGCGGCCGCCAGTTTCACCGGCAGTTCGGCCTCCAACCGCGCAGGGCACTCGGGCGTCGTGGGCGTCGCCTCGGACGGCGGCAGGCTCCAGGTAGCCGCGCCGATGTGTTGGCCCGCCGAGGAGATCTTATCGGCTTCCCTGGCAAGGGCGCGGGGATCGGTGATCGACGTGCCAGCCAGGGCGAGGCGTACCGGGTGAGGCAGCTGGCGAAGGAACAACTCGCGGAACAGAAAATCCGGAGAGTGCTCACCGAGCAACGAGAGCATATAGTCCATGCACTCGGACGGGCGCGTGTCGCCGAGCTCGGGCAGGTCGAGCAGGCGCCGTGCGCGTGCCGCTGGTGAGAGGGCGAAAGCTTCGAGGAGGAGCGTCTTCAGCGCGTCATACTTGTCGGCAGCCGGCGGGTGCTCGAGGAGGCTCAGGGCGCGGGCCGCGGTGGCGGAACCGAGCGCTGCCACGACGTGGTGGAAGCGGGTGTCGTCCGCGGTGATGCCTCGCAGGGCGAACTGGGAGTCCGCCTGGGCGAACCAAACAGCCGCGTGAGCCTCCCAGAAGGTAGGCAGTTTAAGAGTCACTGCCGTGTCCATGTCGGTAGGTCACCAGTGAAGGAGCTGCGCTCCAACGCGAGTCGAAAGAATTGACGCGACCAAAGACGGAATTCGTCCGAGTTGCTTTATTGAAACAAAACAGCTCAGGTATTCTGACTCAAGCCCGTTTATCGGGCAGCAATATATATACACATTTATGTCGGGAAGTTTGCCCGGCAAAAGCTATACCGGGCATGCCCGGGTGTCAAGGGCGAGCCTTGGAAAGGCGAGTCTGGACCTGCCCGGGCGTGTTTGGCTGCGGCCTGGCAAGTCGATGCTGGGCGTGCCCGGGCGCTCTGGACGAGCACTGGAAAGGCGAGAGCGGGCATGCCCGGACGCTCTGGGCGAGCCCTGGAAAGGCGATAGCGGGCATGCCCGGACGCTCTGGTCGAGCCCTGGAAAGGCGATAGCGGGCATGCCCGGACGCTCTGGGCGAGCGCTGGAAAGGCGAGAGCGGGCATGCCCGGGAAAGACGAGACCGGGCGTGCCCGGGAAAGACGAGACCGGGCGTGCCCGGGAAAGACGAGACCGGGCGTGCCCGGGAGGTTTGGGCGTGCCCGGGAACAGTGAGTCCGGGCATGCCCGGGAGAGGCGCGTCTGGCCGTGTTCTGGCCGGTGCAAGGCGATTGTGTGCATCCAGCGGTAACCGCTACAATAGCAGTGTATAACTCTCGGCCATCTCTGTGTTATCACCCGAAATATTATTATACGCCCGCTTCGCTTCGCCAAAAAATGTGATATTTGCTAAAATTGGAATAAATATGTTTTTAAGGACCACAGAGTGCCAACTAGAACGGGCACTCGGTAGAGCGCATACCTTCGCCGCAGCTACTGTTCTGTACTTGGCATGGGAGTGTAGGGAACAGAACAGTGAACAGTTTGGTGCTGATTTCATGCAATTCTTAAAATACGATTTTGACCTTTTCGTGACCTTGACCTTGACCTTTGACCCGATTGCTCCCAAAATCTAATCAAATGTGTCCCGTATAATAACCAATCATCCCACCAAATTTCATGCAATTCGGTTGAATACTTTTTGAGTTATGCGAATAACATACACACACACACACAGACATACAAATAAATACACAGCGATCAAAACATAACCTTCCGCTTTTGCGAAGGTAATAATTTGCATACTGGATGCCAACTAATATAGTAATAGAAATATAGAACATTTGTGGGGGTTATTTATCAAAATATTGATATAATGACAAAAAATATGTTAAATTTAGTGAAAAAGTGGTCGAAATCGCTTCGAGTTCAGAATTCACATTGTACATTTTTGTCAATATTTCAAAAATGAAAACTCCCAGAGTAACATTTGACCCCTCAAAATCTTCGCAAGGAACCACTGCATTGGAATATATCATTACTTTGTAATATGGTGGTTGTTTGGGGCACATATTTTGGCAAAGTTCAAAATATGTTCAACCATACCCCTAATTTTGATATTTTGGAACGAAACATAGCTTTTGAACATTTTAGGTTTATTCCTCTACTACTTTTGGTATCTCAGTGTAATTTTTGGTATTAGCTAGTATCCTAAAGTAGGTTTGTAATATCAGCGACATTAAATTTCACAATGCATGCAAACTTGCTCCACACTCTAGGTTTATCATGATCTCTCGAACAAATACGATCTCGATCTCGATCTCGGCACTCTGTGGTCCTTAAAAACATATTTATTTCAATTTTAGCAAATATCACATTTTTTTGGCGAAGCGAAGCAGGCGTATAATAATATTTCGGGTGATAACACAGAGATGGCCGAGAGTTATACACTGCTATCACTTTTTTTTCATATCTAGGGACATATATCTTGCTAAAAATCACAATGAGCCTTACTCCATCTGTATGGTACCGACCGGTCAATTTGGGGGGTCTGGCTCATAGCCTATGTATCACCTCCCACAATTCAGCCAAATTGCTTTAATATGTTGTTTTAATCACACTTGCGATCATAGTCTTGGTTGAAGATAAATATCCGCTCAATGAGTCATGAATTCTGATCGAATGAAATGATGGATCAGAATCTGTTTAAACTTGTCTGTGGTCAGGGTCCCATCAACGTCGTCACGTGGTTAGCTAAGATGCGGCCATCAATTTGTACTCATCCCCAATGCTTCATTGTTACCTCCGCCACCAAAGGTGGATTGAGATTATGTTTTCACCCCTGTCTGTCTGTCCGTTTATGAACAAAATATCTCAAAATGTTGTGGACGGATTCGGACGAAATTTGGCGGAGATGTAGTGTACGTGACAAGGACGAAATGATTAGATGTTAGTGAAGATCCGGATCCGGCTACTAGAATTTTAAAATGATTCTTCAACATTGGGTGATAGGGCCAAAAACGATACATAGCAGGATATCTCAAAAAGTTATGGACGGATTTGGAGAAAACTTGGTGGAACAGTTGGGTGTCTGACAAGGACGATTAGATTCGATTTTGGTGAAGATTGAATATGGATTGGGACGTGAGAATTATTTAATTTTTCAAGTGATTCTTCACCATTGGGAGATTGGGCCAAAAACGATACATAGCAGGATATCTCAAAAAGTTATGGACGGATTTGGAGAAAACTTGGTGGACATGTTGTGTATGAGACAAGGAAGAAACGATTCAATTTTGGTGAAGATGCAGATCCGGATCCGGCTCGTAGAATTTATAAAGTGATTCTTCGCCATTGGGAGATCGGGCCAAAAACGATAAATAGCAGGATATCTCAAAAACGTATGGACGGATTTGGACGAACCTTGTTGGACAGGTTGTGTTTGTGACAAGGAAGAAACGATTCAATTTTGGTGAAGATCCGGATGCAGCTCGTAGAATTTTAAAAAGTGATTCTTCACCATTGAGTGATATGGCCAACCAGGTGGAGGTGTGCTTTCTACTGAGAGCCGTTCTAGTTTCATCCATGTCTTTGTCTGTTTGTTACTTGCCGGAAAAGATTCCGGCAAGTATGTTGGTTGGTTGGTTTGTCTCTGTCTGTCTGTCTGTCTGTCTGTCTGTCTGTTTGTGCGCAGTACTACGTCTACATCGTTGCACATAGCATCGCCATACTTTACACACATATTTGCCTTGCCCTGGAATAGACTGTACACAATCTTTAACTCTTTAGGCCCAAGGTCAAGCTCAAGGTCACTCAAAACGTGAAATCAGGGGGGTCGAGTTTTCATTTAAAGTATATTTCAAACCACTATAACTCTAAAAGTACAAGAGATATGCATATACTTACTGTTACTGACATATAGGAAGTCACATACGACATTTCATTTGGCACCATGAACTTTGACCTTGAGTAGACTTGAAAGGTCAAACTCAAGGTCAAAAATTGTTTTTTTTACCAATAACTCTGTCAAACATTATCCGATTCCCTTCTAACCAACACCGCTGAAAAAAAAAAGTACAATCCGGCAAGTCCTCGGTCTCTGACCGATTTCTAGTTTGTCTGTTTGTTACTTGCTGGAAAAGATTCCGGCAAGTATGTTGATCTGTTCGTTTGTTTGTCTGTTTGCAGCACTACGTCTACACCGTTCCACGTAGAATCGCCAAACTTTGCACACGTATTTGTCTTGCCCTCTAATATACTGTGCCCAAACGATGACGTCATCGGTCACGTGGTTCGGCCGCCATCTTGGAAAAACCTAAAAACTTTGCACCTCGATATCTCCGAAAGTGCTGAATAGAAAAAACTGACATGGCTCATCGTAAAGAACTCTCCATGGGGAATAAAATATGTTAATGATGACGTCATCAGTCACGTGGTTCGGCCGCCATCTTGGAAAAACCGAAAAACTTTGCACTGAAGGAGCAGTGCTCCTGCTTGAGACGGACGAAGTGACGGACAAGACACAAATTCGTCCGAGAAGATGTTTAATGTATAATCAACTCGGGAACTCTAAAACCCGTTTATCGTGTTCGCATACATATAATCCAAGCCAAAAAGCATACGTCAGAACCACAGCCACGCCTCTCAGGCGAGGCACGCTTTGGTGGTCATGTGACCGACAGGTGCAAGCAATTATAACCTCGGCGCCGCGGTTTGTCCGCCGGTTACGTTACCGGCTGGGGCAAGGAGATTATGTTGCTGGTCTCGAGCTTTGGGAGACCCATGGGTCGCTACACACGCCCCCCAGAATCGACTTGGTCCAGGAAGGTCAACCTGAGGGGGGTCCGGATGACCCGACCGAAACGACCCCTGGCTGGTCGCGGGGGGGGGGGGGGGTCCGGTGTAGTGGCGGGTGGCCGAGCGGGGGGTGCAGTGGAAGGGGGGCGGCTGCGCCGCGGTGGGAGAGCCAGCCGTGGCGGCAGGCCGACGTCCATGTGGGCCGGCTTGAGGCGGTCCACCGAAATCCGGTCCACCCGGCCGCCGATGCTGACGACGAAGGACTTGTTGTCCCGTTGTAGGACCCGGAAGGGTCCGTCGTATGGTGGCCGGAGCGGCCCCCGGTGCGCATCGTGGCGCACAAAGACGTACTCCGCCGTGCGGAGTGCTGGGGGGATGTAGGATTGGGGGTCGCCGTGGCGGGACGTGGGCACCGGGGCGAAACGTTGGGCGGCCTCCTGGAAGTCCGTGCGCTGGCGCGCGGCGGACCAGGGGCTGGTGGCGTCGGGCACGAACTCGCCCAGGACGCAGAGGGCCTGGCGGTACACCAGCTCGGCGGTGGACGCCTGGAGGTCCTCCTTTGGAGCCGTGCGGAGGCCCAAAAGGACCCTTGGGAGCCGGTCAGCCCAGCCGTCGTCCTGGAGGCCGGCCATGAGTGCGGCCTTCATGGAGCGGTGGAACCGCTCGCACAACCCGTTGGCCTGGGGGTGGTAGGCCGTGGTGCGGTGCAGGGTAACGCCCAATGTGCGGGCGACCGCGCCCCACAGTTCGGACGTGAACTGTGGGCCGCGGTCCGACGAGATGTCCGCCGGTGCGCCGAAACGCGCGACCCAGGTGGCGATGAATGCCTGGGCCACGTCGGCGGTGGTGGTGGAGGCGAGGGGCACGGCCTCCGGCCACCTGGTGGTCCTGTCCACCATGGTAAGCAGGTGGGTGAACCCCTGCGATGGGGGAAAGGGACCCACCAGGTCCACGTGGACGTGGTCGAAACGTCGCTCGGGCACGGTGAAAGGAGCCAGCGGAGCCTGGGTGTGACGGTGGACCTTGGCCCGCGGCCCGCTGGCAGGGTGTGCAGGCGTTGGCCCAGTCATGGACGTCCCGTCGCAACCCGTGCCAGACAAAACGTGCCGACACCAGCCTCTGGGACGCCTTCTGGCCCGGGTGAGAGAGGCCGTGGAGTGAAGCAAAAATGCGCCGCCGCCAGGTGACCGGCACAACGGGGCGAGGTCGGCCTTGGGATACGTCACAAAGCAGGACCGTGTCCGCAAAGGGGACGTCAGCCAAGCGGAGGTCCGTGTCCGCCACCCGGAGCGCCTGCACCGTGCCGTCGTTGGCCTGGTCCGTCGCCATCAGGGCGAAATCGACGCCGAGGTGGACGGCGTTGGCGCCGGCTCGAGAAAGGCAGTCGGCCATGGCGTTGTCCTTTCCGGCGACGTGCCGGATGTCAGTGGTGTATTCCGAAACGGCGGAGAGGTGGCGCTGCTGGCGGGCCGACCACGGCTCCGTGACCTTGGCCATGGCGAAAATCAATGGCTTGTGGTCGACAAAGGCCGTGAACGGGCGGCCCTCCAGGCGGTGGCGAAAATGGCGGACGGCCAGGTACAGCCCGAGGAGCTCGCGGCCGAAAGTGCTGTACTTCAACTCGTTGGGCAGGAGTTGCCGGCTGAAGAACGCGAGCGGCTGCCAGGCCCCGTTTACCCATTGTTCATGAACCGCGCCCACGGCATAGTCGGAGGCGTCCGTGGTGAGGGCGATGGGAGCATGGGGTACCGGGTGGGCCAGCAGCGTGGCGTTGGCGAGGGCCCGTTTCGCGCCGGTGAAAGCAGCGTCCATGTCCGTGGACCAGACGATGTCGCGCTTCGCCGGCTGGCCGCGGAGGGCGGCGTACAAGGGCCGCATGAGTTGCGCAGCTCGGGGCACGAAGCGGTGATAAAAGTTCACCATCCCGAGGAACTCCTGCAGCGCCTGGACGGAGCGGGGGCGCGGGAAAGCGGCGATGGCCTCGACTTTGGCCGGTAGCGGCACGGCGCCGTTCCGGGTGATGCGGTGGCCCAAAAGGTCGATCGTCGCCGCACCAAAGTGATCTCTCTGACTCTCTTGAAAATCCTCTCTGTCTTTTGCTGACGACTCTACTCTCTGTCGCTCCATTCCTCATCCCTCAGATCGGCAGTCTGCAGCCTCCTCACTCTCTGCAGACCTGGACAAAATCACAGACTGGGCAAACAAATGGAACATGTCTTTCAATCCTGATAAATCTCACACTCTTACGATGTCTCTCCGAAAAGACCGACTGGAAAACCCTCCCATCCACTTTCTGAACAATCCTCTCCAAGAAGTTCTGTCACTCAAGCTTTTGGGTCTCACTATTTGCAATGATATTTCCTGGGAAAACCACATTTCAAATCTGGCCTCCAAAGCCAGTTGCCGACTGGGCATCCTCCGTCGTGCGAAGTCCTTCCTTGGCAGACCTGAGCTCCTCACCACATACAAGGCTTTCATCCGCAGCTCTATGGAATACTGCTCTCCCCTCTGGTCTGGTGCTCCTGCCTCACACCTAGCCCGTCTGCACGCTGTTGAAACCAAAGCGTTCAGAATCATTGGAATCTCCCACGATGAAGCTAACTCCAAGGGCCTTTCACTCACTCACCGCAGGCAGGTTGGTGGTCTTTCCGTCTTCTACCGACTCCTCTGTGGCCTTGCCCCCCCAGCCCTCTCTGGGCTCTGTCCCCCAAATATTCCTACAGGTCGCACAAGATCTGCCTGCAACCCTCTTATGGTTAAACTGCCAAAATCAAGACTTTCTGCTCACCTTCACTCCTTCATTCCTCTTTTCTCCCGCCTCTGGAACAAACTCCCTCACTCTCTTCAATCCCACTGCACCCTCCAGGTCTTTAAAACAGCTGTTCACCACCATCTCTTATCCTCCCCCATCCAAAACCTTGATTTTTTCTACCCCCGTTAATTTCGGTCCCCTTGTGTTTTATACCTCTCCCCCCCCCCGCCCTCCCCCTCCCACGCCTCCTGCCCCCAAGCCCTCTCCCTCCCACACTTCTCTCTGCTCTCAAATGTTGTGGTTGTGTGCTTCGCCTTCTCTCCCCATCTTGTCTTCCACTGCCTCTTTTTGTGTGTTTTGTTTGTCTGGTTGATTTGTTTGTGAAATAAATGTTAGCTCTTTCACGAGCCTCGATTCAGTATATAAAAAATAAAAAAAAGTGACATTTGGCCGGGTTGACGATCAAGCCGTGCTCGCTGAGGCGGCTGAACAGCGTCCGGAGGTGGAGGAGGTGCTCGGCTCTGGACGTGCTGGCGACGAGGATGTCGTCCAGGTAGGTAAAGAGGAATGGCAAGTCGCGCAGCACGCCGTCCATCAGGCGCTGGAATGCCTGTGCCGCGTTTTTGAGGCCGAAGGGCATCCGGAGGAATTCGAAGAGGCCGAAGGGTGTAATAACGGCCATCTTCGGGATGTCGGCCGGGCGGACGGGCACCTGGTGGTACCCCCGAATCAGGTCCACTTTTGAAAAAATGGTCCGCCCCGCCAACCGGGCGGAAAAATCCTGGATGTGCGGGACGGGGTACCTGTCGGGGGTAGTGGCGTCGTTGAGGTGGCGGTAGTCGCCGCATGGCCGCCATCCGCCCCCCGGCTTTGGGACGATGTGCAGCGGCGAGGCCCAGGTGCTGTCGGAACGCCACACGATGCCGAGGCGCTCCAGCACGGCGAACTCGGCCTTGGCGACGGCGAGTTTGGCTGGGTCGAGACGGCGGGCTCGGGCGTACACCGGCGGGCCCGTAGTGGGAATATGATGCTCGATGCCGTGACGCACCGCGACGGCCGAAAACGTCGGTTGCGTGAGGGCCGGGAACTCCGCGAGGAGACGCGCGAAGTCGTCTGCCAACGGGAGGACGCAGGAAAGCTCGGTGAGCGCGGAACGGCTCAAGGCGCACGCCAGCGAGCTGAAAGTTTTGGCGTTGACGAGACGCCGGCGTTTAACGTCGACCAGCAGCCCATGGGCGCAAAGGAAATCGGCACCGAGCAAAGCCATGGGGACGTCCGCCGTCACGAACTCCCAGCGAAAGAGCTGGCTGCCGAAGCGGAGGGCGACGATGCGTGGGCCGAAGGTGCGGATGGCGGAGCCGTTGGCCGCGATTAAGGAGGGGCCGCAAATGGCGGCCCGCCTGTCCTCCGCTGAAGCGGGAATGACGCTCAGCTGAGCGCCGGTGTCGCAGAGAAAACGCCGGCCCCGACGCTTGGTCCGCGATGAATAGCAGGCTTCCGGAACGGCCGGCGCTCATGGCTGGTAGTGAGCGCCGGCCCGACTGTTTCCCGACTTGCCGAACGTGCACGGGGGTTGACATGATCGGGCCCGCCGCCCGAACCTGGCGTGGAAATAACACCAGGCCGGGTCTGGCGGGGGCTCCGGTCGACGCGTCAGGACCGGGCGACGCGGCGTCGCCGCTGCCAGTCGCGCCGGCCCGGCGGCCTCCGGGAAGGAAGCTGCGTCGCGGGCGTCGGGCGGTTGGGTGGGAAACTGTGCCGCGGGCGCCGACTGGGTGGCGGGCGGGCTCCCGGCAGCCACCCCGACGAGCTGGCTCGCCGCTCCGACGAGCTGGCTTGCCGAATAGATCTTGCCGGCCTCCCTGGCGAGGTCACGGGGGTTCGCGATAGTCGTGCTTGCCAGGGCGACCCGTACTTGCCGTCAGCGGGCGGGCTCTGGAGGAGGCTCAGGCAGCGGGCGGCAGTCACGGAGCCGAGCGCGGCGACCACGTAATGGTATTTAGTGGTGTCCTCCGTAATGCCACGCAGGGCGAACTGGGAGTCCGCCTGAGCGAACCAGACGGCGGCATGTGCTTCCCAGAAAGTGGGCAATTTGAGGGACACTGCCGTGTCCATCGCATGTCGTAAACTCGGGGTCACCAGTGAAGGAGCGGTGCTCCTGCTTGAGACGGACGAAGTGACGGACAAGACACAAATTCGTCCGAGAAGATGTTTAATGTATAATCAACTCGCGAACTCTAAAAACCCGTTTATCGGGTTCGCATACATATAATCCAAGCCAAAAAGCATACGTCAGAACCAAAGCCACGCCTCTCAGGCGAGGCATGCTTTGGTGGTCATGTGACCGACAGGTGCAAGCAATTATAACCTCGGCGCCGCGGTTTGTCCGCCGGTTACGTCACCGGCTGGGGCAAGGAGATTATGTTGCTGGTCTCGAGCTTTGGGGGACCCATGGGTCGCTACAGCACCTCCATATCTCTGAAAGTGTTGAATATAAAAAATTGAGACGTGGCTCATTGAAAAGAACTCTCCATGGGGAATAAAATATGTTAATGATGACGTCATCAGTCACGTGGTTCGGCCACCATCTTGGAAAAACCGAAAAACTTTGCACCTCCATATCACCGAAAGTGCTGAATAGAAAAAATTGAGACATGGCTCATTGGAAAGAACTCTCCATGGGGAATAAAATATGTTAATGATGACGTCATAGGTCACGTGGTTCGGCCGCCATCTTGGAAAAACCTAGCACCCCCATATCTCCAAAAGCGCTGAATTGAAAAAATTGAGACATGGCTCATTGTAAAGAACGCTCCATGGGGAATAAACTATGTTAATGATGACGTCATCAGTCACGTGGTTCGGCCGCCATCTTGGAAAAACTGAAAAACTTTGCACCTCCATATCTCTGCAAGTGCTGAATATAAAAAATTGAGACATGGCTCATTGTCAAGAACTCTTCATGGGGAATAAAATATGTTAGAGATGACGTAGTCGGTCACGTGGTTCAGCCGCCATATTTGTCCTAAATGGCCAATAAAAAAGTACATTCCGGCATAGTCCTCGGTCTCTGACCGATTTTTCATTTGTCTGTCTGTCTGTCTGTCTGTTTGTGCGCAGTACTACGTCTACATCGTTGCACATAGAATCGCCAAGCTTTACACACATATTTGTCTTGCCCTGGAATAGACTGTGCCCAATTTTTAACTCTCTCGGCCCAAAGCCTCCATTATGACGTCATAAATCGATAATTTGACAAGTACAAAACTTCATCCAATCAAGATGCAATTTATTGAGCGCCATGTCAGCATAAACTGGCGGAGAAAAAAAATAATGATGACGTCATCAGTCACGTGGTTCGGCCGCCATCTTGGAAAAACCGAGAAACTTTGCACCTCTATATCTCCGAAAGCACGAAATAGAAAAAATTGAGACATGGCTCATTGCAAAGAACTCTCCATGGGGAATAAAATATGTTAATGATGATGTCATATGTGCCTCCATTATGACATCATAATTCGACAAGTACAAAACTTCATCCGATCAAGATGAAATTTCTTGAGCATAATCTGGGAATAAATTAGTTTAGAAAACAAATGATGATGACGTCATCGGTCACGTGGTTCGGCCGCCATATTTGTCCAAAATGGCCGATAAAAAAATACATTCTGGCAAGTCCTCGGTCTCTGACCGATTTTTCATTTGTTTGTTATCAGGATATCTCAAAACGTTATGCACGGATTGGGAGGCAATTTGGTGGACAGGTTGTGTGTGCGACAACGACGAAATGATTAAATTTTGATGAAGATTCGAATCCGGATCTGGATCTGAGAATTTTTAAAGTGATTCTTCACCATTGGGAGATAGGGCCAAAAACAATACATAGCAGGATATCTCAAAAAGTTGAGGACGGATTTGGATGAAACTTGGTGGACCGGTTGTGTGTTTGACAAGGACGAATCAATTCAATTTTGGTGAAGATTCGAATTTGGATCTGGACACTCGACTTTTTTTTTTAATCTTCAAGTAATTGTTCACCATTGAGTGATTGTGCCGAAAACGATATATAGCACGATATCTCAAAAAGTTGTGCACTGATTTGAACGAAACTTGGTGGACAGGTTGGGTGTATGACGAGGACGAATGGTTTAAATTTTTGTGAAGATTCAAATCCAGACCTGCATCGGAGAATTTCAAATTGTTTAAGTAATTCTTCACCCTTGAGTGATAGGGCCAGAAACGATATATAGCATTATATCTCAAAAAGTTGGGGACGAATTATGCCAAAACTTGGTGAATCAATTAGTTAGGTGATAAGAACAAGCCGATTAGATTTTGGTTCTGGTCTGAATCCAGATCCGGCCTATCAGTGGGATACAAAACATATACTGTTCAGCCTGGCAGAGGTATGTGCTCTATACCGAGTACCGTTGTGGTTTGCAGTGCAAATACCTTTAGCAGGTTAATTCCTCTTGGGCTGTTTGGAAGTGAAAAGTTCTCGTCGTCGTCAAAGTGAACATCACCAAGTCGCCAGGCATGTGCAAGCTCGTGTCCAAACCCATCAAATGTTCTTACACATCCCAGATGTCTGCCTGTACACACCAGACATTGCAAAAAGCCAAAACGTTTTTGCGATAACCGATACATTTGCAAGTATGAAAGTTATACCGTGAGCTCACACTGCCTGGAGTTTGTGTCGTCAACTTAGACGAATTGTGTTGTTCCAATCGCAGGGGTGTTTTGTTAGCCTGTTTTAATGTCCCACCATTTTTTCTAAGCTGCCCTGTACACTGGAGCAATTTGTCATCCCTGTTGATATTGGACAATTCACCTTAGTCACTGGGAGATTCAAGAGTCACCCCACAACTTAGTGTATGATCAGTGGTATAGTCTATTTTTATTTATTAATGTATAGTCCACCCCAAAGTTTCATTATTTTTCAACAACACCAAAGGATCTTTCTTATTCACAGGGGACTGCAGATGGGACAACGCAGTCACGTGTGGCGCCTTCGTGTCCACATGGTTGTGCCCCCTGTAGGTTAGAGCAGGAATTTGTCATTTGGCCATGGTGTCTGCGATAACTCGCCCACTCTTCCCAGCAACATGAGAGATGTGCTCAGATTGGGATGCCAAATCGGTTAAAATTTGAGTTTTTGGTGCATTGTGTACATCCATCCATCCATCCATCTATATACCATGAGAGCCGTTTGTCTGTTTGTGTGTCACAATTTTTCTCCGATTCCTGAACGGATCTTCCTCAAACTTTCAGAGGTTCATCAAAGAGTACCGTGCAGTGTTTTAGGCAAAAAAATAAATAAATATATATATATATATATTTAATGATTTTTTTTTTAAAGTTCCATATTTTATTTAAGATATTTTATAATCGCTCTATAGTGTCCGAGCCTTTGTAGCTATGTGAAAGGTAATGTTAAATTATCCCCAATTAATGTGTTATTATAATATAAAATAAAAATTTTCTTTAGTAGGTGTAAGGGTGAAATAGACGCAGAAAACATGCTATGATGTTAAGTGTGTTAAGGGGAAAAAAAAAAATTGAAAATTTTGAAGAAAAAAAGTTCCCTTTTTTTAATTTTTTCAAATCACTATTATAGTGTCTTGAGTCTTTGTAGCTATGTGAAAGGTAATGTTAAATTATCCCCAATTAATGGGTTATTATAGTATTAAATATAATTTTTCTTCAGTAGGATTGTTTTAGGCAAAACATTTTTTTTGGAAAATTAAAAAAAAAAAAAGTTCCTTTTTCTTAGATTGTTTTAATCACTTTAGTGTCTGAGCCTTTGTAGCTATATGAAAGGTAATATTAAATTATCCCCGATTAATGTGCATTGTTATACTCAAATAGAAATCTTCTTTAGCAAGTGCAGGGGTGTGTTTTAGCCAAAAAAAAAATTTGAACATTTTTTTATTTTTTATTTTGATTATTTGAAATTACTTCACATTGTCTGACTCTTTGTAGCTATGTGAATAAAATTATCCCCAATTAATGTGTTATGGTATTAAATCTAAATTTTCTTCAGTCGGTGTGGGGGAGTGTTTTCAGCCAAGAAAAACAAAATATTGAAAATTTTGAAAAATCTAAAATTTCATTTTAAAAAAATCGCTCTATAGTGTGTGTCTTTGTAGCTATGTGAAAGGTAATATAAAATTATCCCCAATTAATGTGTTATTATAGTATTAAATATAAATTTCCTTTAGTAGGTGACGGGGAGTGTTTTCGGCAAAAAAAACCAAAATATTGAAAATTTTGAAAATAAAATTTCATTTTAAAAAAATCGCTCTATAGTGTCTGAGTATTTGTAGCTATGTGAAAGGGAACATAAAATGATCCCCAATTAATGTGTGTTATTATAGTATTAAATATAAATTTTCTTTAGTAGGTGTAGAGGCGTGTTTTAGGCACCCATAAAATAAAGGAACAAGCGTTACGCCTAGGTCCCCCGTCGGGGAAGTGATGTGAGTTGACAAAGTGGAAGACGCAGAAAACATGCTATGATATGATATTTTACTCACAAGGTTCAGACATACATGGAGGCGGCCATCTTGGATTTTGACGTGGCGACCCAATTTTCAATGGCGTTCTTCCTTATGTCTAGATACACCCACACACCAGATTAGAAGTTGGTACTTCGCTTATTTTTCAAGGTATTCCGCTCACAAGGTTCAGACATACATGGCGGCGGCAATCTTGGATTTTGACGTGGCGACCCAATTTTCAATGGCGTTCTTCCTTATGCCGAGATACACCCACACACCAGATTAGAAGTTGGTACTTCGCTTATTTTTCAAGGTATTCCGCTCACAAGGTTCAGACATACATGGAGGCGGCCATCTTGGATTTTGACGTGGCGACCCAATTTTCAATGGCGTTCTTCCTTATGCCGAGATCCACCCACACACCAGATTAGAAGTTGGTACTTCGCTTATTTTTCAAGATATTCCACTCACAAGGTTCAAACATACATGGCGGCGGCCGTCTTGGATTTTGACGTGGCGACCCAATTTTCAATAGGGTTCTTCCTTGTGCCTAGATACACCCACACACCAGATTAGAAGTTGATACTTCGCTTATTTTTCAAGATATTCCGCTCACAAGGTTCAGACATACATGGCATCAGACATACATGGCGGCGGCCATCTTGGATTTTGACGTGGGTTGCACCCACACACCAAATTCGAATGCAGTCCTTCGCTTACGCACGCATGCACGTATGCACGCCCGCACGCACGCACGGACGGATGGACACACGGACGGAGGGGAAAACCATAGTCCCCCTTTCGCTCCGCGGTGCGACGGGGGACAAAAAAAAAACTGAAGCCAGGCAATGCCGGCTTCTCCTGCTAGTCAATCTATATAAGCAGGTGACCTCAAAAATTCCAGCTCACCAGTTCCAAATCCCAGCTTGATGTCGACAAAAGCTGGAGGTGACACCAGGTCTTCCTGGAACTCGACTGGTGCAACTTCGCTCCACATACGGAAAGCAAGCATCAAGACCTGTCGCTGCTCTCCAATGCTCAGCTGAGAGCTGTAGCCCTCACCAATGAGACGCCATCGGAGGGGTCGCCGGCCAAAGACCACCTGTCCACCTGAGCGATGTCCAACGAGAGCGCGTTTTGTTCGCTTTCTTCCGGCTCCTTGCATAACATTCGTGTTTAGTTCTTGCTCTTCGTTTATCTTCTGAAGAGTGCGTCTTGTTCTGACTGGCTTTTCCTGAAGCCATCGGAGCTTCCTTCTGAGACTTATTTGTCCAAGGTTTGACTGTTCAACGTCCCTCCTCAATTTACCAGACGTTGAATGATGCAGGTCCTCTCGACTTTGTTTGGTTTGTGTGAAATCAGCAAAGCTTTGTGGTTGCGTTGTTGTTTTTAGGTTGTTCATTGTGGGGGTGTATGTAGTTTTGTCATTCTCCCATTTGCTGTTTTCTTCCGAGTAATTTGCTTTCTGCATGTAACTAGAGTTATCTTTTGAGTAGTTTTGACCAGGCTGTCCCCATGTGTAGTTTTGTCTCATCATTGGTTCATCTGTCTGGTTGCGGCCCTCTTCAACGACTACAATATGTGTAATATTGCTTTCGAGTGATAACATTTGATGGAAAATGGTGTTGGTCGTGTTCGGCTTCAGTGTTTCACTGGTTTCATTGAAAGCGGCATCACGACTAAATTCTGGATTTGATAAGACGAGTTCATCACTCGATGTTATGACATTGCCTTGAATATTGTTCTTAATCTTGACCTTAGACTCTGCTCTATGGTCTTCTCCATCTCTAACTAATGCACCATAGTCTCCATTACTGATCCCATCCAGTGGTCCATCGTCACTGGGTGTCGCTTCAACTTCACCGATCCCATCCAGTGGTCCATCGTCACTGGGTGTAGCTTCAACTTCACCGATCCCATCCAGGGGTCCATCGTCACTGGGTGTAGCTTCAACTTCACCGATCCCATCCAGTGGTCCATCGTCACTGGGTGTAGCTTCAACTTCACCGATCCCATCCAGTGGTCCATCGTCACTGGGTGTAGCTTCAACTTCACCGATCCCATCCAGTGGTCCATCGTCACTGGGTGTAGCTTCAACTTCACCGATCCCATCCAGTGGTCCATCGTCACTGGGTGTAGCTTCAACTTCGCCGATCCCATCCAGGGGTCCATCGTCACTGGGTGTAGCTTCAACTTCACCGATCCCATTCAGTGGTCCATCGTCACTGGGTGTAGCTTCAACTTCGCCGATCCCATCCAGTGGTCCATCGTCACTGGGTGTAGCTTCAACTTCACCGATCCCATTCAGTGGTCCATCGTCACTGGGTGTAGCTTCAACTTCACCGATCCCATCCCCTAGTCCATCGTCACTGTGTGTCGCTTCAACTTCACCGATCCCATCCAGTGGTCCATCGTCACTGGGTGTAGCTTCAACTTCACCGATCCCATCCAGGGGTCCATCATCACTGGGTGTAGCTTCAACTTCACCGATCACATCCAGTGGTCCATCGTCACTGGGTGTAGCTTCAACTTCACTGATCCCATCCAGTGGTCCATCGTCACTGGGTGTAGCTTCAATTTCACCGATCCCATCCAGTGGTCCATCGTCACTGTGTGTAGCTTCAACTTCACCGATCCCATCCAGTGGTCCTTCGTCGACCACAACTGTGTTCCCGTCCTCTTCATCTTCCTCTTGTGTCGTTAGCCCTAAAAGGCGATCAGGAACACCACAACGTGGTGAGTTCAGGAAATACAATGTCTCTGAATCCAAACGCCCAGTTACCGGAATCGAGTTTGCTTGTTGAAAGCGCTGCAAAGCTGGAACAAGATCTTCACGAATTGTAGGTTGATCTGTAGTTTTGGTGCTCACAGTGGTCTGAAGGCGTTGATGCTTCCATTTGAAGGTTCTTGAGGTTTCACCACCTTCAATAATTTCAGGCAAGGTGAGGCGTTGAAGGTCAAACATTGAAGTGATCGCTGGTTCCGTTGGCATCTTATCCCAGACAACAGGGGCCAGCCATCCGTATCGACGCAGGTACATCTGCAATTATACACAAAGAATTAAGTTAAGCACCCCCCCCGTTTTTTTACAACCTCGCACATTACAAGTTTGTTGTCGTCAAAACAGTGTAATATACCCATGATATTGCTATACTTTCTGGAGAAGTGATATTATGGTCACATAAAAACATAACAATCATGCCGTTTTCAATATTTTATTCTGAATAATTTAAGGTGAAATTTTTTGGGAATTTTAGGCATATTCTCACCTCAATTTAAGTATGGAGCTATAGGTCCATCACGGACAGTGTGGATGACGTTTATGTTTTCTAACGTACAGTCATTGTTCTGAGAAGACCTCTAGCGATCTTTGCGTCAATAACGTGTGTAGGACCCACGTGATCGGATCACTGACTCAACCAATCACTTTTTATCACTTTGATCACTCAATTTCATCAATGGATAATTGCTAATGTCATACCAATCATTATTTGATCTCACATACCTTAGAATATATGCCAATGTATACATATACACAAAGAATATATATTAGGGGGTGCTTACCTTAATTCGTTGTGTAGGGGTGCTTAACTTAATTCTTTGTGTATATATGATGTGCATTATAAAATGTGATGCACCTGGTCTTGCCATGTGTAAAACAGTGCTTTTGTATGTCCAATAATATGTATAAGAAAGTTTACGATTCTTCGACAATTGTATCCCCTTCCAAGGATATTTTGAAATCCCCTTGTCAGAGTACATGAAACATCCCAAAGACACTCAAATTTCAAGCAGAGAAGTTTGATGAAACAGTCTTAATGAAATTCCTAACTCTCGCGAGTTTTGTGTTTTTAAGCAAAGCCACGATCGGAGAGTACCTCAACTCCTGCGTCCCCATATATGAGGTCTGCACCATGCAGGGACCTTGCTGCAACTGTCACCAGAAGAAGGAGCAACAGGTAAAAGCTTGTCCGGAGAAAGGTGACAGTGCAAGTGATGCACAAGTTTGGCATTGCGAATGATTGCTGATGTCGAGGGAGAACGACTGGAGTGGAGCAGGGACGTTCTTCCAAGATTATAAGGCGTGAAAATTTGGGAAAGCAACCAATTGTCTCAGGTCATTGGGTCAGCGTGACCCTATCTGCAACACACATGACATTGTGACCTAATTGATTACCAACAATGCAACACGACATGGTAAACTTCACAAGCGGGGCCTGAGAGGTACGTACACCGCACGAACCCACATCCAAGGCCAGGTCGAGTGAAGCGCATTGAAGTAATCTTTCAGTACATTTTTGGTGTGAATGGCAGGATATATTTTCACCCTGTCTGTTTTTTGTCTGTGAGTAGGATATTTCAAAAAGTTGTGCACGGATTATGACAAAACTTGGTGGGCATGTTGGGTGTGTGACAAGGACGAATTGATTAGATTTTGGCGAAGATCCGGATCCGAGAATTTTTAAGTGATTCATCACCATAGAGAGATGGGGTGAGCCAAAAACGATATATAGAACGATATCTCAAAACGTTGTGGACGCATTTGGATGAAACTTTGTGTACATGTTGGGTGTGTGTGACAGGAACGAATTGATTCGATTTTGGTGAAGATCCGGATCCGATAATTTTTAAAGTGATTCTTCACCATTGAGAGCAGGGAAAAAACGAGAAATAGCAGCATATCTCAAAAAGTTATGGAAGGATTTGAACTTAACTTTGTGTACAGGTTGAGTGTGTGACAAGAACGAATTGATTCGATTTTGGTGAAGATTTGAATATGAATTCGGATACGAGAATTATTTAATTTTTAAGTGATTCCTCAAAATTGAGTGATCGGGCTAAAACCGATACATAGCACGATATCTCAAAAAGTTGTGGACGGATTTGGACGAAACTTTGTGTCCAGGTTTAATGTGTGTAAGAAGGAAGAATTGATTCGATTTTGGTGAAGATTCGAATCTAGATCGGAATATGATAATTTTTTTAAGTGATTCTTCACCATTGAGAGCGGGCAAAAAACGATATATAGCAGGATATCTCAAAAAGTTGTGGACGGATTCGGACGAAATTTGGTGGAGAGGTTGGGTGTGTGACGAGGAAGATTTGATTCAATTCTGGTGTAGATTCGAATCGAGATCCAGATACTCGAATTTTTAAGTGACTTCACTATTGAGTGATAGGGCAAAAACGATATATAGCACAATATCTCAAGAAGTTATGGATGGATTTGGATGAAACTTTGTGTGCAGGTTGTGTGTGTAACAAGGAAGAATTGATTCGGTTTTGGTGAAGATTCGAATATAGATCGGAATATGATAATTTTTTAAAGTGATTCTTCACCATTGAGAGTGGGCAAAAAACGATATATAGCAGGATATCTCAAAAAGTTGTGGACGGATTCGGAAGAAATTTGGTGGAGAGGTTGGGTGTGTGACAAGGAAGATTTGATTCAATTCTGGTGTATATTCGAATCGAGATCCAGATACTCGAATTTTTAAGTGACTTCAGTATTGAGTGATAGGGCAAAAACGATATATAGCACAATATCTCAAAAAGTTATGGATGGATTTGGACGTAACTTTGTGTACCGGTTGGGTGTGTAACAAGGAAGAATTGATTCGATTTTGGTGAAGATCCGGATCCGATAATTTTAAAAGTGATTCTTCACCATTGGGAGATAGAGCCAAAAACGATATATAGCACGATATCTCAAAAAGTTATGGAAGGATTTGAACTTAACTTTGTGTGCAGGTCGAGTGTGTGACAAGAACGAATTGATTCGGTTTTGGTGAAGATTTGAATATGAATTCGGATACGAGAATTATTTAATTTTTAAGTGATTCCTCAAAATTGAGTGATCGGGCTAAAACCGATACATAGCACGATATCTCAAAAAGTTGTGGACGGATTTGGACGAAACTTTGTGTCCAGGTTATGTGTGTAACAAGGAAGAATTGATTCGATTTTGGTGAAGATTCGATTCTAGATCCGAATATGATAATTTTTTTAAGTGATTCTTCACCATTGAGAGCGGGCAAAAAACGATATATAGCAGGATATCTCAAAAAGTTGTGGACGGATTCGGACGAAATTTGGTGGAGAGATTGGGTGTGTGACAAGGAAGATTTGATTCAATTCTGGTGTAGATTCGAATTGAGATCCGGATACTCGAATTTTTAAGTGATTCTTCACTATTGAGTGATAGGGCAAAAACGATATATAGCACAATATCTCAAGAAGTTATGGAAGGATTTGAACTTAACTTTGTGTGCAGGTCGAGTGTGTGACAAGAACGAATTGATTCGATTTTGGTGAAGATATGAATTCGGATACGAGAGTTATTTAATTTTTAAGTGATGCCTCAAAATTGAGTGATGGGGCAAAAAACGATATATAGCAGGATATCTCAAAAAGTTGTGGACGGATTCGGGCGAAATTTGGTGGAGAGGTTGGGTGTGTGACAAGGAAGATTTGATTAAATTCTGGTGTAGATTCGAATCGAGATCCGGAGACTCGAATTTTTAAGCGATTCTTCACCATTGAGTGATCGGGAAAAAACGATATATAGCACAATATCTCAAGAAGTTATGGACGGATTTGGACGTAACTTTGTGTACATGTTGGGTGTGTGACAAGAAGGAATTGATTCGATTTTGGTGAAGATCCGTATCCGATAATTTTAAAAGTGATTTTTCACCATTGGGAGATTTGGCCAAAAACTATATATAGCACAATATCTCAAAAAGTTATGGATGCATTTGGACGTAACTTTGTGTCCAGGTTGTGTTTTATGTTTGACCAATTGTTTAAATTTTGGTGAAGATCCAAATCCAGATACCATTTTTTATTTTCAAGTGATTCGTCTCCATTGAGTGATAGGACCAAAAACGATATATTTATACGATATTTCAAAAAGTTGTGGACGACTTATGCCAAAACTTGGTGGACGAGTTGGTTTTGGTGACAAGAACAAGCCAATTCGATTTTGGTTCAGGTCCGAATCCAGATCTGGCCTATCATTGAGATACAAAACATAAGCTGTTCCACCTGGCGGAGGTGTGCGCTCTACCGAGTGCCGTTCTAGTTTTAAATGTGATAATGTTTGTTCATTGTGAGTTTAAAGGGATTCTATATGGCAAACTGAATCTCAGAAACTCTCTCAAAGGTTACATTGTGTGTTGTGGTGTGTGTTGTGGTGTAACCCACTTTACCACTCAACAGGTGCAGGTATTGTACAGCAATGTATTTTATTGTCATGTTGACAAGTTTGCGATGCAGTACACAAATGTATTTCATGTAAACAATAAACATTGCACTTTAACAAAATAATTATCAATGACATACAAATATCAAAAATTCACAACATATTTATTAGAATACCAAAATATCTTACCTGTCATTGAGAATTCCAATGTGGTTGTCGGTTCCTTACTTTCACCTGTCCTGAAGTGCTTTGTATCAGGTGGTTACCTGTCTGGTCATGCTCTATGTGGTCTATATCTTCCCTCGTCTGTTTGTCTACGCGATGGTTCGACAGTGTCTCGCCAGCACTACGATTCGCTGTTGCTTTCACCACGTGGAGGTATTTGAGGTGCCGGGGTGGTTCTTGCAGCCATTGCTTCAGCCAATGGGAAGGGCCACCCAACCCCAGAGCTACCGTCTCCCTCACTGCATTTTGCATATACATCTCACTTTGTTTTTGTATCCTCCTTCACCTTCACCTCAACCACCTCCTGCTCCCCCGCACCCCGTTCCGCCAATCAAATGAACCTCCGCCGCCTCATCCCCACAATTTACACCACCATTAACCGCTTGTGCCAATGACATTGCAGTGATTACTCAAACGCATATTTGGGGAAAACTTCATTTGCCATGTTGTACACCAGAACGCAGCATTCACGGAGCAAGGAACATAATTCCCAATCCCTCATCTGCCAAGCCCCTCATCCAAGCACACCCTCCCAAGATCGCAACTGCCCATCACACTCACACCCCCTCACATTCCTGGGTTTACCGACCCTAGGGCCGGACAAAGTTCCCCATACCGTTCAAATCCAAACACATGACAAACCTTGTTTACCACCAGAGCTTGCTGAACATGCTCTGAAGGTGGAACTCTGGTCAGTATACAGCAAAATCATATTACAAATCCCCCCATCCTCATCTTATTGAAAAAAAATTGTATTGTATAGGTAGAGGGAATCAGGGCTGCTACCTTTATTACATATACCTGGGTGGGAAAGATGGGGGTAAAATGAAAGATTCAAAAGGTTGAAAAAACAGAGATGAATTGGTCGGAGACAAATAAATTGGGCGGGAGTGCTGGGGGGGGGGGGGGGGGTAAGAGAAGGGAAGTACATTTTGGGGCGAGAGAGGGAGAGAGACAGAGAGAGAGAGAGAGAGACAGAGAGAGAGAGCGACAGAGAGATAGAGAGAGACAGAGAGAGAGAGAGAGAGAGACAGAGAGAGAGAGAGACAGAGAGAGAGAGAGAGAGAGAGAGAGAGAGAGAGAGAGAGAGAGAGAGAGACAGAGAGAGAGAGCGACAGAGAGATAGAGAGAGACAGAGAAACAGACAGAGAGAGATAGAGAGAGACAGAGAGAGAGAGAGACAGAGAGAGAGAGAGAGAGAGAGACAGAGAGAGAGAGAGCGACAGAGAGATAGAGAGAGACAGAGAAACAGACAGAGAGAGATAGAGAGAGACAGAGAAACAGACAGACAGAGAGAGACAGAGAGACACAGAGAGAGAGACAGAGAGAGAGAGAGAGACAGAGAGAGAGAGAGAGAGAGAGAGAGAAGGTGCATTTATGAGCATATGGAGGGAGAGTTGATCAAATTTGCTTACTGCCTTTTTGCACACACAATAAATAGCCGGGCCTATCGTTATTGGTGTTGCCATTGTTTATTGCTGTGATGTCCCATTTGCAATGGCTACAAGGAGAGCACGAGGCGTGGGACGGGAGGCTTTGAAGCAGGCAGGCGAGCCAGCCGAATCCAACGCTGTGGCAGTGGTGTCTCCTATCGCTGCAAACTGTGGGTGGGTTAGGAACAATGGAAAATACTTTTCATTTTTGCCTTTTTAGTAAATCAAAACATTGATGGAGATATTGGTAGACAAAGTGTGCAAGCTCCATTTGAAAAAAAAGCTCGATTCTTTATATTTCTTTCATCATGTGTTACAACCCATGTCCATATGTTTTATACTTCTCCCACCTCCCCTCCCACAGTTCTCTCGATGTACCTGCTCTCTACTGTTGTGTTTGTGTCCTTCCCCCTCTCTCTCCATCTTGTCTACCGCTCCCATTATTTTGTGTTTTATGTGTCGGTTTGACTTTTTGTGTGATTAGCTGATTTACTGTTAGCTCTTTCACGAGCTTCGAACTTGTATACAAAAAAACAAACAAAAAAAACCCTCCCATCTACTTTCTGAATAATCCTCTCCAAGAAGTTCTGTCACTGAAGCTTTTGGGTCTCACTATCTGCCATGATCTTTCCTGGGAAAACCACATTTCCAAGTTGGCCCCCAAAGGCAGTCGCCGACTGGGCATCCTCCGTCGGGCGAAGTCCTTCCTTGGCACACCTGAGCTCCTCACCACATACAAGGCTTGCATCCGCAGCTCAATGGAATACTGCTCTCCCCTCTGGGCTGGTGCTCCTGCCTCACACCGAGCTCGGCTTCACGCTGTTGAAACCAAAGCTTTCAGAATCATTGGAATCTCCTGCGATGAAGCGATCTCCGAGGGCCTTTCACTTACTCACCACAGGCAGGTTGGTGGTCTTTCTGTCTTCTACCAACTCCTCTCCGGCCTTGCCCCCCAGCCCTGTCTGTGCTCTGTCCCCCAAATATTCCTACAGGTCGCACAAGATCTGCCAGCAACCTTCTGATGGTGAAATTGCCAAAATCAAGATTCTCTACTCACCTTCACTCCTTCATTCCTCTTTTCTCCCGCCTCTGGAACAAACTCCCTCACTCTCTTAAATCCCACTCCTCCCTCCAGGTCTTCAAAACAGCTGTCCACCACCATCTCTTATCTTCCCCCATCCAAAACCTTGATCTTTTCTACCCCCGTTAATTCACCCCAGATCCACTTTTTTGAAATACCGACTTCTTTCCTGGAAGTCCTAGCAGTGTCCACGTGCTTTATACTTCTCCCCCCCCCCCCTCCCCCAACCCCTTCCCATGCCTCCTCCCCCCCACCAAGCCCTCTCCCTCCCACAGATCTCCCGATGTCCCTGTTCTCTACTGTTGTACTTGTGTGCTTCCCTCTGTCTCCCCATCTTGTCTCCCGCTCCCTTTATCATATGTTTTTTGTGTTGGTTTGCTTTTATGTGATTAATGTTAGCTCTTACACGAGCCTCGATCTTGTACACACAAAAAACACCTTTTAAAGTGATTTAACAATTCGTAATTTTCATTCATTCAGTCCACAGCACCTGGCTGCTGTTTGCCTAATTTCTGGATAGTTCCCCCGCAGGTTGAAGGATACCGGTGACAATTGTCCACTCTTTGCGAACGACACCACTGGATCTTTTCATGTCCACCGGCAATTGATGGCGAATGGGACCCCAGCTTAATATCGTGAAGGACGATGCATTTTTGCAACACCAGGGTGACAGTTTGTTGACGGGTTCGGAATCAAATCCAACCTGGACGTACACTACATCTGAGCTATCCTGTCTATCCCCAGATCAGCAAGATGGGAAATTCATATTGAAAAACTAGAACGGCACCCAGTAGAGAGCATACCTCCACCAGGTGAACAGTTTACAATTTGTATCCTAGAGTAGACCAGAAAATCACAATACAGAATCACATTTAATCAAAATCATCCGTCCATAACTTTTTGAGATATCCTGCTTTGTGTTGGTTTTAGACCTATCTCCCAATGGTGAAGAATCACTTAATAAATTAAATAATTCTCATATCCGAATCCATATTCAGATCTTCACCAAAATCGAACCAATTGGTCCTTGTCAGACACCCAATCGGTCCACCAAGTTTTGTCCAAATCCGTCCACAATTTTTTGAGATATCCTGCTCTGTATCGTTTTGACCACATCTCCCAATGGTGAAGAATCCTTAAAAAATTCGAGTAGTCGGATCCGAATCCGGATCTTCACCAAAATCTAATCATTTTCGTCCGTGTCACATACGCTACCTCTCTGCCAAATTTCGTCCGAATCCGTCCACAACATTTTGAGATATCATGTTCACAAACTGACAAATAGACAGACAAACGGACAGGCAGGGGTGAAAACATAACCTCCATCCACCTTTGGTGGCGGAGGTAATAATCTGTACAAAATATTACAAACCTTGAAACTCCAGCAAATTTTAAGCAAAAATACAATGTAATTTAGTTATTTACTGACAATGGAGGAGCATCTGATGCCATGCGCTACTGTTGAATTAGACAGGAGTAGAATGATTGGGAGGAAACTAATTCAATTAAATATACATATCGATCCATCAGCATCGTTGCAAATAAGGTTTTTAGCCGATTTGCGACATCAAAACCTCACTTAACTGGACAATATGGGGGTCGGTTTATTCCAGATTTGGGAGTTTTCCACTTGCTGCAAATAACACAGAATAAACAATAGAGTTTATAGAACATTACCCCGCGTCGTCTTGAAAAACAAGGACCTGGGCGGGGTCTACGAGCGGCAAATTTGATTAGTCGTGATGGAGTAAAATGCCATAATATTTTGTCCAAGTACTGCTGAACGGAAGGGTTTTGAAAATGCTAAAAATCGATTTGTGCTCTATAGTGTTTGAGTACACAATTCCATTGAAATAAAATATAGATTTTAAAGCTCATAGAAAAAAAAAAAATTCTGGAAGGTTACCGCCATTGATGCAGTGTCGGAATTGATGCATTCTGGAAGGACACCACCTTATTCAACATGTCCAAATACTGCTAAACAAAAGGGTTTTGAAAGTGGCAAAAGGTGATTTGTGTTCTACAGCGTTCAAGTATATTCTTCAATTGAAACAAAAGAAAAATGTTAAAGGTCGTGGAAAAAAAATTCTGGAGGTTACCGCCATTGATTCAGCATCTTTTACATCACCCTATTTAACACATTACATGAGTTATTCGTGCCTGTCGCATGTGTCCTTTATGATGTCCTTAACCCTTGGATGTAGTGATTGGGCCTCGGAGGCCCACAAGGTTTTTTTTGTTGCAAAAACTATGCTGTACAATTTTTTTGGGAATGAGCCTCATTGTCACTGACTTTCATGTTGTTACACAAAATTCAGTGACATAAATAAATAAAAATTTTCATTCAGGCTTGTGGGAAAATCTTCATTCTTCACTTATAACCCGAAAATCCGACACGAATGCAGGCCTGGGGCCTTAGAGGCCCTGCATAAATGTTGTTGTACTACTATGTTATATCATTATTTTCTTGATATGAGCCTCATTATATGCTCCTATAACTTGGTTACAAATAATTCAGTGACAAAAATATGAAAATTAAAAAACTTTACACGAATACATTCGTGGGACCTCCGAGGCCCAATGGCTGCATAGGTGTAGGATTTTTGACAGTTGTGGACATAGACATTCTAAATGAAAGGATTAGTGAATCATATTTTTTGAGCAAATACTCCTCCATGGGCCTCAACCTTTTAGAGAGAAAAAAAGTTGAAAATCCAAGAACAAAATCTTTTTTGCCAAAAAAAAATATTTATTACTTGTATGGGATTCTTTCAACTAATAGGATCAATGATTCACATTTTCTGAGCAAATACACATCCATGAGCATCGACTTGGATTGAAAAAAGATCTGAAAGGAAAAAAATCTATAAATAAAATAAAATAAAATAAAAACATTACGCGAATACATCCGTTGGGCCTCCGAGGCCCCATGGCTGCGTTTATAAATGAGTTTTGCGTTCTGGATTTGCGTTCTGGTTTTGCGTTTTGCGTTCTGGTTTATAAATGAGTTTTGCGTTTTGCCAATGCGGATGGAAGGGGGTTCCTCTATCATAAACTGACGTTTGCAGACAGGACAGACCGATAGACAGACAGATGTGAACCAATTGCTTAACCCCACCTTTTGCTTTGCGTACGTGGGGTAATATCCTTGTGCAGTCATAAATTTGATGTGGAAGGTTGTTCACCAGATGAGGGAAAGCTCACGTTGCTTAGAATCGGATTTAGACACGAATAAGGCAGAGATATTGTTTTTGTACATCGATAAATATCGGCTCAGGGAGCAGTGAAAGGACAGAGGGCAGCAGTTTCACAGATGGACAGAAGATCAAAGGGGAACACAGAGAGAGAATCGTACTTGAATGGAAGAAAGGAGAATGAGGGGGAGGCCTCAATTTGGTGAGAGGAGAAGAGAGCAGGGGTGGAAGAAAATACGAGAAGACCAAGGGCAGCACTCTTGAAAGACTGGATGGAGGCGAACGAGACAATAGATAGAGAAAGTTGGTTTTTCACATGAAAAAAAAAACAGATAAATGAAAGGATGGAAGTGATCGTTCTTTTTCTTTTTTTTCTTTTCTTTTTTTTTGTATACAAGATCGAGGCTCGTGAAAGAGCTAACATTAATCACACAAAAAGTCAAACCGACACATAAAACACAAAATAAGGGGAGCGGTAGACAAGATGGGGAGAGAGGGGGAAGGACTCAAACACAACATTTGAGAGCAGGGACATCAAGAGAACTGTGGGAGGGGGAGGGCTTGGGGGGAGGTGGGAGAGGTATAAAACATATGGACACTGCAAGGACTTCCAGGAAAGAAGTTGGAAAGAAGTTCTGCTTGGAAATGGGGAGGGTAAATAGGTGGGGAACGTGTGTGACCTGGACAGGTTGGGGAGGATGGAAGGGGGAAGAGGAAGTGATAGAAACCTGAGAGCTACTGACCTGCTGGCTGTGGGTGAGAATCGGACCTTGTGACTCGCCTCCTACCAAGATATACCAATAACATAGAGCCTTGGGATGGATTGCCTCCGGGGAAGCAAGATGCAAAGCAGCTGCACCAGCCCAGAGGTTATTTTTCTTTAATTTAAGAACGCCTAACATAACCGGCAAATAGCGATGGATAGACTTCTTGAAAAAAGTTTTTCTTTTTTTTAACGATTTAAAATAATGATAAATGCAAATTAAGGCAAAACGGAAATAGCAAAACATTTCCAGGGAAATATTCATCCCAGAGAAATATCCAGCCCACCTTTATCCATTCAAAATTTTCCCCTGCCAGCGAGCGGAGGACTTTCAGTGCAAAGCGCACCCCAGAAGGACTGAAGAAGACCACAATATCTGGTACTCCCTGGGGTTGGAACAGGAGGGGAGAGGAGCATTGTAGTTGGCCCGTCTTACAGCTTCGTCAACACAACAAGTGAAATCTCAACATTATTACACCTGGCTGTTAGCCCAGCTTCCTGACTGGTTAGCAAACCTATCGAGCAAACGAAAGATTGTTAAATCTGGGGCAAACTATGGCGAGGCCAGAGCTCAGCAGCAAACTCGCGCTGCCCCAACCGTTGCTTTTGTTTGCTTCATTCCAGAGAAATATTTATCTCCAGATTCCGTGCAAGCTGGACAAGCACGGCATCCGCCTGGTAACGCCAAAGAAGAATGGAACCGGAGTGAAACCATTGACATCAGAAGCATTTACTTGGATTGCTCAATATTTATTGAACTCAAGTCCAAGTCATTTTTACTTTCGGTTTCAGGGTTTGAAACACCAGGATTAGATCAAAGCCATGGAGACAAGTTAGTCCATGAAGTTTTGAGGCCATTGAAATGTTATGGAAGAAAAAGTGCTGGAATTTTGAGCCCACTTCATCTGCATTCCTTCTCCATTATTATTTCCCAACATTATTTTCCTCCTCTCTTTCATCCTCATCAAACTCTTATACCCTCTCCTTTCTCCCCACTACTTTATTTTGATGAGTCCCCTACCCGGAGGGTACTATACATTTACTCTCGGTCTGTCGGTCCGTCTGTCTGTTCGTCCGTCTGGATGTCACACCTGTGGTTTTCTGCACCTTTTCCCCATACCCTTTAACATATTCAACTGAAACTTGGTACGTGGCTTTATTTTGATAAGTTACAGAACGAGTTTGAGTTTCAGGGCATTGGGCCAATTTTTCACATAGTTATGCCCTTTTTGAACATAGAAAATATCACATATTAAACATGGGCTCATTTTCAGTTGTCCTGACTCCACCCACTGCTTTACAAGCATTGGCTGGTCCACTGGCCTGACTCCACCTCCAAATGAAGCAGTACAGATCGGCAGGGTGTTAGTCCATGGCCCAGTGCAATTGGAATGATCCCAGGTCTATAACCACTATATATTACATATGCACATGCCGTTCGCATGTTTTTGCTTCATGTATGCACATCGGGTTATTTTTATTCTTTCCTGCACCAAACGTGGTGGCATTATATACACCGCACAAATAAAGGGATGTGTTTACTGGTGCGAAATTTTCCAGACTTTTTCTTCTTACCCTTTAACATGTTTAACTAAAACTTGGTTGTGGACATGTATTGCAAAGCAGTTCTCCCTCTTGTTTTTTTTTCCAATCCTCATCTTTGTTGTTTTTCATACATATTTTGCATATGGCCCTTTCCCTATCTCTGAGGGCAATCCAGGAGGATTGCATCCAAAAATATCTCAATAACACGAAGTATAATCGTTTAACTTCAAATTCCAGTGTTTCTAGCTGGCGGAGACATGTCGGTGACGTTAATGTGTCTGGCAAAAATACCTGCTGCAAGAAGTATGATTCGAGGTTTGTATCTAGCTCAGAGTGACGTTTTGTCTCATAAACCACCAACGAGTCAACGGAGATACCTAAAATAAAAGAGACCACGGGAAGGATTGAAAACGAAGAGAGGTGGACAAAAAGAGAGTTTCAAAAATGAAAAAGGAAGGTTTTAGTTTTATTCACGCTTTTTAACTTTTTCTTTATTCTGTGACATTATTTCTCAATTTGACCTCCAAACTCAACAGTCTTAAAAATGCATTGAAATTCCATTATCTCCAAAACTTATAAAGAACTTTCAATTCTACTTTTCCCAATAAAAAAGTCTCCACTGTACTTGTATTGCCACCTGCCCCCTCCGCCCCCCTCCCCCTCACCATGCTGCTGCAGCTTGTTTGGGAGTTCCTGCCTCCTCAGTGTTCCACAGGGAAACAGAATTGGGAGAGTGCAACCGACAAACTCTGCAAAAAACCAATAAAGGCAACAGCAGCAAACCATGATGACAATTTTTTTTGTAATGACAGCAATATCGTAATTTATAATTACTAATATACCCACTCCGTATGGAAGCGGCAGGAAGGGTCGCAATTTGTTATTATCCTATCTGGGGTGTGTGTGTGTGTGTGTGTGTATATATATATATATATATATATATACACACACACACACACACACACATATATATATATATATATATATATATATATATATATAACATTATATTATATTATATATATATATATATATATATATATATATATATATATATATATATATATATATTGTTGCGGTTTTGAGTTTTGTACAATAAAGGTTAAATTTCCCCCTCATAGTTAGTCACATTGCAACATGTAGCCTCGCAATAGTGCAGTTATCTCATAGTATGTGCAAGAATAGTCCTTTTCCTGTGTTAGTCTTGCGTTGAGTAGAATAATGAGAATAGGTCCTTTCATCGCCTCCATTGCCTTATGCCTCCATGTGCTGCCTTTGGTGTTTTGGCGCGAGTTAACACGAGGCAGGCCTGGCAGGTCGGGTCGGGACCGAATGAGGGCGGCGAAGAAGCTGACGGTAAGCGCAAGCCGCCAATCAGGGCTCAAAGGGAGTGGCTGCGGCAATGCGTCACAGGGTGTGGTTGGAACGCTCGAGAGGGCTCAGGGCGTGTCCATATAACCCGTTGCGCAAAGCCCCCAAGTGAGTGAGCAGTGAAAGAGTTGGAAGTTGAAGAGTGGAGTTCGGGGAGAGGTGAGCTTGTGCATTGAGCTATTGGAGAGGCACGTATTGATGAGAGTTACGAGATCGGAGAAAGACGCGCAAGTATAAGCGCTCGTATTAAAGTGATGCTCGGTTGAGCCTCTATTGCATTGGGTTATGCGAGTGATAGCGAGCCGGTGACTCAACGCGCTGTGGAAAGCCGCCGAGTATAAGCGCTCGTATTAAAGTGATGCTCGGTTGAGCTTGAGGTTGAGCCTCTATTGCATTGGGTTACGTGAGTGATAGCGCGCCGGTGACTCAACGCGCTGTGGAAAGCCGCCGAGAGATGCGTACATTCCCTCCCACCTTCCTGCCTATAAGCGCTCACTGCGTATAAGCGCTCGTATTAAAGTGATGCTCGGTTGAGCTTGAGGTTGAGCCTCTATGGCATTGGGTTACGCGAGTGATAGCGCGCCGGTGACTCAACGCGCTGTGGAAAGCCGCCGAGAGATGCGTACATTCCCTCCCACCTTCCTGCCTCATCATCTGCCCTTTTTTTCGAGAGACGCGCTGCGAGGATCCTTTCCACCACCTGCTTGCCATCTTCGCGGGACGTGCTGGGATCGTGGAGAGCACGCCGGGCCGCCATTCCTGGACGACCAAGGCAGCGCGTGGACAACAGCCTACATGCAATTCCCCTGTGTGGGTGTGATCGGGCCCGCGTCTGGGGTTTAGTATAAGACTGATTAAGTTCTGCTCTGTGTCTGCTTTCTACCAAATTGTACATACTTGTGTAAATAATAATTAAATCCTGTTATTCCTTAATTCTCGTAACGTAACGTCTCGTGTTTTCCATCATTGACTAAGCGTGGTACGAATAGAACCGCTCGAATCGGGTTCCAACACTATAAAACTGCACGGACCACGTGGTACGCAATCCGCTCGGTGTACTCAAATTACACGTGGCTCGTGCGAGGCTTGCTTCCCCGCTTTCGTGGCGGCGCAGGTATTTAGGTACGTGCGAAACTTGGTCCCGAAACCCTATCTTGCATTTGCCCGGAAGGGGCGTTTCAAGTCTCGGTTACGCCGGCCCAGAAAGAACAAGGGCCTTAATCCCCCCTTGGCAAGGGTAGGAAGGGCGGCGGCAAACTGTAACAATATATATATACAGTCATGTGAAAAAGTAAGTACACTCCATGTAAAGTTTTGACTTTTTAAACATATTTCAACATACAGCTATTTGATCTTCATTTCAACAATATTGATAGATAAAGGTGATATAATATAACAAATATCATGAAACATTTACATTTTGTAGTCCATTGTATAATTTAAATAAACATAAATGCAAATTTCGCATGTGGAAAAAGTAAGTACACCCCTACATTTATCACTACTTCAAACACCTAAAATTAGAATCAGGTGCACCAGCTCAGGTGCAAATGATTAGAACATCGTTAGAGAGTATCTTGGAGGAACCTGTATTATTTAAACCTCAGACATTTAGTTTGGTTTGCTCTTGGTTGTTGAAGTGTGCGGCGTCACCATGCCTAGGTCAAAAGAGCTCTCTGAGGCCTTCAGAAAGAAGATTATAGATGCCTACGAGTCTGGGAAGGGGTTTTAAAAGATCTCCAAACAATTTGAAATCAATCATTCGACTGTCCGGAAGATCATCTACAAGTGGAGAAGATTCCAAACAACTGCCACCTTGTTCAGGCCAGGCCGCTCCAGCAAGTTCAGCCTGAGAGCAGACCGCAAGATGCTGAAAGAAGTCTCTAAGAACCCCAGAATGTCATCACGGGACCTACAGGTAGCTCTTGCCACTGTTTTTTTTTTTTGTTTGTTTTTTTTGTATACAAGATCGAGGCTCGTGAAAGAGCGAACATTTATCACACAGAAAGACAAACCGACAAACCGACACATAACCGACAAACCGACACATAAAACAAATAACATCGGGAGCGGTAGACAAGATGGGGAGAGAGGGGGAAGGACACAAACACAACATTTGAGAGCAGGAACCGAGAGACATGGAGACATCGAGAGATCTGTGGGAGGGAGAGGGCTTTGGGGGGGAGGCATGGGAAAGGGGGTGGGATAAGCATAAAACATATGGACACTGCCAGGACTACCAGGAAAGAAGTTGGAATTACAAACAAGGTGGATCTGGGGTGAATTAGTGGGGGTAGAAAAGATCAAGGTTTTGGATGGGGGAAGATAAGAGATGGTGGTGAACAGCTGTTTTAAAGACCTGGAGGGAGGAGTGGGATTGAAGGGAGTGTGGGAGTTTGTTCCAGAGGCGGGAGAAAAGAGGAATGAAGGAGTGAAGGTGAGCAGAGAGCCGAGATTTCGGCAGTTTAACCATCAGAGGCTTGCTGGCAGATCTTGTGCGACCTGTAGGAATATTTGGGGGACAGAGCACAGAGAGAGCTGGGGGAGCAAGGCCGGAGAGGAGTCGGTAGAGGACAGAAAGACCACCTACCTGCCTGCGGTGAGTGAGTGAAAAGTTGTGCACACGTCAACACTGTTGATGTCAAAGTGCACACGTCTACCATAAGAAAGAGGCTGCACAAATTTGGTCTACATGGGAGGTGTGCCAGGAGGAAACCTTTGCTGTCCAGAAATAACATCAGGGCAAGACTAAAGTTTGCCAATGAACACCTAGGCAAAGACCAGCACTTCTGGAACAATGTGCTCTGGACAGATGAGTCAAAGGTAGAGTTATTTGGCCACAGTACCAGAAGACATGTTTGGCAAAAACCAAAGGCAGCATTTGACGACAAGAACCTGATACCAACTGTAAAGCATGGTGGTGGAAATATTATGGTTTGGGGCAGCTTTGCTGCATCAGGGCCTGGGCAGCTCACCATCATAGAATCCACTATGAATTCTTCATTGTACCAGAGGGTGCTTGAGGATAATGTGAGGCCATCTGTCGGAGAGTTGAAGCTCAACGAAGGTGGACCTTGCAACATGACAATGACCCTAAACATACCAGTAAATCCACCAAGGAATGGCTGAAAAGAAAGAAATGGAGGGTTCTAAAATGGCCAAGTCAAAGCCCGGATCTAAATCCCATCGAGATGTTGTGGGGGGATTTGAAACGAGCTGTGCATGCAAGAAACCCCTCAAACATCGCACAGCTGAAAGAATTCTGCATGGAGGAGTGGCAAAAATTTCTCCCAGTCGATGTCAGAGACTGGTAGACAGTTATAAGAAACACCTACTTGAGGTTGTTTCTGCCAAAGGGGGCAATACCACCTATTAGAGCCAAGGGTGTACATTCTTTTTCCACATGCGAAATTTGCATTTATGTTTATTTAAATTATACAATGGACGACAAAATGTAAATGTTTCATGATATTTGTTTTATTATATCACCTTTATCTATCAATATTGTTAAAATGAAGATCAAATAGCTGTATGTTAAAATATGTTGAAAAAGTCAAAAGTTTACATAGGGTGTACTTACTTTTTCACATGACTGTGTATATATGTACTGTGTGTATATATGTACTGTGTGTATATATGTATGTGTGTATGTATATATATATATATATATATATATATATATATATATATATAATAGTAGATCTAGGCTCGGGCCTCAAGAACATCAGGGGATGTGTTCAGTTCCCAAGTTTCTTGAACAGCGCTGAAAAGGTGTCTTAAGCATTCAAGCAAGCACTGCATTTTAAACCGTTGATAAGGAACGGCCGGCCTGGCAAGCAGTAGCTAGCTGCTTGGTAACTGAACACACCCCGGGTTTCTCCCCTTTTAGTTTATTGTTAAGCAGCAATATCGACCCGAACCCGCTATTGGCAGGTTCCGCGTATTCACGGGTGATAAAATGCGACTTGTTTCTCTATTCGCGGAAAAGTGTCCCGCAAATTCGCGGTTTTTAGCTCACCTGGAACAAAGTTCAGGGGAGTTTATGCGATGGTGCGTAGTCCGTCAGTCTGTCCGTCCATCAGTCCGTCCGTCCGTCCGTCCGTCCGACCGTCCGTAAACATTTGCAACTTCTTCTCCGAAACCGCTGAAGGAATTGTGACCAAACTTGGCACGAATTATATTTGTTGTGTTGTGACTAAGGTTTGCTCGCGGCATTTAAAAAATCGGGGTTTAAGGGGGTTTACCGGTGTCAAAGTGGATCCAGGTTTGACCCCCCAAAATAGGTATTTGCTTTCTTCTCTGAAACTATACACACAATTGCGATGAAACCTGACCACAACTTTCACCACCCATGCTGTACGAAAGTTTGTTCATGGCATTTTAAAAAATCTGCCGCTTTGGGGATATACGGGGGGTTGACCCCCAAAATAGGTATTTGCTTTCTTCTCAGAAACTACACACGCAATTTCGATGAAACTTCACCGCAACCTTCATCACCCATGATGTACCAATGTTTGTTCAAGGCATTAGAAAAATTGGGGTCTTAGGAGGTATATGGGGTTGGGGGAGAGGGGGCTGCCCCCCAAAATAGGTATTTTTTTGTTTGTTTGTTTAAAGCCTTATGATTATGTTAGTATGATTCTTCATGTTGCCCTGTCTTCTAGCAACCATTGAAATTGCTTCAAAATACCTTTAGTCAGTGTAGTATACTGCTTATTCTACCAGGTGAGCGCCAGGGGTATTTATTGCCCCTATGTTTTTTTCTATTCGTGGCCGTGTTCCACGAAATCGCCGTTTTTTTTTTCCTATTCGCGGCCGTGTTCTGCGAATTTGCGGTTTTTCATGGGCATTGAAACAATACTGCGGAATACATTCGTGGGATTTTCATTGACTTTCGCGGATTATCATCGACATTCTTTGGATTTGCCTCACCATTCGCAGATTTTGCCTCGCCATTCGCGGATTTTGCCTCGCCATTTGCAGTTTAGTCCTCTCTATTTGCGGATTTTCGCGACACGTGAACCTATCCCCCCTTTTTCCATTGAAACAATGCCCCGCTATTCGCGGATTTTCCGGGAACGTTTCCCCCGCAAATAGCGGGGTCCGAGGGTATATGTATATATTTATATATGTATATATATATATATATATGAACTTATACGCCTCCATACTGTGAGTGGAGAACCGCCAGTAAAGTGTCCTATACAGCCGTTGCTGCACCTAACCGGGAGCGATATGCACCGCCTGTCACACGGTACATTACGTCTTGTTTCCACCCACTACATGGAGTCGACCTGGATGTGGTTGGGAGTAATGAAATTAATATGTATAATTTAGTACTCCAACCTAATGAGCGAACGTCGTCACGCCACCGCCACGTACGTCCGCCCTGTCTGCGAAGCTCCAAAAGATCCATCCTGCAGCACTACGTCATAAAGATGTTAATTCAGATACTGTCACAAGTGCATGAAAAACTCACAGTTGCCGACCTGGTTTCACCCTTATTGGGGTATCATCAGGGCAACACAGCAAGATTTCCACACACTTGTGACTCTGAAAACCTTCCGGAGTGTCGCAGACAGGGAGGATGTGCGTGGTGGTGACGTCATGGCGTTCGCTCATTAGGTTGGAGCACTAAACGATATATATATTAATAAGTTTATAATTAATATATATATATATATATATATATATATATATATATATATATATATATATATATATATATATATATATATATATATATATATATATATTGTTACTGATCGCGGTTTAGATGGTATGATGGGCCGAGCGGATGGTCCAACCGCGACCGTTACAGGATCACCGACTCACCCGATTCACCCAGAACTTTGGCCGTATAGCACCGCAGCTGCCCAATCTGGGAAAAGACTAAAACGACGAAATGCAAAGAGGAAAAGGAATAGGACGAGAAGACGGACAGAAGAGTAATTGGATTTATTGTACACACACAAGCAAAAAGGAGCAATCAAGTTTATTTACAACACATAAGACGCAGGTGACACAGTGCAAATACTAGCTTATACAGACTTAATTAACCCAGGGACAGAACAAACAAAACAAACTCACGTACACAAGAAGGGTGGAAAGGCAGGAGGTGGATGGCTGGAGGGAGAGGAAGGTCCAAGGGGGTCCTGCAGCACGATAGGTGCGTTTAGCCACCGCCGTTCCTTCACGGCCTTGCTCAAAACCGCCGTCCAGGCCCCAAGTGGCTGTTGTGGCTGCTGTGGACGTCGCGTGCTTTCCCAGGACTTGTCTGACTGGTGTGGTCCAACCCTCAACTCTTTCTTGGTCCACTCACTCCTCACCACCGACTCCTCACCGCAACCAACGCAACCACTGACCACCACCGACTCCTCACCGCAACCAACGCAACCAACTGACCACCGACTCCACTGACTGACTCTACTGACTCCCTCTCACTCATTCAACGCTTCTTGCGTGCGCGCCTTTACAGCGCCTCCAGCGATCAAGCCGCCGGCCTTCAGGACACGCCCATCGGTGTGCTCACCTCGGCCCTGATTGGTCGGCACGGCCCTCTAGCTCCGCCCTTGATGACGATGGGCGGGCACGCCTTTCTTCCCCGACCCAAGCCTCGTGGCCAATGGTGGTTTTGGAGGGGAGGTAATTGGCAATCGAGGCTCGGCAATCACGAGAGGGGATGTAATTGGAAATGGAGATTTTGGGGATGGGAATGAAAGGGGATCTATTCTCTTTCACTGTTGCAATGGAGTACTTCAATTAATGGGAGACACAGCCTTACCCTAAAACACAGAATAAGAGATAACTATCAAACAGGGGTATTCTATTATTTGGCTGACGTGTATGCTTGTGGACTAATTATGGGATGCCCTTTCACCTTTACACAGCTCCGGAGGTAGGGGGGCGCAGAATAAACAATAATAATAATAATACAGCACACAATCAAAAAAATACAGTCCTCATCTCCGCAACACTGCACCCTCCTCCTCTTAGGCACGTCCCGGGCCTACAACTTTTATTTAGTGTGACACGTAGGTGTAGTTCCCTCTACTTTTAACCTGACCCTGAGTGCGACAGTTTTAAAACATAAATAAATGTGTCCCGCTGCTCCATTGCACCCTGCCTAACAGACTTACGCCCACAGTTAACCGAATTGCGGAATGGTCTTCAAACTATACACTGACGGTGGGAAGCATTATTTACAATGACGCTATTTTTATTTACAAAACTAACCCAGGACCTGTGATTGTTCTTTCTGGGGGGGAGACAGTCTGCTCTGCATCAATGCACCATTAAAGCACCCAAAAACGCACCAAAGCACCAATCGGTGCAGTCACCATTGTTCAAGAATGTTCAACAATAAAAAATAACCAAACAACCCCTAACCCTGCAGGTGATCTCTTGCTCTTCGGCTCCCTCTGCTGGTTATCATTATTTGTTCTTCCAGATGTTGTCATTCTTTCATTTTCTTACTGGCGGCCTATTTGCAATAAAGTGTGCCCAATGTGTCCTTTTTATTTTCTTTATTTATGGCCCACAGGGCCGACTACGTGTGGTTCACCTGTGGGGCATCGGTGCCCTGTGGCCAAGGTCCGCCAGCAAGATTTCGGGCCCTCATGGCCGGTTCCAGCAGAGGGGCCATGCCCCAACCCATGGGGTCCATAAGTGGTGCTCGGCCACAGACCTGTGGTCCATAATGTGGTGCATCGATGCAGACAGCTGGCTCTGGGAATTCCGGGCGCACAATGGCCGACCCACGCACGCTCCCCTCGGCGCCCAATGGCGCACAGGTCATGTGGGAGACAAAAGGGGAAAGACAAATGAGCGAGGGGTAAGGTCACAAGGGTACACATCAATAAGGCAATGCAAGGCGAAATGCGTACGGAGGGCGAAGTGAGAAAGCTCGTCCCTACCGTACGTCACCCCCCTGTCACCTACACTACCCTTGCCCTTACCCCATATGTACAAAATCTACCCATTTACAAATTCGTCACTACTGTCACGTCTTCCCCATATTTCCCCTATACCAAATTCGTCTCCACAATCCCTCTACTTCAAAATTTGCCATCACCAAATTCATCATCAATCCTCATAAGGAGGAAGAGATGGAACATCAAGCACAATGTCACACCCACGTCATGATGCGTCTCACCATCCAAACATTTGCACAGTAAAAATAATTAAACATGGCATGGTGCGGAGTACCTGTCACCTCAGGTGAGTGGATGCAGATGGTGCGAGGAGACTTCATCCTAACTACTTTCTAAATGACATTAACACACTTTACACTACCCGGGGTCTTTCCCTGCCAATCCATTGGCCAACTTACACTATGGGTTCTAAAAACCAATTCCCATTGACCAAACTGTGGTGCTTCTCAATTTGGGGTCTCACTCCCCCGATTCATCTCCCGGTGCCCTCGCACAATTTCTGGGCTGCGACGTGTAGCTCTCCCAGCAGGTCTACCCACCTGCACACCTCCACCACTGCAGTTGCCACCCGAGCTTACCTAGCTCCTCACCCTAACCTAACTAACTGGGGAAAGCCCCTACTGGCTCTGTCACCCCACTCGGTGCCCTCTGGCACTGGGCTACCCGGGTCCGTCCTCCGGATCCTCGGGCCCCATCCACAACAACTACTACCGGCTCCCAGAGCCCACCTGCGGCCTCACCTGGCCGACATCCTCACAGTGGTGGAGTGCCCAAACCAACTACACACACTAACAGGCTACACGCCCAGCCATTTCCACAACACTAATGCACCCATCCAATCACCATTCTTTCACCCGCACCACAGATGCCAATATTCAACCACAATTTACCTATACCCTCCACCTAACACTTACACTACCCGCCCCGGGTATCCGTGATGGGGGTCCACTCTTCCCCCATTCACACCTTCGCACCATCCACTCCACTCCACAATTTCCACCATACTCACTCCACGACCATCCATTCCAATACTCCATACCATTTATTCCATACACCTGTCCTTCATTCACCTGTCGTTGCACACCTGTGCAATCATACCTGGTGCCACCTGCACCCTCCTCCTCTTCCTCGACCAGCTGGTCAACACAACACACAATCACCTTCACTCACTCATACACTGCTCCACACACCTGTTCGGTTGCACACCTGTGCAATCACACCTGTTCAATCCTCAAACACACGGCATCATCTCAGCTAACTACTCCCCTCTGAAACTTGCGCTTCCCAGTCGTCCCTTTAAACTATTGCGCTCCCTCGTCATTATCATCCACTAAACTACCTGCGTCCCCACTACAGGTATCCTTGTCACTAACTAATCTTAACGTTACCTAATGTCATCTTCGCTAGAGCCCTACACACTATATCCTAACCCACCCGGGCTAGTTTCCACTGCCATACACCCCATAATCTAGTGCTCCTTTGCCCCCCACGTCTGTGAGGGATGGAGGATTTGCCATCCCACCACATCGGGGAGGTCCTATTATCAATTTCGCTCGTCCAAATTTCAGCCAATTCAAAAATTTTCCATTTACTGCCAATTCTACCCATCATCTGCCAATCATTACTGCCAATCATCAAATTTTGCCTTTTTCTAATTTCGGGGCCAAGACACTATCCTCATCACCCGTCTACTTATTAGATCCTCTCGGTGCGCGAATTCCCTTCTAAAGCTCGGCTTTGTACAGCCGAGCAATGAACGCGGGTTCTTTGGTGCCGGCGGCTGGATGCGTCCGGCACTCGGTGCAGGGACGGGGGCTTACCCGGGCCGAGATCCCACGCACCACCTCGGCGTGGAGCCATCCAATGTCCCGATCTCGACCTGCCGGCACGTCTCAATAAAAAGTGGTCGCCATGACGACCCTTCCTATCGGGCTGCCCGCTCCGCCTAGTGGAGCCCGGACGCGGCCGTTCCAAGCGAGGCCCAGCGTGGATCGCGTACTGCGGTCCTTTCGAACCCGCCGCGGCTCGGATCCCCGCTGGTTCTCGCGGCACGCGAAGCCCGGCACGCACCGAGGGCCCGATTCGGCTATAAGTCGCTCTAACCGCTAACCCGGTTACCGTCGATGCCTCACCTGGATTCTTACACGCATACGCTACCCCTTTCTTGCTCATACCTCCAGCTGTTCCCATGCTCCTTGTACCTTTCCTTTCACACCTCGGTACACTCATTCCGCTCCCAGACTTGGTCACACACCTGACCACCGAACACCTTGGCACACATTCGTCCCTCGCACACCTCACCAACACACCTCTTCGCGCCCCCTCCTCGGTCACCTCCTCTGTGACAATCACAGGTGTGCTCTCACTCGCACACCCAACCACGTGCCTCACGACCAACTCAAGTGTGCATTCGCACACACGCTCTACCATTCCAGGTGTGCATCCTTCCATTCCAGGTGTACATCCTCGCTCACCTGTCACAACCAACTCACGCTCCGTGCCACTCTCACTACTCTCACCACCACTCTTGACAACGCACTCACCCTTACTCTCGACAGCGCACTCTTTCCTCATGCACCCGTCCGTTACACACCTTTCTTGCGCACACTCTTGCGCACACTCTTTCGTTACATCCTCTGTAACTCTCACCACAGGCGTGCATTCTCCTTCACTCTTGACAGCGCACTCTTTCCCCATGCACCTGTCCGTTACACACCTTTCTCGCGCATCCTCTTGCGCACACTCTTTCGTTACTTCCTCCGTAACACTCGCCACACCGCGCTTCCATGTACCCCCTCGCACACGCGCTTCGACCAACTCACTCTTGACGGCACACTCACTCCTCGGCGTGCACTTTTTCCTCACACACCCCATGGTCGGACATTCTCGCACACCTCTTTCTTCGCACACCAGACCTGTCGCACACTTCACCAACGGCCTTTTACGAACACCCGGATCCAAACCAATCCCCAAGCCGACTGAAGCTTTCCTCACATCATATACATTGCCGAATATTTCGCCACTCACCTTGGCACCTCGTCTCCGCACCTCTTTTGCCACCTGCAAACTTTTTATTTGGTTAGTGAGCAGCACATCACGATTCGAGCACAGACCTTGTACCAATTCCATTACCTCCTCCTGGATTTCTCTCTTAGTTTCTGTCCGTCTCTTCTTAATTTCACTCACCTCTTCTTCCACTTCCTCTAATTTTTGTTTAACCTCTTTTATTTCTCGGTGCGTCTCCTCAAGTTCGTCCTCTAAGGCTACCGTGACCGTCTCTATGTGCATCCTCACCTGCCGGTCCTTTGTCTCCATTATCTCTGTCACCTCGTCCACCCTCATTGTCAGTTCCTCACGTACCATCTGACATTGCCTCTGTGTCGCTATTAATTCGTTTTTAATTTCTTTTTGTGTCGCCTTTAACCCTCCTAGTACCGCAGTGTTCTTTTGAACCTGCTCCACTAACTCCGTCTGTCCCTCTGTCAGCTGTTCCACCTCCTCCGTCAGATCTTCTATTCCCCCTTGTAACTTCGCCGTATTATTTCTCACCTCTTTCTCCATACGCTTCTCACCTCGCTTTACCTCCTCGCGTAGCCCCGAAACCTCCTCACTCACACCTCGTCGTATCTCCTCCTTCATCTCCTCCATCTCCTTTGTAGATGCCACCCTCATCTGTCCCAATTCATCCCTCTGAGCATCCAATTTGGTTTCTACCCCGATTTTTACCTCCTCTATCTGCTCTCCCATTTGTTTAATTTCTCGGGCGGATTGCTCCCCTATCTCCCGCAATTTGCCCTCCATCCTATTTTCTAACCCCATTAACCCATTTTTTACCCCCTCTAACTGATTCTCCTGGGCAGCCATTCTATTTTCCACCCCCGTTAACCCATTCTTTACCTCTTTTATCCCGTTGTCTAACCCCTCAAAATTATTGTCTAACTTCTCACCGGTACCCCTCGCTTCGTCCCTCATTGCCCCCATTTGGCCCTCTAATCGCTCACTATCAGCCCTCATTCCCACAATTTGGTTTCCCAACCGCTCACCCATTTCTCTTCGCTCTCGGGTGGACTTATCATTTTGGGCATCCATTTTTGCCATCATTTGAATCATAAAGACTCGCATGTACTCTGGCATCTCTGGCTCGGCTGCCGCGACCACGGGCGCAGCGCAATTTGGTGCCGCTACACCCACGTGCGCGAGGACGCCATCTTGTGCGTCTGATACTCCCTCAACTGCCTCCTCATTGCTCCCCTCCATTTGATCCTGGGTTACTCCTAACCCCTCCTCTAGCTCACCCACCGGCATTCGATCGCCTTGACCAGCCATGGCGCGATTTCAAAATTCGGGTTTTGTAAAACAAAAGCAATTTCGGTATTTTGTAATTTTGAGCGCGTTAAGCGCGCTTCGGGTCCAATCCCACTTCCCGACACCAATTGTTACTGATCGCGGTTTAGATGGTATGATGGGCCGAGCGGATGGTCCAACCGCGACCGTTACAGGATCCCCGACTCACCCGATTCACCCAGAACTTTGGCCGTATCGCACCGCAGCTGCCCAATCTGGGAAAAGACTAAAACGACGAAATGCAAAGAGGAAAAGGAATAAGACGAGAAGACGGACAGAAGAGTAATTGGATTTATTGTACACACACAAGCAAAAAGGAGCAATCAAGTTTATTTACAACACATAAGACGCAGGTGACACAGTGCAAATACTAGCTTATACAGACTTAATTAACCCAGGGACAGAACAAACAAAACAAACTCACGTACACAAGAAGGGTGGAAAGGCAGGAGGTGGATGGCTGGAGGGAGAGGAAGGTCCAAGGGGGTCCTGCAGCACGATCGGCGCGTTTAGCCGCCGCCGTTCCTTCACGGCCTTGCTCAAAACCGCCGTCCAGGCCCCAAGTGGCTGTTGTGGCTGCTGTGGACGTCGCGTGCTTTCCCAGGACTTGTCTGACTGGTGTGGTCCAACCCTCAACTCTTTCTTGGTCCACTCACTCCTCACCACCGACTCCTCACCGCAACCAACGCAACCACTGACCACCACCCACTCCTCACCGCAACCAACGCAACCAACTGACCACCGACTCCACTGACTGACTCTACTGACTCCCTCTCACTCATTCAACGCTTCTTGCGCGCGCGCCTTTATAGCGCCTCCAGCGATCAAGCCGCCGGCCTTCAGGACACGCCCATCGGTGTGCTCACCTCGGCCCTGATGGGTCGGCACGGCCCTCTAGCTCTGCCCTTGATGACGATGGGCGGGCACGCCTTTCTTCCCCGACCCGAGCCTCGTGGCCAATGGTGGTTTTGGAGGGGAGGTAATTGGCAATCGAGGCTCGGCAATCACGAGAGGGGATGTAATTGGAAATGGAGATTTTGGGGATGGGAATGAAAGGGGATCTATTCTCTTTCACTGGTGCAATGGAGTACTTCAATTAATGGGAGACACAGCCTTACCCTAAAACACAGAATAAGAGATAACTATCAAACAGGGGTATTCTATTATTTGGCTGACGTGTATGCTTGTGGACTAATTATGGGATGCCCTTTCACCTTTACACAGCTCCGGAGGTAGGGGGGCGCAGAATAAACAATAATAATAATAATACAGCACACAATCAAAAAAATACAGTCCTCATCTCCGCAACAATATATATGATTCTATGTATATATATACTCGTATATATGTATATATACATTATACACACATACACACTGTGTATGTTTTGGTACCAGACTCGATAGCGTAATGGTGAGCATCCACTCTGTGTCTGGGAGGTCGGTGGTTCAAGTCCCGGCCGAGTGATATTACAGACTTATAAAATGTTGTGCGCTGCTTCCTTGCTTGATGGTCAGCATTAAAGAGGATGGAGTACAGACAAACAACGCTGTGAAGGCAATGGCAAACCACCCAGCATAACAATTGCCAAGAAACTGCTTCAGCAGCACCAACGCTCTTTAAAGAGTTGGTAAATCGATTCAAATGTGTTTTTGGGAACAGGGAACTCAAATAATTCTGAAGATATCTTACACAGGAGTATTTGAATATGAACACGAGTCGACGGAGGTTAACTTTTGCACTCCCCTTCGACAAAGCTAGAAGCAAACTGTTGAGTTTTTGCTCGTTTGAAAAAAAGCAAAGCATGTTCAAACAAACATGTATATGTATGTGACTTTCACAAAAAGATCGTTTTACTCCTGGCAATGTTTTGGCATAAATTTAGAAATCAAAAGAAATTCACTAAAAATAAATTTTGACTCCACCAAAGTACAATATACTCATCAGAAAGTAAGAAAATATATCCCTTCTGGTATGCTAGCTGTAATAGCATGGCATGATGTTTTATCACTCCCACGGACTCCACCTTTATCTCAGCCTGTCAATGACACTTCTTGATGCCGTACATTAACTGGCCCTCATATTCCCCTCTCCCCCTCTTGTGATGCATAACAGAGATTTTGATTTACCTCCAAAAGTAAAAGCAACTTTATTCATCTCTAGTCATTGCTACTGTGGTATACTATGAAATAATTCAACAATGAACTTGCATTCAGTTACTAACACTGGATTTCTGCACCAATCAGGCTTCGATACTTTGGATGGTGTCATGTGAGAAGTTTGTGAATTAAAGAGTAAGAATCAAATAAGAAGAATGTTTACAAGAATGCAGTCACTGCTCAGATCTCTGGGCTTACTTTCGATTATGACATCTGCCAGCTTGTCTGCAGACCCACTATCTTGTCCCATTGGATGGAGACCAAGCTCTCTCACTGTGGAAAGGAGGTAACAGGTTAATGAAGTTAAAGACTGACGATGCTGTGTGTGCATATAATAATCCAAACCTTTGCACAGTACTGTGCCTTTAAGATTATCGGAAGCCGAGTGTGGACCTATCACTTCACCGTCGCATAAAGGTCGGTGGTTTATCTGTCTTCTACCGCCTCCTTTCTGGTCTTGCACCCTCTGCTCTATCAGTGCTTTACCCTGCCACAGGTTTATGCAGGACCACGGTCCAATATCAACCCCCATTCGGGTGAAACTACCGAAATCCAGGATCACTGCTCATCTGCACTATTTTGTTCTTCTTTTTTCCCACCTGTGGCATCAACTTCCACATCCTCTTCAATCTCATTCTACCCTCCAAGTCTTCAAAACAGGTATTCACCACCATCTCAGATCGTCCCCAGTCCAAAACCATCATCTTTTCTACCCTGGTTGACCCTGCCCAAATCCCTCCTCTTTCCAATTTTTTCCATTTTCCCTCCTTGGAGTTTCCTTCTATATATATCCTGTCCACCTCGTGCATCCTCTCCTGCCCCCCATTCATCCCCACACTCATTCTTTGTCCAAATCTCCCTCTATCTTGGCCTTCAACTCTGGTGTTGGTGTTTTCCCCCTACTGCTCCTTTTGCGTGCGTCTCTACTGTTCCTTTTGTGTGTTTTGCATCCTGTTTTTGCCTGGTACGTCCTGATCTGTTCAATGTACTAGCTCTTCCACAAGCCTTGACTATCTATGTATACCAAAACAAAAAAAGAAAAAGAAAAAAAAGTTTGGGTTATTCCAATTATATTCATACTTTCGGGTAAATTCATCAAATTATCAGTTATAACAATCATATGTGTTTGTTGTTGTACATTAACAGCCTTTATAGTAGTAGTCAATACTTTGCGTCTGCCCTTTCCTTTTCTTGCATGCCATCACTATTTTACCCATGCTTCCTGTATATGACTGAAGGATTCTTTCAAGAATATTGTGCCAAATACCGTGTCGTACATTCCACAGTTCTGTAAGGTTAGTTGGGTTCCTCTTGTTCTCTCTGTTTCCAGGTAATCACACATGTCCACAATGAGACTCATGTCTGAACACGGGGTGGCCATTCTAGCGCTTGGAGCACACCAGTTGTAACCTTGTTCTTCAAATACTGTTTTATTATATTGGAAGTGTGTTCTGGATCATTATCTTGTTGGGAAATGCTCTTCCAATGAAGCGATTTCCACTCGGCATGGTATTGCTGCAGTATCTGCTTTTACTTCTCTTTTGTTGGCATCCCATTGATTTTGTTAGCGTCCTATTGCTGCGAAATGACCATGGCGGGTGCACCTGTGTGATGCCTGATGCACAGGCAGCAACATAGTGGAACTACGTGTGTGATCGTCTGCGAGGAAGAGGATTGGGGGGGGGCGGGGGGGTCCCTGGATCAGATGACATCAGGTCCACGGATATAAAAAGCATTGCACCAGGAGTTGGACCTGAGCCCTCAAGGTCAACAGTTTTCCATATTGCATACTGTCTTGTCCATCCAGGTTATTATTTGCCCTCTAGCATAGCCAACCTCCGCTGCAAAACCGACCAAGCCACCAAAAATGTCGCAAGGCCAAATTAATTAATCATCAACAGTGCAGTAACGTGTGCAGAACGCCTTAGCTCGGCGTCATGGAAGTTAATCTCTGGTGGTCTCACATTACAACTATATATATATATATATATATATATATATATATATATATATATATATATATATATATGTATATGTATATGTATGTATGTATATATATATATATATATATATATATATATATATATATATATATATATATATATATATATATATATATATATATATATATATATATATATATATATAATATATATATATATGAGGGTGGTCCTTATTTTTTCCCTCTCTCTGCCTAATTCCTCACCTCTCTGCCTAATTTCGTTTGAAGCCATCCACACCTTTTTGAGATATCTTGTTCACAAACAGACAGACAGACAGGGGTGAAAACATAACCTCCATCCACCTTTGGTGGTGGAGGTAATAATAAAAGTAATAACAAAAAAGGAGCAGAGCAACCCGTCAATGATGTGCCTTGACGATTATTTTGCTTGAGGTTTGCAAAAATATAAAATAAACTCCTCCATCTGACCTCAAGCACCGTCACGTGACCGGAAGCGGCCCACACGGTGAATAAAAACTGGTATGCACCGGGACTCGTGGTCTATTGGCTTGAGAAAGCCTGCTGTGAAGTGGGTGAAACGTCACCTGAGAGCGCTCTGCTTTTGCTGAGCTGTTTATTGTTTTCTGTCTCTTTAAAAAGAAAGGTGTATATTTGCTCAAATTTGTGGAGTAGATCTAGTTTTACTTTCTGGTTGGTTGGAAGCGACTTCTTTCTTTAAAAAAGTATAATCCCAACCACCCCGATCTTTTACCATATACATACACATACATACATATATTCCTAAAACCGCACTGACAAATTTAATCAGGTGTGTAGAAAAGACATCACTTACAGGGTGTGATCATATCGAGAGAATATTTGAGCAAGATTTCAAAATTCCGTACCTGCCATTGCTGTTGCATCACCAACTGCAAAAACTGCCTGTGAAGCCCAGCCCGATAGCTCTGAATAAAAGAAAGGGGTGACAGATAAAGTAAAAGGGGTTGTCAAAAGGTCGCACTCGTATTTCCGTCTGTGGCTAATAGACAGTCAGAGATAAGTTAAGACATTCAGCAGACCATGTGATAGGAAGAACAAGGGGAAATGGATGGAAGATATGTAATGAATGTGAGAAAGAGAATATTTTAACACATTTTGGTGCTGTATTGTGAAGGATAAAGCCCGAGTAGAAACTGAAGAAATTAACTTGGATGATTATAGGGAAAAGAAAGATGAGTTTTTGGGACAGCTTGAAAATGAAATATGAGATTTTGGGACAGCTTGAAAATGAAATATGAGATTTGGGACAGCTTGAAAAAGAAAGATGAGATTTTGGGACAGCTTGAAAATGAAAGATGAGATTTTGGGACAGCTTGAAAATGAAAGATGAGATTTTGGGACAGCTTGAAAATGAAATATGAGATTTGGGACAGCTTGAAAATGAAATATGAGATTTGGGACAGCTTGAAAAAGAAAGATGAGATTTTGGGACAGCTTGAAAATGAAAGATGTGTTTTTGGGACAGCTTGAAAAAGAAAGATGAGATTTTGGGACAGCTTGAAAAAGAAAGATGTGTTTTTGGGACAGCTTGAAAAAGAAAGATGAGATTTTGGGACAGCTTGAAAAAGAAAGATGAGATTTTGGGACAGCTTGAAAAAGGAAGATGTGTTTTTGGGACAGCTTGAAAAAGAAAGATGAGATTTTCGGACATATTGAAAAAGAAAGATGAGATTTTGGGACAGCTTGAAAAAGAAAGATGAGATTTTGGGACAGCTTGAAAAAGGAAGATGTGTTTTTGGGACAGCTTGAAAAAGAAAGATGAGATTTTGGGACAGCTTGAAAAAGAAAGATGAGTTTTTGGGACAGCTTGAAAAAGAAAAATGAGATTTTGGGACAGCTTGAAAAAGAAAAATGAGATTTTGGACAGCTTGAAAAAGAAAGATGAGATTTTGGGACAGCTTGAAAAAGAAAAATGAGATTTTGGGACAGCTTGAAAAAGAAAAATGAGATTTTGGACAGCTTGAAAAAAAAAGATGGGTTTTTGGGACAACTTAAAAAAGAAAGATGAGATTTTGGGACAGCTTGAAAAAGAAAAATGAGATTTTGGACAGCTTGAAAAAGAAAGATGAGATTTTGGGACAGCTTGAAAAAGAAAAATGAGATTTTGGACAGCTTGAAAAAGAAAGATGAGTTTTTGGACATCTTGAAAAAGAAAGATGAGTTTTTGAACATCTTGAAAAAGAAAGATGAGTTTTTGGACATCTTGAAAAAGAAAGATGAGTTTTTGGACATCTTGAAAAAGAAAGATGAGTTTTTGGACATCTTGAAAAAGAAATATGAGTTTTTGGACATCTTGAAAAAGAAATATGAGTTTTTGGACATCTTGAAAAAGAAATATGAGTTTTTGGACATCTTGAAAAAGAAAGATGAGTTTTTGGACATCTCGAAAAAGAAAGATGAGTTTTTGGACATCTCGAAAAAGAAAGATGAGTTTTTGGACATCTTGAAAAAGAAAGATGAGTTTTTGGACATCTTGAAAAAGAAAGATGAGTTTTTGGACATCTTGAAAAAGAAATATGAGTTTTTGGACATCTTGAAAAAGAAATATGAGATTTTGGGACATATTGAAAAAGAAATATGAGATTTGGGACAGCTTGAAAAAGAAAGATGAGATTTTGGGACAGCTTGAAAATGAAAGATGAGATTTTGGGACAGCTTGAAAATGAAAGATGAGATTTTGGGACAGCTTGAAAATGAAATATGAGATTTGGGACAGCTTGAAAATGAAATATGAGATTTGGGACAGCTTGAAAAAGAAAGATGAGATTTTGGGACAGCTTGAAAATGAAAGATGTGTTTTTGGGACAGCTTGAAAAAGAAAGATGAGATTTTGGGACAGCTTGAAAAAGAAAGATGTGTTTTTGGGACAGCTTGAAAAAGAAAGATGAGATTTTGGGACAGCTTGAAAAAGAAAGATGAGATTTTGGGACAGCTTGAAAAAGGAAGATGTGTTTTTGGGACAGCTTGAAAAAGAAAGATGAGATTTTCGGACATATTGAAAAAGAAAGATGAGATTTTGGGACAGCTTGAAAAAGAAAGATGAGATTTTGGGACAGCTTGAAAAAGGAAGATGTGTTTTTGGGACAGCTTGAAAAAGAAAGATGAGATTTTGGGACAGCTTGAAAAAGAAAGATGAGTTTTTGGGACAGCTTGAAAAAGAAAAATGAGATTTTGGACAGCTTGAAAAAGAAAGATGAGATTTTGGGACAGCTTGAAAAAGAAAAATGAGATTTTGGGACAGCTTGAAAAAGAAAAATGAGATTTTGGACAGCTTGAAAAAAAAAGATGGGTTTTTGGGACAACTTAAAAAAGAAAGATGAGATTTTGGGACAGCTTGAAAAAGAAAAATGAGATTTTGGACAGCTTGAAAAAGAAAGATGAGATTTTGGGACAGCTTGAAAAAGAAAAATGAGATTTTGGACAGCTTGAAAAAGAAAGATGAGTTTTTGGACATCTTGAAAAAGAAAGATGAGTTTTTGAACATCTTGAAAAAGAAAGATGAGTTTTTGGACATCTTGAAAAAGAAAGATGAGTTTTTGGACATCTTGAAAAAGAAAGATGAGTTTTTGGACATCTTGAAAAAGAAATATGAGTTTTTGGACATCTTGAAAAAGAAATATGAGTTTTTGGACATCTTGAAAAAGAAATATGAGTTTTTGGACATCTTGAAAAAGAAAGATGAGTTTTTGGACATCTCGAAAAAGAAAGATGAGTTTTTGGACATCTCGAAAAAGAAAGATGAGTTTTTGGACATCTTGAAAAAGAAAGATGAGTTTTTGGACATCTTGAAAAAGAAAGATGAGTTTTTGGACATCTTGAAAAAGAAATATGAGTTTTTGGACATCTTGAAAAAGAAATATGAGATTTTGGGACATATTGAAAAAGAAATATGAATTTTTAGGACATATTGAAAAAGAAATATGAGATTTTGGGACATATTGAAAAAGAAATATGAGATTTTGGGACATATTGAAAAAGAAATATGAGATTTTGGGACATATTGAAAAAGAAATATGAGATTTTGGGACATATTGAAAAAGAAATATGAGTTTTTGGGAAAGGTTGAAAAGCTTGAAAAAGAAAGATGGGTTTTTGGACATCTTGAAAAAGAAATATGAGTTTTTGGACATCTTGAAAAAGAAAGATGAGTTTTTGGACATCTTGAAAAAGAAATGAGTTTTTGGACATCTTGAAAAAGAAATATGAGATTTTGGGACATATTGAAAAAGAAAGATGAGTTTTTGGACATCTTGAAAAAGAAAGATGAGTTTTTGGACATCTTGAAAAAGAAAGATGAGTTTTTGGACATCTTGAAAAAGAAATATGAGTTTTTGGACATCTTGAAAAAGAAATATGAGATTTTGGGACATATTGAAAAAGAAATCTGAGTTTTTGGGACATATTGAAAAAGAAATATGAGATTTTCGGACATATTGAAAAAGAAATATGAGATTTTGGGACATATTGAAAAAGAAATATGAGTTTTTGGGACATAATGAAAAAGAAATATGAGATTTTGGGACATATTGAAAAAGAAATATGAGATTTTGGGACATATTGAAAAAGAAATATGAGTTTTTGGGACATATTGAAAAAGAAATATGAGATTTTGGGACATATTGAAAAAGAAATTTGAGATTTTGGGACATATTGAAAAAGAAATGAGTTTTTGGACATCTTGAAAAAGAAATATGAGATTTTGGGACATATTGAAAAAGAAATATGAGTTTTTGGACATCTTGAAAAAGAAATATGAGATTTTGGGACATATTGAAAAAGAAATGAGTTTTTGGGACATATTGAAAAAGAAATATGAGTTTTTGGACATCTTGAAAAAGAAATATGAGATTTTGGGACATATGGAAAAAGAAATTTGAGATTTTGGGACATATTGAAAAAGAAATATGAGTTTTTGGACATCTTGAAAAAGAAATATGAGATTTTGGGACATATTGAAAAAGAAATATGAGTTTTTGGGACATATTGAAAAAGAAATATGAGATTTTGGGACATATTGAAAAAGAAATATGAGATTTTGGGACATATTGAAAAAGAAATATGAGATTTTGGGACATCTTGAAAAAGAAATGAGATTTTGGACATCTTGAAAAAGAAATATGAGATTTTGGACATCTTGAAAAAGAAATGAGATTTTGGACATCTTGAAAAAGAAATATGAGATTTTGGACATCTTGAAAAAGAAATGAGATTTTGGACATCTTGAAAAAGAAAGATGAGTTTTTGGACATCTTGAAAAAGAAAGATGAGTTTTTTAACATCTTGAAAAAGAAATATGAGTTTTTGGACATCTTGAAAAAGAAAGATGAGTTTTTGGGACATATTGAAAAAGAAATGAGATTTTGGACATCTTGAAAAAGAAATATGAGATTTTGGACATCTTGAAAAAGAAATGAGATTTTGGACATCTTGAAAAAGAAATGAGATTTTGGACATCTTGAAAAAGAAATATGAGATTTTGGGACATATTGAAAAAGAAATGAGATTTTGGACATCTCAAAAAAGAAATATGAGATTTTGGACATCTTGAAAAAGAAATGAGATTTTGGGACATCTTGAAAAAGAAATGAGATTTTGGACATCTTGAAAAAGAAATATGAGATTTTGGGACATATTGAAAAAGAAATGAGATTTTGGACATCTTGAAAAAGAAATATGAGATTTTGGACATCTTGAAAAAGAAATGAGATTTTGGACATCTTGAAAAAGAAAGATGAGTTTTTGGACATCTTGAAAAAGAAAGATGAGTTTTTGAACATCTTGAAAAAGAAATATGAGTTTTTGGACATCTTGAAAAAGAAAGATGAGTTTTTGGACATCTTGAAAAAGAAAGATGAGTTTTTGAACATCTTGAAAAAGAAATATGAGTTTTTGGACATCTTGAAAAAGAAATGTGAGTTTTTGGACATCTTGAAAAAGAAAGATGAGATTTTTGACATCTTGGAAAAGAAAGATGACTTTTTGAACACCTTGAAAAAGAAAGATGAGTTTTTGGACATCTTGAAAAAGAAAGATGAGTTTTTGAACATCTTGAAAAAGAAATATGAGTTTTTGGACATCTTGAAAAAGAAAGATGAGTTTTTGGACATCTTGAAAAAGAAGGATGAGTTTTTGGACATCTTGAAAAAGAAAGATGAGTTTTTGGACATCTTGAAAAAGAAAGATGAGTTTTTGAACATCTTGAAAAAGAAAGATGAGTTTTTGGACATCTTGAAAAAGAAATATGAGTTTTTGGACATCTTGAAAAAGAAATATGAGTTTTTGGACATCTTGAAAAAGAAATACGAGTTTTTGGACATCTTGAAAAAGAAATATGAGTTTTTGGACATCTTGAAAAAGAAAGATGAGTTTTTGGACATCTTGAAAAAGAAAGATGAGTTTTTGGACATCTTGAAAAAGAAAGATGAGTTTTTGGACATCTTGAAAAAGAAATGTGAGTTTTGGGACATCTTGAAAAAGAAAGATGAGTTTTTGGACATCTTGAAAAAGAAAGATGAGTTTTTGGACATCTTGAAAAAGAAAGATGAGTTTTTGGACATCTTGAAAAAGAAATATGAGTTTTTGGACATCTTGAAAAAGAAATATGAGATTTTGGGACATATTGAAAAAGAAATATGAATTTTTGGGACATATTGAAAAAGAAATATGAAATTTTGGGACATATTGAAAAAGAAATATGAGATTTTGGGACATATTGAAAAAGAAATATGAGTTTTTGGGACATATTGAAAAAGAAATATGAGATTTTGGGACATATTGAAAACGAAATATGAGATTTTGGGACATATTGAAAAAGAAATATGAGATTTTGGGACATATTGAAAAAGAAATGAGATTTTGGGACATATTGAAAAAGAAATATGAGATTTTGGGACATATTGAAAAAGAAATATGAGTTTTTGGGAAAGGTTGAAAAGCTTGAAAAAGAAAGATGGGTTTTTGGACATCTTGAAAAAGAAATATGAGTTTTTGGACATCTTGAAAAAGAAAGATGAGTTTTTGGACATCTTGAAAAAGAAATATGAGTTTTTGGACATCTTGAAAAAGAAATATGAGATTTTGGGACATATTGAAAAAGAAATATGAGTTTTTGGGACATATTGAAAAAGAAATATGAGTTTTTGGACATGTTGAAAAAGAAATATGAGATTTTGGGACATATTGAAAAAGAAATATGTGATTTTGGGACATATTGAAAAAGAAATTTGAGATTTTGGGACATATTGAAAAAGAAATATGAGTTTTTGGACATCTTGAAAAAGAAATATGAGATTTTGGGACATATTGAAAAAGAAATATGAGTTTTTGGGACATATTGAAAAAGAAATATGAGATTTTGGGACATATTGAAAAAGAAATATGAGATTTTGGGACATATTGAAAAAGAAATATGAGATTTTGGGACATCTTGAAAAAGAAATGAGATTTTGGGACATATTGAAAAAGAAATGAGATTTTGGACATCTTGAAAAAGAAATATGAGATTTTGGACATCTTGAAAAAGAAATATGAGATTTTGGGACATATTGAAAAAGAAATATGAGATTTTGGGACATATTGAAAAAGAAATGAGATTTTGGACATCTTGAAAAAGAAATATGAGATTTTGGGACATATTGAAAAAGAAATATGAGATTTTGGGACATATTGAAAAAGAAATATGAGATTTTGGGACATCTTGAAAAAGAAATGAGATTTTGGGACATATTGAAAAAGAAATGAGATTTTGGACATCTTGAAAAAGAAATATGAGATTTTGGACATCTTGAAAAAGAAATATGAGATTTTGGGACATATTGAAAAAGAAATATGAGATTTTGGGACATATTGAAAAAGAAATATGAGATTTTGGGACATCTTGAAAAAGAAATGAGATTTTGGGACATATTGAAAAAGAAATGAGATTTTGGACATCTTGAAAAAGAAATATGAGATTTTGGACATCTTGAAAAAGAAATATGAGATTTTGGGAAAGCTTGAAAAAGAAAGATGAGTTTTTGGACATCTTGAAAAAGAACGATGAGTTTTTGGACATCTTGAAAAAGAAAGATGAGTTTTTGGGAAAGGTTGAAAAGCTTGAAAAAGAAAGATGGGTTTTTGGGAAAGGTTGAAAAGCTTGAAAAAGAAAGATGAGTTTTTGGACATCTTGAAAAAGAAAGATGAGTTTTTGGGAAAGGTTGAAAAGCTTGAAAAAGAAAGATGAGTTTTTGGGAAAGGTTGAAAAGCTTGAAAAAGAAAGATGAGTTTTTGGGAAAGGTTGAAAAGCTTGAAAAAGAAAGATGAGTTTTTGGACATCTTGAAAAAGAAAGATGAGTTTTTGGGAAAGGTTGAAAAGCTTGAAAAAGAAAGATGAGTTTTTGGGAAAGGTTAAAAAGCTTGAAAAGGAAAGATGAGTTTTTGGACATCTTGAAAAAGAAAGATGAGTTTTTGGGAAAGGTTGAAAAGCTTGAAAAAGAAAGATGAGTTTTTGGGAAAGGTTGAAAAGCTTGAAAAAGAAAGATGAGTTTTTGGGAAAGGTTAAAAAGCTTGAAAAAGAAAGATGAGTTTTTGGACATCTTGAAAAAGAAAGATGAGTTTTTGGGAAAGGTTGAAAAGCTTGAAAAAGAAAGATGAGTTTTTGGGAAAGGTTGAAAAGCTTGAAAAAGAAAGATGAGTTTTTGGACATCTTGAAAAAGAAAGATGAGTTTTTGGGAAAGGTTGAAAAGCTTGAAAAAGAAAGATGAGTTTTTGGACATCTTGAAAAAGAAAGATGAGTTTTTGGGAAAGGTTGAAAAGCTTGAAAAAGAAAGATGAGTTTTTGGGAAAGGTTGAAAAGCTTGAAAAAGAAAGATGAGTTTTTGGACATCTTGAAAAAGAAAGATGAGTTTTTGGACATCTTGAAAAAGAAAGATGAGTTTTTGGACATCTTGAAAAAGAAATATGAGTTTTTGGACATCTTGAAAAAGAAATATGAGTTTTTGGACATCTTGAAAAAGAAATATGAGTTTTTGGACATCTTGAAAAAGAAATATGAGTTTTTGGACATCTTGAAAAAGAAAGATGAGTTTTTGGACATCTTGAAAAAGAAAGATGAGTTTTTGGACATCTTGAAAAAGAAAGATGAGTTTTTGGACATCTTGAAAAAGAAAGATGAGTTTTTGGACATCTTGAAAAAGAAATATGAGTTTTTGGACATCTTGAAAAAGAAATATGAGATTTTGGGACATATTGAAAAAGAAATATGAGATTTTTGGGACATATTGAAAAAGAAATATGAGATTTTGGGACATATTGAAAAAGAAATATGGGATTTTGGGACATATTGAAAAAGAAATATGAGTTTTTGGGACATATTGAAAAAGAAATATGAGATTTTGGGACATATTGAAAAAGAAATATGAGATTTTGGGACATATTGAAAAAGAAATATGAGATTTTGGGACATATTGAAAAAGAAATATGAGATTTTGGGACATATTGAAAAAGAAATATGAGATTTTGGGACATATTGAAAAAGAAATATGAGTTTTTGGGAAAGGTTGAAAAGCTTGAAAAAGAAAGATGGGTTTTTGGACATCTTGAAAAAGAAATATGAGTTTTTGGACATCTTGAAAAAGAAAGATGAGTTTTTGGACATCTTGAAAAAGAAAGATGAGATTTTGGGACATATTGAAAAAGAAATATGAGATTTTGGGACATCTTGAAAAAGAAATGAGATTTTGGACATCTTGAAAAAGAAATATGAGATTTTGGACATCTTGAAAAAGAAATGAGATTTTGGACATCTTGAAAAAGAAATATGAGATTTTGGACATCTTGAAAAAGAAATGAGATTTTGGACATCTTGAAAAAGAAAGATGAGTTTTTGGACATCTTGAAAAAGAAGAATGAGTTTTTGAACATCTTGAAAAAGAAAGATGAGTTTTTGGACATCTTGAAAAAGAAAGATGAGTTTTTGGGACATATTGAAAAAGAAATGAGATTTTGGACATCTTGAAAAAGAAATATGAGATTTTGGACATCTTGAAAAAGAAATGAGATTTTGGACATCTTGAAAAAGAAATGAGATTTTGGACATCTTGAAAAAGAAATATGAGATTTTGGGACATATTGAAAAAGAAATGAGATTTTGGACATCTCAAAAAAGAAATATGAGATTTTGGACATCTTGAAAAAGAAATGAGATTTTGGGACATCTTGAAAAAGAAATGAGATTTTGGACATCTTGAAAAAGAAATATGAGATTTTGGGACATATTGAAAAAGAAATGAGATTTTGGACATCTTGAAAAAGAAATATGAGATTTTGGACATCTTGAAAAAGAAATGAGATTTTGGACATCTTGAAAAAGAAAGATGAGTTTTTGGACATCTTGAAAAAGAAAGATGAGTTTTTGAACATCTTGAAAAAGAAATATGAGATTTTGGGACATATTGAAAAAGAAATATGAGATTTTGGGACATATTGAAAAAGAAATATGAGTTTTTGGACATCTTGAAAAAGAAATATGAGATTTTGGGACATATTGAAAAAGAAATGAGTTTTTGGGACATATTGAAAAAGAAATATGAGTTTTTGGACATCTTGAAAAAGAAATATGAGATTTTGGGACATATTGAAAAAGAAATTTGAGATTTTGGGACATATTGAAAAAGAAATATGAGTTTTTGGACATCTTGAAAAAGAAATATGAGATTTTGGGACATATTGAAAAAGAAATATGAGTTTTTGGGACATATTGAAAAAGAAATATGAGATTTTGGGACATATTGAAAAAGAAATATGAGATTTTGGGACATCTTGAAAAAGAAATGAGATTTTGGACATCTTGAAAAAGAAATATGAGATTTTGGACATCTTGAAAAAGAAATGAGATTTTGGACATCTTGAAAAAGAAATATGAGATTTTGGACATCTTGAAAAAGAAATGAGATTTTGGACATCTTGAAAAAGAAAGATGAGTTTTTGGACATCTTGAAAAAGAAAGATGAGTTTTTGAACATCTTGAAAAAGAAATATGAGTTTTTGGACATCTTGAAAAAGAAAGATGAGTTTTTGGGACATATTGAAAAAGAAATGAGATTTTGGACATCTTGAAAAAGAAATATGAGATTTTGGACATCTTGAAAAAGAAATGAGATTTTGGACATCTTGAAAAAGAAATGAGATTTTGGACATCTTGAAAAAGAAATATGAGATTTTGGGACATATTGAAAAAGAAATGAGATTTTGGACATCTCAAAAAAGAAATATGAGATTTTGGACATCTTGAAAAAGAAATGAGATTTTGGGACATCTTGAAAAAGAAATGAGATTTTGGACATCTTGAAAAAGAAGTATGAGATTTTGGGACATATTGAAAAAGAAATGAGATTTTGGACATCTTGAAAAAGAAATATGAGATTTTGGACATCTTGAAAAAGAAATGAGATTTTGGACATCTTGAAAAAGAAAGATGAGTTTTTGGACATCTTGAAAAAGAAAGATGAGTTTTTGAACATCTTGAAAAAGAAATATGAGTTTTTGGACATCTTGAAAAAGAAAGATGAGTTTTTGGACATCTTGAAAAAGAAAGATGAGTTTTTGAACATCTTGAAAAAGAAATATGAGTTTTTGGACATCTTGAAAAAGAAATATGAGTTTTTGGACATCTTGAAAAAGAAAGATGAGATTTTTGACATCTTGGAAAAGAAAGATGACTTTTTGAACACCTTGAAAAAGAAAGATGAGTTTTTGGACATCTTGAAAAAGAAAGATGAGTTTTTGAACATCTTGAAAAAGAAATATGAGTTTTTGGACATCTTGAAAAAGAAAGATGAGTTTTTGGACATCTTGAAAAAGAAAGATGAGTTTTTGGACATCTTGAAAAAGAAAGATGAGTTTTTGGACATCTTGAAAAAGAAAGATGAGTTTTTGAACATCTTGAAAAAGAAAGATGAGTTTTTGGACATCTTGAAAAAGAAAGATGAGTTTTTGGACATCTTGAAAAAGAAAGATGAGTTTTTGGACATCTTGAAAAAGAAATATGAGTTTTTGGACATCTTGAAAAAGAAATATGAGTTTTTGGACATCTTGAAAAAGAAATATGAGTTTTTGGACATCTTGAAAAAGAAATATGAGTTTTTGGACATCTTGAAAAAGAAAGATGAGTTTTTGGACATCTTGAAAAAGAAATATGAGATTTTGGGACATATTGAAAAAGAAATGAGTTTTTGGGACATATTGAAAAATAAATGAGTTTTTGGACATCTTGAAAAAGAAATATGAGATTTTGGGACATATTGAAAAAGAAATTTGAGATTTTGGGACATATTGAAAAAGAAATATGAGTTTTTGGACATCTTGAAAAAGAAATATGAGATTTTGGGACATATTGAAAAAGAAATATGAGTTTTTGGGACATATTGAAAAAGAAATATGAGATTTTGGGACATATTGAAAAAGAAATATGAGATTTTGGGACATCTTGAAAAAGAAATGAGATTTTGGACATCTTGAAAAAGAAATATGAGATTTTGGACATCTTGAAAAAGAAATGAGATTTTGGACATCTTGAAAAAGAAATATGAGATTTTGGACATCTTGAAAAAGAAATGAGATTTTGGACATCTTGAAAAAGAAAGATGAGTTTTTGGACATCTTGAAAAAGAAAGATGAGTTTTTGAACATCTTGAAAAAGAAATATGAGTTTTTGGACATCTTGAAAAAGAAAGATGAGTTTTTGGGACATATTGAAAAAGAAATGAGATTTTGGACATCTTGAAAAAGAAATATGAGATTTTGGACATCTTGAAAAAGAAATGAGATTTTGGACATCTTGAAAAAGAAATGAGATTTTGGACATCTTGAAAAAGAAATATGAGATTTTGGGACATATTGAAAAAGAAATGAGATTTTGGACATCTCAAAAAAGAAATATGAGATTTTGGACATCTTGAAAAAGAAATGAGATTTTGGGACATCTTGAAAAAGAAATGAGATTTTGGACATCTTGAAAAAGAAATATGAGATTTTGGGACATATTGAAAAAGAAATGAGATTTTGGACATCTTGAAAAAGAAATATGAGATTTTGGACATCTTGAAAAAGAAATGAGATTTTGGACATCTTGAAAAAGAAAGATGAGTTTTTGGACATCTTGAAAAAGAAAGATGAGTTTTTGAACATCTTGAAAAAGAAATATGAGTTTTTGGACATCTTGAAAAAGAAAGATGAGTTTTTGGACATCTTGAAAAAGAAAGATGAGTTTTTGAACATCTTGAAAAAGAAATATGAGTTTTTGGACATCTTGAAAAAGAAATATGAGTTTTTGGACATCTTGAAAAAGAAAGATGAGATTTTTGACATCTTGGAAAAGAAAGATGACTTTTTGAACACCTTGAAAAAGAAAGATGAGTTTTTGGACATCTTGAAAAAGAAAGATGAGTTTTTGAACATCTTGAAAAAGAAATATGAGTTTTTGGACATCTTGAAAAAGAAAGATGAGTTTTTGGACATCTTGAAAAAGAAAGATGAGTTTTTGGACATCTTGAAAAAGAAAGATGAGTTTTTGGACATCTTGAAAAAGAAAGATGAGTTTTTGAACATCTTGAAAAAGAAAGATGAGTTTTTGGACATCTTGAAAAAGAAAGATGAGTTTTTGGACATCTTGAAAAAGAAAGATGAGTTTTTGGACATCTTGAAAAAGAAATATGAGTTTTTGGACATCTTGAAAAAGAAATATGAGTTTTTGGACATCTTGAAAAAGAAATATGAGTTTTTGGACATCTTGAAAAAGAAATATGAGTTTTTGGACATCTTGAAAAAGAAAGATGAGTTTTTGGACATCTTGAAAAAGAAAGATGAGTTTTTGGACATCTTGAAAAAGAAAGATGAGTTTTTGGACATCTTGAAAAAGAAAGATGAGTTTTTGGACATCTTGAAAAAGAAATATGAGTTTTTGGACATCTTGAAAAAGAAATATGAGATTTTGGGACATATTGAAAAAGAAATATGAGATTTTTGGGACATATTGAAAAAGAAATATGAGATTTTGGGACATATTGAAAAAGAAATATGGGATTTTGGGACATATTGAAAAAGAAATATGAGTTTTTGGGACATATTGAAAAAGAAATATGAGATTTTGGGACATATTGAAAAAGAAATATGAGATTTTGGGACATATTGAAAAAGAAATATGAGATTTTGGGACATATTGAAAAAGAAATATGAGATTTTGGGACATATTGAAAAAGAAATATGAGATTTTGGGACATATTGAAAAAGAAATATGAGTTTTTGGGAAAGGTTGAAAAGCTTGAAAAAGAAAGATGGGTTTTTGGACATCTTGAAAAAGAAATATGAGTTTTTGGACATCTTGAAAAAGAAAGATGAGTTTTTGGACATCTTGAAAAAGAAAGATGAGATTTTGGGACATATTGAAAAAGAAATATGAGATTTTGGGACATCTTGAAAAAGAAATGAGATTTTGGACATCTTGAAAAAGAAATATGAGATTTTGGACATCTTGAAAAAGAAATGAGATTTTGGACATCTTGAAAAAGAAATATGAGATTTTGGACATCTTGAAAAAGAAATGAGATTTTGGACATCTTGAAAAAGAAAGATGAGTTTTTGGACATCTTGAAAAAGAAGAATGAGTTTTTGAACATCTTGAAAAAGAAAGATGAGTTTTTGGGACATATTGAAAAAGAAAGATGAGTTTTTGGGACATATTGAAAAAGAAATGAGATTTTGGACATCTTGAAAAAGAAATATGAGATTTTGGACATCTTGAAAAAGAAATGAGATTTTGGACATCTTGAAAAAGAAATGAGATTTTGGACATCTTGAAAAAGAAATATGAGATTTTGGGACATATTGAAAAAGAAATGAGATTTTGGACATCTCAAAAAAGAAATATGAGATTTTGGACATCTTGAAAAAGAAATGAGATTTTGGGACATCTTGAAAAAGAAATGAGATTTTGGACATCTTGAAAAAGAAATATGAGATTTTGGGACATATTGAAAAAGAAATGAGATTTTGGACATCTTGAAAAAGAAATATGAGATTTTGGACATCTTGAAAAAGAAATGAGATTTTGGACATCTTGAAAAAGAAAGATGAGTTTTTGGACATCTTGAAAAAGAAAGATGAGTTTTTGAACATCTTGAAAAAGAAATATGAGATTTTGGGACATATTGAAAAAGAAATATGAGTTTTTGGGAAAGGTTGAAAAGCTTGAAAAAGAAAGATGGGTTTTTGGACATCTTGAAAAAGAAATATGAGTTTTTGGACATCTTGAAAAAGAAAGATGAGTTTTTGGACATCTTGAAAAAGAAATATGAGTTTTTGGACATCTTGAAAAAGAAATATGAGATTTTGGGACATATTGAAAAAGAAATATGAGTTTTTGGGACATATTGAAAAAGAAATATGAGATTTTCGGACATATTGAAAAAGAAATATGAGATTTTGGGACATATTGAAAAAGAAATATGAGTTTTTGGGACATATTGAAAAAGAAATATGAGTTTTTGGACATCTTGAAAAAGAAATATGAGATTTTGGGACATATTGAAAAAGAAATATGTGATTTTGGGACATATTGAAAAAGAAATTTGAGATTTTGGGACATATTGAAAAAGAAATATGAGTTTTTGGACATCTTGAAAAAGAAATGAGATTTTGGGACATATTGAAAAAGAAATATGAGTTTTTGGGACATATTGAAAAAGAAATATGAGATTTTGGGACATATTGAAAAAGAAATATGAGATTTTGGGACATATTGAAAAAGAAATATGAGATTTTGGGACATCTTGAAAAAGAAATGAGATTTTGGGACATATTGAAAAAGAAATGAGATTTTGGACATCTTGAAAAAGAAATATGAGATTTTGGACATCTTGAAAAAGAAATATGAGATTTTGGGACATATTGAAAAAGAAATATGAGATTTTGGGACATATTGAAAAAGAAATATGAGATTTTGGGACATCTTGAAAAAGAAATGAGATTTTGGGACATATTGAAAAAGAAATGAGATTTTGGACATCTTGAAAAAGAAATGAGATTTTGGGACATATTGAAAAAGAAATGAGATTTTGGACATCTTGAAAAAGAAATATGAGATTTTGGGACATATTGAAAAAGAAATATGAGATTTTGGGACATATTGAAAAAGAAATATGAGATTTTGGGACATCTTGAAAAAGAAATATGAGTTTTTGGACATCTTGAAAAAGAAAGATGAGATTTTTGACATCTTGGAAAAGAAAGATGACTTTTTGAACACCTTGAAAAAGAAAGATGAGTTTTTGGACATCTTGAAAAAGAAAGATGAGTTTTTGAACATCTTGAAAAAGAAATATGAGTTTTTGGACATCTTGAAAAAGAAAGATGAGTTTTTGGACATCTTGAAAAAGAAAGATGAGTTTTTGGACATCTTGAAAAAGAAAGATGAGTTTTTGGACATCTTGAAAAAGAAAGATGAGTTTTTGAACATCTTGAAAAAGAAAGATGAGTTTTTGGACATCTTGAAAAAGAAAGATGAGTTTTTGGACATCTTGAAAAAGAAAGATGAGTTTTTGGACATCTTGAAAAAGAAATATGAGTTTTTGGACATCTTGAAAAAGAAATATGAGTTTTTGGACATCTTGAAAAAGAAATATGAGTTTTTGGACATCTTGAAAAAGAAATATGAGTTTTTGGACATCTTGAAAAAGAAAGATGAGTTTTTGGACATCTTGAAAAAGAAATATGAGATTTTGGGACATATTGAAAAAGAAATGAGTTTTTGGGACATATTGAAAAATAAATGAGTTTTTGGACATCTTGAAAAAGAAATATGAGATTTTGGGACATATTGAAAAAGAAATTTGAGATTTTGGGACATATTGAAAAAGAAATATGAGTTTTTGGACATCTTGAAAAAGAAATATGAGATTTTGGGACATATTGAAAAAGAAATATGAGTTTTTGGGACATATTGAAAAAGAAATATGAGATTTTGGGACATATTGAAAAAGAAATATGAGATTTTGGGACATCTTGAAAAAGAAATGAGATTTTGGACATCTTGAAAAAGAAATATGAGATTTTGGACATCTTGAAAAAGAAATGAGATTTTGGACATCTTGAAAAAGAAATATGAGATTTTGGACATCTTGAAAAAGAAATGAGATTTTGGACATCTTGAAAAAGAAAGATGAGTTTTTGGACATCTTGAAAAAGAAAGATGAGTTTTTGAACATCTTGAAAAAGAAATATGAGTTTTTGGACATCTTGAAAAAGAAAGATGAGTTTTTGGGACATATTGAAAAAGAAATGAGATTTTGGACATCTTGAAAAAGAAATATGAGATTTTGGACATCTTGAAAAAGAAATGAGATTTTGGACATCTTGAAAAAGAAATGAGATTTTGGACATCTTGAAAAAGAAATATGAGATTTTGGGACATATTGAAAAAGAAATGAGATTTTGGACATCTCAAAAAAGAAATATGAGATTTTGGACATCTTGAAAAAGAAATGAGATTTTGGGACATCTTGAAAAAGAAATGAGATTTTGGACATCTTGAAAAAGAAATATGAGATTTTGGGACATATTGAAAAAGAAATGAGATTTTGGACATCTTGAAAAAGAAATATGAGATTTTGGACATCTTGAAAAAGAAATGAGATTTTGGACATCTTGAAAAAGAAAGATGAGTTTTTGGACATCTTGAAAAAGAAAGATGAGTTTTTGAACATCTTGAAAAAGAAATATGAGTTTTTGGACATCTTGAAAAAGAAAGATGAGTTTTTGGACATCTTGAAAAAGAAAGATGAGTTTTTGAACATCTTGAAAAAGAAATATGAGTTTTTGGACATCTTGAAAAAGAAATATGAGTTTTTGGACATCTTGAAAAAGAAAGATGAGATTTTTGACATCTTGGAAAAGAAAGATGACTTTTTGAACACCTTGAAAAAGAAAGATGAGTTTTTGGACATCTTGAAAAAGAAAGATGAGTTTTTGAACATCTTGAAAAAGAAATATGAGTTTTTGGACATCTTGAAAAAGAAAGATGAGTTTTTGGACATCTTGAAAAAGAAAGATGAGTTTTTGGACATCTTGAAAAAGAAAGATGAGTTTTTGGACATCTTGAAAAAGAAAGATGAGTTTTTGAACATCTTGAAAAAGAAAGATGAGTTTTTGGACATCTTGAAAAAGAAAGATGAGTTTTTGGACATCTTGAAAAAGAAAGATGAGTTTTTGGACATCTTGAAAAAGAAATATGAGTTTTTGGACATCTTGAAAAAGAAATATGAGTTTTTGGACATCTTGAAAAAGAAATATGAGTTTTTGGACATCTTGAAAAAGAAATATGAGTTTTTGGACATCTTGAAAAAGAAAGATGAGTTTTTGGACATCTTGAAAAAGAAAGATGAGTTTTTGGACATCTTGAAAAAGAAAGATGAGTTTTTGGACATCTTGAAAAAGAAAGATGAGTTTTTGGACATCTTGAAAAAGAAATATGAGTTTTTGGACATCTTGAAAAAGAAATATGAGATTTTGGGACATATTGAAAAAGAAATATGAGATTTTTGGGACATATTGAAAAAGAAATATGAGATTTTGGGACATATTGAAAAAGAAATATGGGATTTTGGGACATATTGAAAAAGAAATATGAGTTTTTGGGACATATTGAAAAAGAAATATGAGATTTTGGGACATATTGAAAAAGAAATATGAGATTTTGGGACATATTGAAAAAGAAATATGAGATTTTGGGACATATTGAAAAAGAAATATGAGATTTTGGGACATATTGAAAAAGAAATATGAGATTTTGGGACATATTGAAAAAGAAATATGAGTTTTTGGGAAAGGTTGAAAAGCTTGAAAAAGAAAGATGGGTTTTTGGACATCTTGAAAAAGAAATATGAGTTTTTGGACATCTTGAAAAAGAAAGATGAGTTTTTGGACATCTTGAAAAAGAAAGATGAGATTTTGGGACATATTGAAAAAGAAATATGAGATTTTGGGACATCTTGAAAAAGAAATGAGATTTTGGACATCTTGAAAAAGAAATATGAGATTTTGGACATCTTGAAAAAGAAATGAGATTTTGGACATCTTGAAAAAGAAATATGAGATTTTGGACATCTTGAAAAAGAAATGAGATTTTGGACATCTTGAAAAAGAAAGATGAGTTTTTGGACATCTTGAAAAAGAAGAATGAGTTTTTGAACATCTTGAAAAAGAAAGATGAGTTTTTGGACATCTTGAAAAAGAAAGATGAGTTTTTGGGACATATTGAAAAAGAAATGAGATTTTGGACATCTTGAAAAAGAAATATGAGATTTTGGACATCTTGAAAAAGAAATGAGATTTTGGACATCTTGAAAAAGAAATGAGATTTTGGACATCTTGAAAAAGAAATATGAGATTTTGGGACATATTGAAAAAGAAATGAGATTTTGGACATCTCAAAAAAGAAATATGAGATTTTGGACATCTTGAAAAAGAAATGAGATTTTGGGACATCTTGAAAAAGAAATGAGATTTTGGACATCTTGAAAAAGAAATATGAGATTTTGGGACATATTGAAAAAGAAATGAGATTTTGGACATCTTGAAAAAGAAATATGAGATTTTGGACATCTTGAAAAAGAAATGAGATTTTGGACATCTTGAAAAAGAAAGATGAGTTTTTGGACATCTTGAAAAAGAAAGATGAGTTTTTGAACATCTTGAAAAAGAAATATGAGATTTTGGGACATATTGAAAAAGAAATATGAGTTTTTGGGAAAGGTTGAAAAGCTTGAAAAAGAAAGATGGGTTTTTGGACATCTTGAAAAAGAAATATGAGTTTTTGGACATCTTGAAAAAGAAAGATGAGTTTTTGGACATCTTGAAAAAGAAATATGAGTTTTTGGACATCTTGAAAAAGAAATATGAGATTTTGGGACATATTGAAAAAGAAATATGAGTTTTTGGGACATATTGAAAAAGAAATATGAGATTTTCGGACATATTGAAAAAGAAATATGAGATTTTGGGACATATTGAAAAAGAAATATGAGTTTTTGGGACATATTGAAAAAGAAATATGAGTTTTTGGACATCTTGAAAAAGAAATATGAGATTTTGGGACATATTGAAAAAGAAATATGTGATTTTGGGACATATTGAAAAAGAAATTTGAGATTTTGGGACATATTGAAAAAGAAATATGAGTTTTTGGACATCTTGAAAAAGAAATGAGATTTTGGGACATATTGAAAAAGAAATATGAGTTTTTGGGACATATTGAAAAAGAAATATGAGATTTTGGGACATATTGAAAAAGAAATATGAGATTTTGGGACATATTGAAAAAGAAATATGAGATTTTGGGACATCTTGAAAAAGAAATGAGATTTTGGGACATATTGAAAAAGAAATGAGATTTTGGACATCTTGAAAAAGAAATATGAGATTTTGGACATCTTGAAAAAGAAATATGAGATTTTGGGACATATTGAAAAAGAAATATGAGATTTTGGGACATATTGAAAAAGAAATATGAGATTTTGGGACATCTTGAAAAAGAAATGAGATTTTGGGACATATTGAAAAAGAAATGAGATTTTGGACATCTTGAAAAAGAAATGAGATTTTGGGACATATTGAAAAAGAAATGAGATTTTGGACATCTTGAAAAAGAAATATGAGATTTTGGGACATATTGAAAAAGAAATATGAGATTTTGGGACATATTGAAAAAGAAATATGAGATTTTGGGACATCTTGAAAAAGAAATGAGATTTTGGGACATATTGAAAAAGAAATGAGATTTTGGACATCTTGAAAAAGAAATATGAGATTTTGGACATCTTGAAAAAGAAATATGAGATTTTGGGACATATTGAAAAAGAAATATGAGATTTTGGGACATATTGAAAAAGAAATATGAGATTTTGGGACATATTGAAAAAGAAATGAGATTTTGGGACATATTGAAAAAGAAATATGAGATTTTGGGACATATTGAAAAAGAAATATGAGTTTTTGGGAAAGGTTGAAAAGCTTGAAAAAGAAAGATGGGTTTTTGGACATCTTGAAAAAGAAATATGAGTTTTTGGACATCTTGAAAAAGAAAGATGAGTTTTTGGACATCTTGAAAAAGAAATATGAGTTTTTGGACATCTTGAAAAAGAAATATGAGATTTTGGGACATATTGAAAAAGAAATATGAGTTTTTGGGACATATTGAAAAAGAAATATGAGATTTTCGGACATATTGAAAAAGAAATATGAGATTTTGGGACATATTGAAAAAGAAATATGAGTTTTTGGGACATATTGAAAAAGAAATATGAGTTTTTGGACATGTTGAAAAAGAAATATGAGATTTTGGGACATATTGAAAAAGAAATATGTGATTTTGGGACATATTGAAAAAGAAATTTGAGATTTTGGGACATATTGAAAAAGAAATATGAGTTTTTGGACATCTTGAAAAAGAAATATGAGATTTTGGGACATATTGAAAAAGAAATATGAGTTTTTGGGACATATTGAAAAAGAAATATGAGATTTTGGGACATATTGAAAAAGAAATATGAGATTTTGGGACATATTGAAAAAGAAATATGAGATTTTGGGACATCTTGAAAAAGAAATGAGATTTTGGGACATATTGAAAAAGAAATGAGATTTTGGACATCTTGAAAAAGAAATATGAGATTTTGGACATCTTGAAAAAGAAATATGAGATTTTGGGACATATTGAAAAAGAAATATGAGATTTTGGGACATATTGAAAAAGAAATATGAGATTTTGGGACATCTTGAAAAAGAAATGAGATTTTGGGACATATTGAAAAAGAAATGAGATTTTGGACATCTTGAAAAAGAAATATGAGATTTTGGACATCTTGAAAAAGAAATATGAGATTTTGGGAAAGCTTGAAAAAGAAAGATGAGTTTTTGGACATCTTGAAAAAGAACGATGAGTTTTTGGACATCTTGAAAAAGAAAGATGAGTTTTTGGGAAAGGTTGAAAAGCTTGAAAAAGAAAGATGGGTTTTTGGGAAAGGTTGAAAAGCTTGAAAAAGAAAGATGAGTTTTTGGACATCTTGAAAAAGAAAGATGAGTTTTTGGGAAAGGTTGAAAAGCTTGAAAAAGAAAGATGAGTTTTTGGGAAAGGTTGAAAAGCTTGAAAAAGAAAGATGAGTTTTTGGGAAAGGTTGAAAAGCTTGAAAAAGAAAGATGAGTTTTTGGACATCTTGAAAAAGAAAGATGAGTTTTTGGGAAAGGTTGAAAAGCTTGAAAAAGAAAGATGAGTTTTTGGGAAAGGTTAAAAAGCTTGAAAAGGAAAGATGAGTTTTTGGACATCTTGAAAAAGAAAGATGAGTTTTTGGGAAAGGTTGAAAAGCTTGAAAAAGAAAGATGAGTTTTTGGGAAAGGTTGAAAAGCTTGAAAAAGAAAGATGAGTTTTTGGACATCTTGAAAAAGAAAGATGAGTTTTTGGGAAAGGTTGAAAAGCTTGAAAAAGAAAGATGAGTTTTTGGACATCTTGAAAAAGAAAGATGAGTTTTTTGGAAAGGTTGAAAAGCTTGAAAAAGAAAGATGAGTTTTTGGGAAAGGTTGAAAAGCTTGAAAAAGAAAGATGAGTTTTTGGACATCTTGAAAAAGAAAGATGAGTTTTTGGGAAAGGTTGAAAAGCTTGAAAAAGAAAGATGAGTTTTTGGGAAAGGTTGAAAAGCTTGAAAAAGAAAGATGAGTTTTTGGACATCTTGAAAAAGAAAGATGAGTTTTTGGGAAAGGTTGAAAAGCTTGAAAAAGAAAGATGAGTTTTTGGACATCTTGAAAAAGAAAGATGAGTTTTTGGGAAAGGTTGAAAAGCTTGAAAAAGAAAGATGGGTTTTTGGGAAAGGTTGAAAAGCTTGAAAAAGAAAGATGAGTTTTTGGACATCTTGAAAAAGAAAGATGAGTTTTTGGGAAAGGTTGAAAAGCTTGAAAAAGAAAGATGAGTTTTTGGACATCTTGAAAAAGAAATATGAGTTTTTGGGAAAGGTTGGACATCTTGAAAAAGAAAGATGAGTTTTTGGGAAAGGTTGAAAAGCTTGAAAAAGAAAGATGAGTTTTTGGGAAAGGTTGAAAAGCTTGAAAAAGAAAGATGAGTTTTTGGGAAAGGTTGAAAAGCTTGAAAAAGAAAGATGAGTTTTTGGACATCTTGAAAAAGAAAGATGAGTTTTTGGGAAAGGTTGAAAAGCTTGAAAAAGAAAGATGAGTTTTTGGGAAAGGTTGAAAAGCTTGAAAAAGAAAGATGAGTTTTTGGACATCTTGAAAAAGAAAGATGAGTTTTTGGGAAAGGTTGAAAAGCTTGAAAAAGAAAGATGAGTTTTTGGGAAAGGTTGAAAAGCTTGAAAAAGAAAGATGAGTTTTTGGGAAAGGTTGAAAAGCTTGAAAAAGAAAGATGAGTTTTTGGACATCTTGAAAAAGAAAGATGAGTTTTTGGGAAAGGTTGAAAAGCTTGAAAAAGAAAGATGAGTTTTTGGGAAAGGTTAAAAAGCTTGAAAAGGAAAGATGAGTTTTTGGACATCTTGAAAAAGAAAGATGAGTTTTTGGGAAAGGTTGAAAAGCTTGAAAAAGAAAGATGAGTTTTTGGGAAAGGTTGAAAAGCTTGAAAAAGAAAGATGAGTTTTTGGGAAAGGTTAAAAAGCTTGAAAAAGAAAGATGAGTTTTTGGACATCTTGAAAAAGAAAGATGAGTTTTTGGGAAAGGTTGAAAAGCTTGAAAAAGAAAGATGAGTTTTTGGGAAAGGTTGAAAAGCTTGAAAAAGAAAGATGAGTTTTTGGACATCTTGAAAAAGAAAGGTGAGTTTTTGGGAAAGGTTGAAAAGCTTGAAAAAGAAAGATGAGTTTTTGGACATCTTGAAAAAGAAAGATGAGTTTTTGGGAAAGGTTGAAAAGCTTGAAAAAGAAAGATGAGTTTTTGGGAAAGGTTGAAAAGCTTGAAAAAGAAAGATGAGTTTTTGGACATCTTGAAAAAGAAAGATGAGTTTTTGGGAAAGGTTGAAAAGCTTGAAAAAGAAAGATGAGTTTTTGGGAAAGGTTGAAAAGCTTGAAAAAGAAAGATGAGTTTTTGGACATCTTGAAAAAGAAAGATGAGTTTTTGGGAAAGGTTGAAAAGCTTGAAAAAGAAAGATGAGTTTTTGGACATCTTGAAAAAGAAAGATGAGTTTTTGGGAAAGGTTGAAAAGCTTGAAAAAGAAAGATGGGTTTTTGGGAAAGGTTGAAAAGCTTGAAAAAGAAAGATGAGTTTTTGGACATCTTGAAAAAGAAAGATGAGTTTTTGGGAAAGGTTGAAAAGCTTGAAAAAGAAAGATGAGTTTTTGGACATCTTGAAAAAGAAATATGAGTTTTTGGGAAAGGTTGAAAAGCTTGAAAAAGAAAGATGAGTTTTTGGGAAAGGTTGAAAAGCTTGAAAAAGAAAGATGAGTTTTTGGACATCTTGAAAAAGAAAGATGAGTTTTTGGGAAAGGTTGAAAAGCTTGAAAAAGAAAGATGAGTTTTTGGGAAAGGTTGAAAAGCTTGAAAAAGAAAGATGAGTTTTTGGGAAAGGTTGAAAAGCTTGAAAAAGAAAGATGAGTTTTTGGACATCTTGAAAAAGAAAGATGAGTTTTTGGGAAAGGTTGAAAAGCTTGAAAAAGAAAGATGAGTTTTTGGGAAAGGTTGAAAAGCTTGAAAAAGAAAGATGAGTTTTTGGACATCTTGAAAAAGAAAGATGAGTTTTTGGGAAAGGTTGAAAAGCTTGAAAAAGAAAGATGAGTTTTTGGGAAAGGTTGAAAAGCTTGAAAAAGAAAGATGAGTTTTTGGACATCTTGAAAAAGAAATATGAGTTTTTGGACATCTTGAAAAAGAAATATGAGATTTTGGACATCTTGAAAAAGAAATATGAGATTTTGGACATATTGAAAAAGAAATATGAGATTTTTGGACATATTGAAAAAGAAATATGAGATTTTGGGACATATTGAAAAAGAAATATGAGTTTTTGGGACATAATGAAAAAGAAATATGAGATTTTGGGACATATTGAAAAAGAAATATGAGATTTTGGGACATATTGAAAAAGAAATATGAGTTTTTGGGACATATTGAAAAAGAAATATGAGATTTTGGGACATATTGAAAAAGAAATTTGAGATTTTGGGACATATTGAAAAAGAAATATGAGTTTTTGGACATCTTGAAAAAGAAATATGAGATTTTGGGACATATTGAAAAAGAAATATGAGTTTTTGGACATCTTGAAAAAGAAATATGAGATTTTGGGACATATTGAAAAAGAAATGAGTTTTTGGGACATATTGAAAAAGAAATATGAGTTTTTGGACATCTTGAAAAAGAAATATGAGATTTTGGGACATATTGAAAAAGAAATTTGAGATTTTGGGACATATTGAAAAAGAAATATGAGTTTTTGGACATCTTGAAAAAGAAATATGAGATTTTGGGACATATTGAAAAAGAAATATGAGTTTTTGGGACATATTGAAAAAGAAATATGAGATTTTGGGACATATTGAAAAAGAAATATGAGATTTTGGGACATCTTGAAAAAGAAATGAGATTTTGGACATCTTGAAAAAGAAATATGAGATTTTGGACATCTTGAAAAAGAAATGAGATTTTGGACATCTTGAAAAAGAAATATGAGATTTTGGACATCTTGAAAAAGAAATGAGATTTTGGACATCTTGAAAAAGAAAGATGAGTTTTTGGACATCTTGAAAAAGAAAGATGAGTTTTTGAACATCTTGAAAAAGAAATATGAGTTTTTGGACATCTTGAAAAAGAAAGATGAGTTTTTGGGACATATTGAAAAAGAAATGAGATTTTGGACATCTTGAAAAAGAAATATGAGATTTTGGACATCTTGAAAAAGAAATGAGATTTTGGACATCTTGAAAAAGAAATGAGATTTTGGACATCTTGAAAAAGAAATATGAGATTTTGGGACATATTGAAAAAGAAATGAGATTTTGGACATCTCAAAAAAGAAATATGAGATTTTGGACATCTTGAAAAAGAAATGAGATTTTGGGACATCTTGAAAAAGAAATGAGATTTTGGACATCTTGAAAAAGAAATATGAGATTTTGGGACATATTGAAAAAGAAATGAGATTTTGGACATCTTGAAAAAGAAATATGAGATTTTGGACATCTTGAAAAAGAAATGAGATTTTGGACATCTTGAAAAAGAAAGATGAGTTTTTGGACATCTTGAAAAAGAAAGATGAGTTTTTGAACATCTTGAAAAAGAAATATGAGTTTTTGGACATCTTGAAAAAGAAAGATGAGTTTTTGGACATCTTGAAAAAGAAAGATGAGTTTTTGAACATCTTGAAAAAGAAATATGAGTTTTTGGACATCTTGAAAAAGAAATATGAGTTTTTGGACATCTTGAAAAAGAAAGATGAGATTTTTGACATCTTGGAAAAGAAAGATGACTTTTTGAACACCTTGAAAAAGAAAGATGAGTTTTTGGACATCTTGAAAAAGAAAGATGAGTTTTTGAACATCTTGAAAAAGAAATATGAGTTTTTGGACATCTTGAAAAAGAAAGATGAGTTTTTGGACATCTTGAAAAAGAAAGATGAGTTTTTGGACATCTTGAAAAAGAAAGATGAGTTTTTGGACATCTTGAAAAAGAAAGATGAGTTTTTGAACATCTTGAAAAAGAAAGATGAGTTTTTGGACATCTTGAAAAAGAAAGATGAGTTTTTGGACATCTTGAAAAAGAAAGATGAGTTTTTGGACATCTTGAAAAAGAAATATGAGTTTTTGGACATCTTGAAAAAGAAATATGAGTTTTTGGACATCTTGAAAAAGAAATATGAGTTTTTGGACATCTTGAAAAAGAAATATGAGTTTTTGGACATCTTGAAAAAGAAAGATGAGTTTTTGGACATCTTGAAAAAGAAATATGAGATTTTGGGACATATTGAAAAAGAAATGAGTTTTTGGGACATATTGAAAAATAAATGAGTTTTTGGACATCTTGAAAAAGAAATATGAGATTTTGGGACATATTGAAAAAGAAATTTGAGATTTTGGGACATATTGAAAAAGAAATATGAGTTTTTGGACATCTTGAAAAAGAAATATGAGATTTTGGGACATATTGAAAAAGAAATATGAGTTTTTGGGACATATTGAAAAAGAAATATGAGATTTTGGGACATATTGAAAAAGAAATATGAGATTTTGGGACATCTTGAAAAAGAAATGAGATTTTGGACATCTTGAAAAAGAAATATGAGATTTTGGACATCTTGAAAAAGAAATGAGATTTTGGACATCTTGAAAAAGAAATATGAGATTTTGGACATCTTGAAAAAGAAATGAGATTTTGGACATCTTGAAAAAGAAAGATGAGTTTTTGGACATCTTGAAAAAGAAAGATGAGTTTTTGAACATCTTGAAAAAGAAATATGAGTTTTTGGACATCTTGAAAAAGAAAGATGAGTTTTTGGGACATATTGAAAAAGAAATGAGATTTTGGACATCTTGAAAAAGAAATATGAGATTTTGGACATCTTGAAAAAGAAATGAGATTTTGGACATCTTGAAAAAGAAATGAGATTTTGGACATCTTGAAAAAGAAATATGAGATTTTGGGACATATTGAAAAAGAAATGAGATTTTGGACATCTCAAAAAAGAAATATGAGATTTTGGACATCTTGAAAAAGAAATGAGATTTTGGGACATCTTGAAAAAGAAATGAGATTTTGGACATCTTGAAAAAGAAATATGAGATTTTGGGACATATTGAAAAAGAAATGAGATTTTGGACATCTTGAAAAAGAAATATGAGATTTTGGACATCTTGAAAAAGAAATGAGATTTTGGACATCTTGAAAAAGAAAGATGAGTTTTTGGACATCTTGAAAAAGAAAGATGAGTTTTTGAACATCTTGAAAAAGAAATATGAGTTTTTGGACATCTTGAAAAAGAAAGATGAGTTTTTGAACATCTTGAAAAAGAAATATGAGTTTTTGGACATCTTGAAAAAGAAATATGAGTTTTTGGACATCTTGAAAAAGAAAGATGAGATTTTTGACATCTTGGAAAAGAAAGATGACTTTTTGAACACCTTGAAAAAGAAAGATGAGTTTTTGGACATCTTGAAAAAGAAAGATGAGTTTTTGAACATCTTGAAAAAGAAATATGAGTTTTTGGACATCTTGAAAAAGAAAGATGAGTTTTTGGACATCTTGAAAAAGAAAGATGAGTTTTTGGACATCTTGAAAAAGAAAGATGAGTTTTTGGACATCTTGAAAAAGAAAGATGAGTTTTTGAACATCTTGAAAAAGAAAGATGAGTTTTTGGACATCTTGAAAAAGAAAGATGAGTTTTTGGACATCTTGAAAAAGAAAGATGAGTTTTTGGACATCTTGAAAAAGAAATATGAGTTTTTGGACATCTTGAAAAAGAAATATGAGTTTTTGGACATCTTGAAAAAGAAATATGAGTTTTTGGACATCTTGAAAAAGAAATATGAGTTTTTGGACATCTTGAAAAAGAAAGATGAGTTTTTGGACATCTTGAAAAAGAAAGATGAGTTTTTGGACATCTTGAAAAAGAAAGATGAGTTTTTGGACATCTTGAAAAAGAAAGATGAGTTTTTGGACATCTTGAAAAAGAAATATGAGTTTTTGGACATCTTGAAAAAGAAATATGAGATTTTGGGACATATTGAAAAAGAAATATGAGATTTTTGGGACATATTGAAAAAGAAATATGAGATTTTGGGACATATTGAAAAAGAAATATGGGATTTTGGGACATATTGAAAAAGAAATATGAGTTTTTGGGACATATTGAAAAAGAAATATGAGATTTTGGGACATATTGAAAAAGAAATATGAGATTTTGGGACATATTGAAAAAGAAATATGAGATTTTGGGACATATTGAAAAAGAAATATGAGATTTTGGGACATATTGAAAAAGAAATATGAGATTTTGGGACATATTGAAAAAGAAATATGAGTTTTTGGGAAAGGTTGAAAAGCTTGAAAAAGAAAGATGGGTTTTTGGACATCTTGAAAAAGAAATATGAGTTTTTGGACATCTTGAAAAAGAAAGATGAGTTTTTGGACATCTTGAAAAAGAAAGATGAGATTTTGGGACATATTGAAAAAGAAATATGAGATTTTGGGACATCTTGAAAAAGAAATGAGATTTTGGACATCTTGAAAAAGAAATATGAGATTTTGGACATCTTGAAAAAGAAATGAGATTTTGGACATCTTGAAAAAGAAATATGAGATTTTGGACATCTTGAAAAAGAAATGAGATTTTGGACATCTTGAAAAAGAAAGATGAGTTTTTGGACATCTTGAAAAAGAAAGATGAGTTTTTGAACATCTTGAAAAAGAAATATGAGTTTTTGGACATCTTGAAAAAGAAAGATGAGTTTTTGGGACATATTGAAAAAGAAATGAGATTTTGGACATCTTGAAAAAGAAATATGAGATTTTGGACATCTTGAAAAAGAAATGAGATTTTGGACATCTTGAAAAAGAAATGAGATTTTGGACATCTTGAAAAAGAAATATGAGATTTTGGGACATATTGAAAAAGAAATGAGATTTTGGACATCTCAAAAAAGAAATATGAGATTTTGGACATCTTGAAAAAGAAATGAGATTTTGGGACATCTTGAAAAAGAAATGAGATTTTGGACATCTTGAAAAAGAAATATGAGATTTTGGGACATATTGAAAAAGAAATGAGATTTTGGACATCTTGAAAAAGAAATATGAGATTTTGGACATCTTGAAAAAGAAATGAGATTTTGGACATCTTGAAAAAGAAAGATGAGTTTTTGGACATCTTGAAAAAGAAAGATGAGTTTTTGAACATCTTGAAAGAGAAATATGAGATTTTGGGACATATTGAAAAAGAAATATGAGTTTTTGGGAAAGGTTGAAAAGCTTGAAAAAGAAAGATGGGTTTTTGGACATCTTGAAAAAGAAATATGAGTTTTTGGACATCTTGAAAAAGAAAGATGAGTTTTTGGACATCTTGAAAAAGAAATATGAGTTTTTGGACATCTTGAAAAAGAAATATGAGATTTTGGGACATATTGAAAAAGAAATATGAGTTTTTGGGACATATTGAAAAAGAAATATGAGATTTTCGGACATATTGAAAAAGAAATATGAGATTTTGGGACATATTGAAAAAGAAATATGAGTTTTTGGGACATATTGAAAAAGAAATATGAGTTTTTGGACATCTTGAAAAAGAAATATGAGATTTTGGGACATATTGAAAAAGAAATATGTGATTTTGGGACATATTGAAAAAGAAATTTGAGATTTTGGGACATATTGAAAAAGAAATATGAGTTTTTGGACATCTTGAAAAAGAAATATGAGATTTTGGGACATATTGAAAAAGAAATATGAGTTTTTGGGACATATTGAAAAAGAAATATGAGATTTTGGGACATATTGAAAAAGAAATATGAGATTTTGGGACATATTGAAAAAGAAATATGAGATTTTGGGACATCTTGAAAAAGAAATGAGATTTTGGGACATATTGAAAAAGAAATGAGATTTTGGACATCTTGAAAAAGAAATATGAGATTTTGGACATCTTGAAAAAGAAATATGAGATTTTGGGACATATTGAAAAAGAAATATGAGATTTTGGGACATATTGAAAAAGAAATATGAGATTTTGGGACATCTTGAAAAAGAAATGAGATTTTGGGACATATTGAAAAAGAAATGAGATTTTGGACATCTTGAAAAAGAAATGAGATTTTGGGACATATTGAAAAAGAAATGAGATTTTGGACATCTTGAAAAAGAAATATGAGATTTTGGGACATATTGAAAAAGAAATATGAGATTTTGGGACATATTGAAAAAGAAATATGAGATTTTGGGACATATTGAAAAAGAAATGAGATTTTGGACATCTTGAAAAAGAAATGAGATTTTGGGACATATTGAAAAAGAAATGAGATTTTGGACATCTTGAAAAAGAAATATGAGATTTTGGGACATAATGAAAAAGAAATATGAGATTTTGGGACATCTTGAAAAAGAAATGAGATTTTGGGACATATTGAAAAAGAAATGAGATTTTGGACATCTTGAAAAAGAAATGAGATTTTGGGACATATTGAAAAAGAAATGAGATTTTGGACATCTTGAAAAAGAAATGTGAGATTTTGGGACATATTGAAAAAGAAATATGAGATTTTGGGACATATTGAAAAAGAAATATGAGATTTTGGGACATATTGAAAAAGAAATGAGATTTTGGACATCTTGAAAAAGAAATGAGATTTTGGGACATATTGAAAAAGAAATGAGATTTTGGACATCTTGAAAAAGAAATATGAGATTTTGGGACATATTGAAAAAGAAATGAGATTTTGGACATCTTGAAAAAGAAATGAGATTTTGGGACATATTGAAAAAGAAATGAGATTTTGGACATCTTGAAAAAGAAATATGAGATTTTGGGACATAATGAAAAAGAAATATGAGATTTTGGGACATATTGAAAAAGAAATATGAGATTTTGGGACATATTGAAAAAGAATTATGAGTTTTTGGGACATATTGAAAAAGAAATATGAGATTTTGGGACATATTGAAAAAGAAATTTGAGATTTTGGGACATATTGAAAAAGAATTATGAGTTTTTGGGACATATTGAAAAAGAAATATGAGATTTTGGGACATATTGAAAAAGAAATTTGAGATTTTGGGACATATTGAAAAAGAACTATGAGTTTTTGGACATCTTGAAAAAGAAATATGAGATTTTGGGACATATTGAAAAAGAAATATGAGTTTTTGGACATCTTGAAAAAGAAATATGAGATTTTGGGACATATTGAAAAAGAAATGAGTTTTTGGGACATATTGAAAAAGAAATATGAGTTTTTGGACATCTTGAAAAAGAAATATGAGATTTTGGGACATATTGAAAAAGAAATATGTGATTTTGGGACATATTGAAAAAGAAATTTGAGATTTTGGGACATATTGAAAAAGAAATATGAGTTTTTGGACATCTTGAAAAAGAAATATGAGATTTTGGGACATATTGAAAAAGAAATATGAGTTTTTGGGACATATTGAAAAAGAAATATGAGATTTTGGGACATATTGAAAAAGAAATATGAGATTTTGGGACATATTGAAAAAGATATATGAGATTTTGGGACATATTGAAAAAGAAATATGAGATTTTGGGACATCTTGAAAAAGAAATGAGATTTTGGGACATATTGAAAAAGAAATGAGATTTTGGACATCTTGAAAAATAAATATGAGATTTTGGACATCTTGAAAAAGAAATATGAGATTTTGGACATCTTGAAAAAGAAAGATGAGTTTTTGGACATCTTGAAAAAGAAAGATGAGTTTTTGAACATCTTGAAAAAGAAAGATGAGTTTTTGGACATCTTGAAAAAGAAAGATGAGTTTTTGGACATCTTGAAAAAGAAAGATGAGTTTTTGGACATCTTGAAAAAGAAATATGAGTTTTTGGACATCTTGAAAAAGAAATATGAGTTTTTGGACATCTTGAAAAAGAAATATGAGTTTTTGGACATCTTGAAAGAGAAATATGAGTTTTTGGACATCTTGAAAAAGAAAGATGAGTTTTTGGACATCTTGAAAAAGAAAGATGAGTTTTTGGACATCTTGAAAAAGAAAGATGAGTTTTTGGACATCTTGAAAAAGAAATATGAGTTTTTGGACATCTTGAAAAAGAAATATGAGATTTTGGGACATATTGAAAAAGAAATGTGAATTTTTGGGACATATTGAAAAAGAAATATGAGATTTTGGGACATATTGAAAAAGAAATATGGGATTTTGGGACATATTGAAAAAGAAATATGAGTTTTTGGGACAAATTGAAAAAGAAATATGAGATTTTGGGACATATTGAAAAAGAAATATGAGATTTTGGGACATATTGAAAAAGAAATATGAGATTTTGGGACATATTGAAAAAGAAATATGAGATTTTGGGACATATTGAAAAAGAAATATGAGATTTTGGGACATATTGAAAAAGAAATATGAGTTTTTGGGAAAGGTTGAAAAGCTTGAAAAAGAAGGATGGGTTTTTGGACATCTTGAAAAAGAAATATGAGTTTTTGGACATCTTGAAAAAGAAAGATGAGTTTTTGGACATCTTGAAAAAGAAAGATGAGTTTTTGGACATCTTGAAAAAGAAATATGAGTTTTTGGACATCTTGAAAAAGAAATATGAGATTTTGGGACGTATTGAAAAAGAAATATGAGTTTTTGGGACATATTGAAAAAGAAATATGAGATTTTCGGACATATTGAAAAAGAAATATGAGATTTTCGGACATATTGAAAAAGATATATGAGATTTTGGGACATATTGAAAAAAAAATATGAGTTTTTGGGACATAATGAAAAAGAAATATGAGATTTTGGGACATATTGAAAAAGAAATATGAGATTTTGGGACATATTGAAAAAGAAATATGAGTTTTTGGGACATATTGAAAAAGAAATATGAGTTTTTGGGACATAATGAAAAAGAAATATGAGATTTTGGGACATATTGAAAAAGAAATATGAGATTTTGGGACATATTGAAAAAGAAATATGTGTTTTTGGGACATATTGAAAAAGAAATATGAGATTTTGGGACATATTGAAAAAGAAATTTGAGATTTTGGGACATATTGAAAAAGAAATATGAGTTTTTGGACATCTTGAAAAAGAAATATGAGATTTTGGGACATATTGAAAAAGAAATATGAGTTTTTGGACATCTTGAAAAAGAAATATGAGATTTTGGGACATATTGAAAAAGAAATGAGTTTTTGGGACATATTGAAAAAGAAATATGAGTTTTTGGACATCTTGAAAAAGAAATATGAGATTTTGGGACATATTGAAAAAGAAATATGTGATTTTGGGACATATTGAAAAAGAAATTTGAGATTTTGGGACATATTGAAAAAGAAATATGAGTTTTTGGACATCTTGAAAAAGAAATATGAGATTTTGGGACATATTGAAAAAGAAATATGAGTTTTTGGGACATATTGAAAAAGAAATATGAGATTTTGGGACATATTGAAAAAGAAATATGAGATTTTGGGACATATTGAAAAAGAAATATGAGATTTTGGGACATATTGAAAAAGAAATATGAGATTTTGGGACATCTTGAAAAAGAAATGAGATTTTGGGACATATTGAAAAAGAAATGAGATTTTGGACATCTTGAAAAAGAAATATGAGATTTTGGACATCTTGAAAAAGAAATATGAGCTTTTGGGACATATTGAAAAAGAAATATGAGATTTTGGGACATATTGAAAAAGAAATATGAGATTTTGGGACATCTTGAAAAAGAAACGGCATCCTCCGTCGTGCGAAGTCCTTCCTCGGCACACCTGAGCTCCTCACCACATACAAGGCTTTCATCCGCAGCTCAATGGAATACTGTTCTCCCCTATGGGCCGGTGCTCCTGCCTCACACCTAGCTCGGCTTCACGCTGTTGAAACCAAAGCTTTCAGAATTATTGGAATCTCCCGCGATGAAGCTATCTCTGAGGGCCTTTCACTCACTCACCGCAGGCAGGTAGGTGGTCTTTCTGTCTTCTACCGACTCCTCTCCGGCCTTGCACCCCCAGCTCTCTCTGTGCTCTGTCCCCCAAATATTCCTACAGGTCGCACAAGATCTGCCAGCAACCCTCTGATGGTTAAACTGCCGAAATCTCGGCTCTCTGCTCACCTTCACTCTTTCATTCCTCTTTTCTCCCGCCTCTGGAACAAACTCCCTCACTCCCTTCAATCCCACTCCTCCCTCCAGGTCTTTAAAACAGCTGTTCACCACCATCTCTTATCTTCCCCCATCCAAAACCTTGATCTTTTCTACCCCCGCTAATTCACCCCAGATCCACCTTGTTTGAAATTCCAACTTCTTTCCTGGAAGTCCTGGCAGTGTCCATATGTTTTATACCTCTCCCACCGCCCCCTTCCCATGCCCCCCCCCCCCCCAAAGCCCTCGCCCTCTCTCAGATCTCTCGATGTCTCCATGTCTCTCGGTCCCTGCTCTCAAATATTGTGTTTGTGTCCTTCCCCCTCTCTCCCCATCTTGTCTACCGCTCCCGATGTTATATGTTTTATGTGTCGGTTTGTCTTTCTGTGTGATAAATGTTCGCTCTTTCACGAGCCTCGATCTTGTATACAAAAAAAAAAAAAAAAAAAAAAAAAAAAAAGAGATTTTGGGACATATTGAAAAAGAAATGAGATTTTGGATATCTTGAAAAAGAAATATGAGATTTTGGACATCTTGAAAAAGAAATATGAGATTTTGGGACATATTGAAAAAGAAATATGAGATTTTGGGACATATTGAAAAAGAAATATGAGATTTTGGGACATCTTGAAAAAGAAATGAGATTTTGGGACTTATTGAAAAAGAAATGAGATTTTGGACATCTTGAAAAAGAAATATGAGATTTTGGGACATATTGAAAAAGAAATGAGATTTTGGACATCTTGAAAAAGAAATATGAGATTTTGGGACATATTGAAAAAGAAATATGAGATTTTGGGACATCTTGAAAAAGAAATGAGATTTTGGGACATATTGAAAAAGAAATGAGATTTTGGACATCTTGAAAAAGAAATATGAGATTTTGGGACATCTTGAAAAAGAAATGAGATTTTGGGACATATTGAAAAAGAAATGAGATTTTGGACATCTTGAAAAAGAAATATGAGATTTTGGGACATATTGAAAAAGAAAGATGAGTTTTTGGGAAAGGTTGAAAAGCTTGAAAAAGAGAGATGAGTTTTTGGGAAAGGTTGAAAAGCTTGAAAAAGAAAGATGAGTTTTTGGGAAAGGTTGAAAAGCTTGAAAAAGAAAGATGAGTTTTTGGACATCTTGAAAAAGAAAGATGAGTTTTTGGGAAAGGTTGAAAAGCTTGAAAAAGAAAGATGAGTTTTTGGACATCTTGAAAAAGAAAGATGAGTTTTTGGGAAAGGTTGAAAAGCTTGAAAAAGAAAGATGAGTTTTTGGGAAAGGTTAAAAAGCTTGAAAAGGAAAGATGAGTTTTTGGACATCTTGAAAAAGAAAGATGAGTTTTTGGGAAAGGTTGAAAAGCTTGAAAAAGAAAGATGAGTTTTTGGGAAAGGTTGCAAAGCTTGAAAAAGAAAGATGAGTTTTTGGGAAAGGTTAAAAAGCTTGAAAAAGAAAGATGAGTTTTTGGACATCTTGAAAAAGAAAGATGAGTTTTTGGGAAAGGTTGAAAAGCTTCAAAAAGAAAGATGAGTTTTTGGGAAAGGTTGAAAAGCTTGAAAAAGAAAGATGAGTTTTGGACATCTTGAAAAAGAAAGATGAGTTTTTGGGAAAGGTTGAAAAGCTTGAAAAAGAAAGATGAGTTTTTGGACATCTTGAAAAAGAAAGATGAGTTTTTGGGAAAGGTTGAAAAGCTTGAAAAAGAAAGATGAGTTTTTGGGAAAGGTTGAAAAGCTTGAAAAAGAAAGATGAGTTTTTGGACCTCTTGAAAAAGAAAGATGAGTTTTTGGGAAAGGTTGAAAAGCTTGAAAAAGAAAGATGAGTTTTTGGGAAAGGTTGAAAAGCTTGAAAAAGAAAGATGAGTTTTTGGACATCTTGAAAAAGAAAGATGAGTTTTTGGGAAAGGTTGAAAAGCTTGAAAAAGAAAGATGAGTTTTTGGACATCTTGAAAAAGAAAGATGAGTTTTTGGGAAAGGTTGAAAAGCTTGAAAAAGAAAGATGGGTTTTTGGGAAAGGTTGAAAAGCTTGAAAAAGAAAGATGAGTTTTTGGACATCTTGAAAAAGTAAGATGAGTTTTTGGGAAAGGTTGAAAAGCTTGAAAAAGAAAGATGAGTTTTTGGACATCTTGAAAAAGAAATATGAGTTTTTGGGAAAGGTTGAAAAGCTTGAAAAAGAAAGATGAGTTTTTGGGAAAGGTTGAAAAGCTTGAAAAAGAAAGATGAGTTTTTGGACATCTTGAAAAAGAAAGATGAGTTTTTGGGAAAGGTTGAAAAGCTTGAAAAAGAAAGATGAGTTTTTGGGAAAGGTTGAAAAGCTTGAAAAAGAAAGATGAGTTTTTGGGAAAGGTTGAAAAGCTTGAAAAAGAAAGATGAGTTTTTGGACATCTTGAAAAAGAAAGATGAGTTTTTGGGAAAGGTTGAAAAGCTTGAAAAAGAAAGATGAGTTTTTGGGAAAGGTTGAAAAGCTTGAAAAAGAAAGATGAGTTTTTGGACATCTTGAAAAAGAAAGATGAGTTTTTGGGAAAGGTTGAAAAGCTTGAAAAAGAGAGATGAGTTTTTGGGAAAGGTTGAAAAGCTTGAAAAAGAAAGATGAGTTTTTGGACATCTTGAAAAAGAAATATGAGTTTTTGGACATCTTGAAAAAGAACTATGAGATTTTGGACATCTTGAAAAAGAAATATGAGATTTTGGACATATTGAAAAAGAAATATGAGATTTTTGGACATATTGAAAAAGAAATATGAGATTTTGGGACATATTGAAAAAGAAATATGAGTTTTTGGGACATAATGAAAAAGAAATATGAGATTTTGGGACATATTGAAAAAGAAATGTGAGATTTTGGGACATATTGAAAAAGAAATATGAGTTTTTGGGACATATTGAAAAAGAAATATGAGATTTTGGGACATATTGAAAAAGAAATTTGAGATTTTGGGACATATTGAAAAAGAAATATGAGTTTTTGGACATCTTGAAAAAGAAATATGAGATTTTGGGACATATTGAAAAAGAAATATGAGTTTTTGGACATCTTGAAAAAGAAATATGAGATTTTGGGACATATTGAAAAAGAAATGAGTTTTTGGGACATATTGAAAAAGAAATATGAGTTTTTGGACATCTTGAAAAAGAAATATGAGATTTTGGGACATATTGAAAAAGAAATTTGAGATTTTGGGACATATTGAAAAAGAAATATGAGTTTTTGGACATCTTGAAAAAGAAATATGAGATTTTGGGCCATATTGAAAAAGAAATATGAGTTTTTGGGACATATTGAAAAAGAAATATGAGATTTTGGGACATATTGAAAAAGAAATATGAGATTTTGGGACATCTTGAAAAAGAAATGAGATTTTGGACATCTTGAAAAAGAAATATGAGATTTTGGACATCTTGAAAAAGAAATGAGATTTTGGACATCTTGAAAAAGAAATATGAGATTTTGGACATCTTGAAAAAGAAATGAGATTTTGGACATCTTGAAAAAGAAAGATGAGTTTTTGGACTTCTTAAAAAAGAAAGATGAGTTTTTGAACATCTTGAAAAAGAAATATGAGTTTTTGGACATCTTGAAAAAGAAAGATGAGTTTTTGGGACATATTGAAAAAGAAATGAGATTTTGGACATCTTGAAAAAGAAATATGAGATTTTGGACATCTTGAAAAAGAAATGAGATTTTGGACATCTTTAAAAAGAAATGAGATTTTGGACATCTTGAAAAAGAAATATGAGATTTTGGGACATATTGAAAAAGAAATGAGATTTTGGACATCTCAAAAAAGAAATATGAGATTTTGGACATCTTGAAAAAGAAATGAGATTTTGGGACATCTTGAAAAAGAAATGAGATTTTGGACATCTTGAAAAAGAAATATGAGATTTTGGGCCATATTGAAAAAGAAATGAGATTTTGGACATCTTGAAAAAGAAATATGAGATTTTGGACATCTTGAAAAAGAAATGAGATTTTGGACATCTTGAAAAAGAAAGATGAGTTTTTGGACATCTTGAAAAAGAAAGATGAGTTTTTGAACATCTTGAAAAAGAAATATGAGTTTTTGGACATCTTGAAAAAGAAAGATGAGTTTTTGGACATCTTGAAAAAGAAAGCTGAGTTTTTGAACATCTTGCAAAAGAAATATGAGTTTTTGGACATCTTGAAAAAGAAATATGAGTTTTTGGACATCTTGAAAAAGAAAGATGAGATTTTTGACATCTTGGAAAAGAAAGATGACTTTTTGAACACCTTGAAAAAGAAAGATGAGTTTTTGGACATCTTGAAAAAGAAAGATGAGTTTTTGAACATCTTGAAAAAGAAATATGAGTTTTTGGACATCTTGAAAAAGAAAGATGAGTTTTTGGACATCTTGAAAAAGAAAGATGAGTTTTTGGACATCTTGAAAAAGAAAGATGAGTTTTTGGACATCTTGAAAAAGAAAGATGAGTTTTTGAACATCTTGAAAAAGAAAGATGAGTTTTTGGACATCTTGAAAAAGAAAGATGAGTTTTTGGACATCTTGAAAAAGAAAGATGAGTTTTTGAACATCTTGAAAAAGAAAGATGAGTTTTTGGACATCTTGAAAAAGAAAGATGAGTTTTTGGACATCTTGAAAAAGAAAGATGAGTTTTTGGACATCTTGAAAAAGAAATATGAGTTTTTGGACATCTTGAAAAAGAAATATGAGTTTTTGGACATCTTGAAAAAGAAATATGAGTTTTTGGACATCTTGAAAAAGAAATATGAGTTTTTGGACATCTTGAAAAAGAAAGATGAGTTTTTGGACATCTTGAAAAAGAAATATGAGATTTTGGGACATATTGAAAAAGAAATGAGTTTTTGGGACATATTGAAAAATAAATGAGTTTTTGGACATCTTGAAAAAGAAATATGAGATTTTGGGACATATTGAAAAAGAAATTTGAGATTTTGGGACATATTGAAAAAGAAATATGAGTTTTTGGACATCTTGAAAAAGAAATATGAGATTTTGGGACATATTGAAAAAGAAATATGAGTTTTTGGGACATATTGAAAAAGAAATATGAGATTTTGGGACATATTGAAAAAGAAATATGAGATTTTGGGACATCTTGAAAAAGAAATGAGATTTTGGACATCTTGAAAAAGAAATATGAGATTTTGGACATCTTGAAAAAGAAATGAGATTTTGGACATCTTGAAAAAGAAATATGAGATTTTGGACATCTTGAAAAAGAAATGAGATTTTGGACATCTTGAAAAAGAAAGATGAGTTTTTGGACATCTTGAAAAAGAAAGATGAGTTTTTGAACATCTTGAAAAAGAAATATGAGTTTTTGGACATCTTGAAAAAGAAAGATGAGTTTTTGGGACATATTGAAAAAGAAATGAGATTTTGGACATCTTGAAAAAGAAATATGAGATTTTGGACATCTTGAAAAAGAAATGAGATTTTGGACATCTTGAAAAAGAAATGAGATTTTGGACATCTTGAAAAAGAAATATGAGATTTTGGGACATATTGAAAAAGAAATGAGATTTTGGACATCTCAAAAAAGAAATATGAGATTTTGGACATCTTGAAAAAGAAATGAGATTTTGGGACATCTTGAAAAAGAAATGAGATTTTGGACATCTTGAAAAAGAAATATGAGATTTTGGGACATAATGAAAAAGAAATATGAGATTTTGGGACATATTGAAAAAGAAATATGAGATTTTGGGACATATTGAAAAAGAATTATGAGTTTTTGGGACATATTGAAAAAGAAATATGAGATTTTGGGACATATTGAAAAAGAAATTTGAGATTTTGGGACATATTGAAAAAGAATTATGAGTTTTTGGGACATATTGAAAAAGAAATATGAGATTTTGGGACATATTGAAAAAGAAATTTGAGATTTTGGGACATATTGAAAAAGAACTATGAGTTTTTGGACATCTTGAAAAAGAAATATGAGATTTTGGGACATATTGAAAAAGAAATATGAGTTTTTGGACATCTTGAAAAAGAAATATGAGATTTTGGGACATATTGAAAAAGAAATGAGTTTTTGGGACATATTGAAAAAGAAATATGAGTTTTTGGACATCTTGAAAAAGAAATATGAGATTTTGGGACATATTGAAAAAGAAATATGTGATTTTGGGACATATTGAAAAAGAAATTTGAGATTTTGGGACATATTGAAAAAGAAATATGAGTTTTTGGACATCTTGAAAAAGAAATATGAGATTTTGGGACATATTGAAAAAGAAATATGAGTTTTTGGGACATATTGAAAAAGAAATATGAGATTTTGGGACATATTGAAAAAGAAATATGAGATTTTGGGACATATTGAAAAAGATATATGAGATTTTGGGACATATTGAAAAAGAAATATGAGATTTTGGGACATCTTGAAAAAGAAATGAGATTTTGGGACATATTGAAAAAGAAATGAGATTTTGGACATCTTGAAAAATAAATATGAGATTTTGGACATCTTGAAAAAGAAATATGAGATTTTGGACATCTTGAAAAAGAAAGATGAGTTTTTGGACATCTTGAAAAAGAAAGATGAGTTTTTGAACATCTTGAAAAAGAAAGATGAGTTTTTGGACATCTTGAAAAAGAAAGATGAGTTTTTGGACATCTTGAAAAAGAAAGATGAGTTTTGGACATCTTGAAAAAGAAATATGAGTTTTTGGACATCTTGAAAAAGAAATATGAGTTTTTGGACATCTTGAAAAAGAAATATGAGTTTTTGGACATCTTGAAAGAGAAATATGAGTTTTTGGACATCTTGAAAAAGAAAGATGAGTTTTTGGACATCTTGAAAAAGAAAGATGAGTTTTTGGACATCTTGAAAAAGAAAGATGAGTTTTTGGACATCTTGAAAAAGAAATATGAGTTTTTGGACATCTTGAAAAAGAAATATGAGATTTTGGGACATATTGAAAAAGAAATGTGAATTTTTGGGACATATTGAAAAAGAAATATGAGATTTTGGGACATATTGAAAAAGAAATATGGGATTTTGGGACATATTGAAAAAGAAATATGAGTTTTTGGGACAAATTGAAAAAGAAATATGAGATTTTGGGACATATTGAAAAAGAAATATGAGATTTTGGGACATATTGAAAAAGAAATATGAGATTTTGGGACATATTGAAAAAGAAATATGAGATTTTGGGACATATTGAAAAAGAAATATGAGATTTTGGGACATATTGAAAAAGAAATATGAGTTTTTGGGAAAGGTTGAAAAGCTTGAAAAAGAAGGATGGGTTTTTGGACATCTTGAAAAAGAAATATGAGTTTTTGGACATCTTGAAAAAGAAAGATGAGTTTTTGGACATCTTGAAAAAGAAAGATGAGTTTTTGGACATCTTGAAAAAGAAATATGAGTTTTTGGACATCTTGAAAAAGAAATATGAGATTTTGGGACGTATTGAAAAAGAAATATGAGTTTTTGGGACATATTGAAAAAGAAATGAGATTTTCGGACATATTGAAAAAGAAATATGAGATTTTCGGACATATTGAAAAAGATATATGAGATTTTGGGACATATTGAAAAAAAAATATGAGTTTTTGGGACATAATGAAAAAGAAATATGAGATTTTGGGACATATTGAAAAAGAAATATGAGATTTTGGGACATATTGAAAAAGAAATATGAGTTTTTGGGACATATTGAAAAAGAAATATGAGTTTTTGGGACATAATGAAAAAGAAATATGAGATTTTGGGACATATTGAAAAAGAAATATGAGATTTTGGGACATATTGAAAAAGAAATATGTGTTTTTGGGACATATTGAAAAAGAAATATGAGATTTTGGGACATATTGAAAAAGAAATTTGAGATTTTGGGACATATTGAAAAAGAAATATGAGTTTTTGGACATCTTGAAAAAGAAATATGAGATTTTGGGACATATTGAAAAAGAAATATGAGTTTTTGGACATCTTGAAAAAGAAATATGAGATTTTGGGACATATTGAAAAAGAAATGAGTTTTTGGGACATATTGAAAAAGAAATATGAGTTTTTGGACATCTTGAAAAAGAAATATGAGATTTTGGGACATATTGAAAAAGAAATATGTGATTTTGGGACATATTGAAAAAGAAATTTGAGATTTTGGGACATATTGAAAAAGAAATATGAGTTTTTGGACATCTTGAAAAAGAAATATGAGATTTTGGGACATATTGAAAAAGAAATATGAGTTTTTGGGACATATTGAAAAAGAAATATGAGATTTTGGGACATATTGAAAAAGAAATATGAGATTTTGGGACATATTGAAAAAGAAATATGAGATTTTGGGACATATTGAAAAAGAAATATGAGATTTTGGGACATCTTGAAAAAGAAATGAGATTTTGGGACATATTGAAAAAGAAATGAGATTTTGGACATCTTGAAAAAGAAATATGAGCTTTTGGGACATATTGAAAAAGAAATATGAGATTTTGGGACATATTGAAAAAGAAATATGAGATTTTGGGACATCTTGAAAAAGAAACGGCATCCTCCGTCGTGCGAAGTCCTTCCTCGGCACACCTGAGCTCCTCACCACATACAAGGCTTTCATCCGCAGCTCAATGGAATACTGTTCTCCCCTATGGGCCGGTGCTCCTGCCTCACACCTAGCTCGGCTTCACGCTGTTGAAACCAAAGCTTTCAGAATTATTGGAATCTCCCGCGATGAAGCTATCTCTGAGGGCCTTTCACTCACTCACCGCAGGCAGGTAGGTGGTCTTTCTGTCTTCTACCGACTCCTCTCCGGCCTTGCACCCCCAGCTCTCTCTGTGCTCTGTCCCCCAAATATTCCTACAGGTCGCACAAGATCTGCCAGCAACCCTCTGATGGTTAAACTGCCGAAATCTCGGCTCTCTGCTCACCTTCACTCTTTCATTCCTCTTTTCTCCCGCCTCTGGAACAAACTCCCTCACTCCCTTCAATCCCACTCCTCCCTCCAGGTCTTTAAAACAGCTGTTCACCACCATCTCTTATCTTCCCCCATCCAAAACCTTGATCTTTTCTACCCCCGCTAATTCACCCCAGATCCACCTTGTTTGAAATTCCAACTTCTTTCCTGGAAGTCCTGGCAGTGTCCATATGTTTTATACCTCTCCCACCGCCCCCTTCCCATGCCCCCCCCCCCCCCAAAGCCCTCGCCCTCTCTCAGATCTCTCGATGTCTCCATGTCTCTCGGTCCCTGCTCTCAAATATTGTGTTTGTGTCCTTCCCCCTCTCTCCCCATCTTGTCTACCGCTCCCGATGTTATATGTTTTATGTGTCGGTTTGTCTTTCTGTGTGATAAATGTTCGCTCTTTCACGAGCCTCGATCTTGTATACAAAAAAAAAAAAAAAAAAAAAAAAAAAAAAAAGAGATTTTGGGACATATTGAAAAAGAAATGAGATTTTGGATATCTTGAAAAAGAAATATGAGATTTTGGACATCTTGAAAAAGAAATATGAGATTTTGGGACATATTGAAAAAGAAATATGAGATTTTGGGACATATTGAAAAAGAAATATGAGATTTTGGGACATCTTGAAAAAGAAATGAGATTTTGGGACTTATTGAAAAAGAAATGAGATTTTGGACATCTTGAAAAAGAAATATGAGATTTTGGGACATATTGAAAAAGAAATGAGATTTTGGACATCTTGAAAAAGAAATATGAGATTTTGGGACATATTGAAAAAGAAATATGAGATTTTGGGACATCTTGAAAAAGAAATGAGATTTTGGGACATATTGAAAAAGAAATGAGATTTTGGACATCTTGAAAAAGAAATATGAGATTTTGGGACATCTTGAAAAAGAAATGAGATTTTGGGACATATTGAAAAAGAAATGAGATTTTGGACATCTTGAAAAAGAAATATGAGATTTTGGGACATATTGAAAAAGAAAGATGAGTTTTTGGGAAAGGTTGAAAAGCTTGAAAAAGAGAGATGAGTTTTTGGGAAAGGTTGAAAAGCTTGAAAAAGAAAGATGAGTTTTTGGGAAAGGTTGAAAAGCTTGAAAAAGAAAGATGAGTTTTTGGACATCTTGAAAAAGAAAGATGAGTTTTTGGGAAAGGTTGAAAAGCTTCAAAAAGAAAGATGAGTTTTTGGACATCTTGAAAAAGAAAGATGAGTTTTTGGGAAAGGTTGAAAAGCTTGAAAAAGAAAGATGAGTTTTTGGGAAAGGTTAAAAAGCTTGAAAAGGAAAGATGAGTTTTTGGACATCTTGAAAAAGAAAGATGAGTTTTTGGGAAAGGTTGAAAAGCTTGCAAAAGAAAGATGAGTTTTTGGGAAAGGTTGCAAAGCTTGAAAAAGAAAGATGAGTTTTTGGGAAAGGTTAAAAAGCTTGAAAAAGAAAGATGAGTTTTTGGACATCTTGAAAAAGAAAGATGAGTTTTTGGGAAAGGTTGAAAAGCTTGAAAAAGAAAGATGAGTTTTTGGGAAAGGTTGAAAAGCTTGAAAAAGAAAGATGAGTTTTGGACATCTTGAAAAAGAAAGATGAGTTTTTGGGAAAGGTTGAAAAGCTTGAAAAAGAAAGATGAGTTTTTGGACATCTTGAAAAAGAAAGATGAGTTTTTGGGAAAGGTTGAAAAGCTTGAAAAAGAAAGATGAGTTTTTGGGAAAGGTTGAAAAGCTTGAAAAAGAAAGATGAGTTTTTGGACATCTTGAAAAAGAAAGATGAGTTTTTGGGAAAGGTTGAAAAGCTTGAAAAAGAAAGATGAGTTTTTGGGAAAGGTTGAAAAGCTTGAAAAAGAAAGATGAGTTTTTGGACATCTTGAAAAAGAAAGATGAGTTTTTGGGAAAGGTTGAAAAGCTTGAAAAAGAAAGATGAGTTTTTGGACATCTTGAAAAAGAAAGATGAGTTTTTGGGAAAGGTTGAAAAGCTTGAAAAAGAAAGATGGGTTTTTGGGAAAGGTTGAAAAGCTTGAAAAAGAAAGATGAGTTTTTGGACATCTTGAAAAAGTAAGATGAGTTTTTGGGAAAGGTTGAAAAGCTTGAAAAAGAAAGATGAGTTTTTGGACATCTTGAAAAAGAAATATGAGTTTTTGGGAAAGGTTGAAAAGCTTGAAAAAGAAAGATGAGTTTTTGGGAAAGGTTGAAAAGCTTGAAAAAGAAAGATGAGTTTTTGGACATCTTGAAAAAGAAAGATGAGTTTTTGGGAAAGGTTGAAAAGCTTGAAAAAGAAAGATGAGTTTTTGGGAAAGGTTGAAAAGCTTGAAAAAGAAAGATGAGTTTTTGGGAAAGGTTGAAAAGCTTGAAAAAGAAAGATGAGTTTTTGGACATCTTGAAAAAGAAAGATGAGTTTTTGGGAAAGGTTGAAAAGCTTGAAAAAGAAAGATGAGTTTTTGGGAAAGGTTGAAAAGCTTGAAAAAGAAAGATGAGTTTTTGGACATCTTGAAAAAGAAAGATGAGTTTTTGGGAAAGGTTGAAAAGCTTGAAAAAGAGAGATGAGTTTTTGGGAAAGGTTGAAAAGCTTGAAAAAGAAAGATGAGTTTTTGGACATCTTGAAAAAGAAATATGAGTTTTTGGACATCTTGAAAAAGAACTATGAGATTTTGGACATCTTGAAAAAGAAATATGAGATTTTGGACATATTGAAAAAGAAATATGAGATTTTTGGACATATTGAAAAAGAAATATGAGATTTTGGGACATATTGAAAAAGAAATATGAGTTTTTGGGACATAATGAAAAAGAAATATGAGATTTTGGGACATATTGAAAAAGAAATGTGAGATTTTGGGACATATTGAAAAAGAAATATGAGTTTTTGGGACATATTGAAAAAGAAATATGAGATTTTGGGACATATTGAAAAAGAAATTTGAGATTTTGGGACATATTGAAAAAGAAATATGAGTTTTTGGACATCTTGAAAAAGAAATATGAGATTTTGGGACATATTGAAAAAGAAATATGAGTTTTTGGACATCTTGAAAAAGAAATATGAGATTTTGGGACATATTGAAAAAGAAATGAGTTTTTGGGACATATTGAAAAAGAAATATGAGTTTTTGGACATCTTGAAAAAGAAATATGAGATTTTGGGACATATTGAAAAAGAAATTTGAGATTTTGGGACATATTGAAAAAGAAATATGAGTTTTTGGACATCTTGAAAAAGAAATATGAGATTTTGGGCCATATTGAAAAAGAAATATGAGTTTTTGGGACATATTGAAAAAGAAATATGAGATTTTGGGACATATTGAAAAAGAAATATGAGATTTTGGGACATCTTGAAAAAGAAATGAGATTTTGGACATCTTGAAAAAGAAATATGAGATTTTGGACATCTTGAAAAAGAAATGAGATTTTGGACATCTTGAAAAAGAAATATGAGATTTTGGACATCTTGAAAAAGAAATGAGATTTTGGACATCTTGAAAAAGAAAGATGAGTTTTTGGACTTCTTAAAAAAGAAAGATGAGTTTTTGAACATCTTGAAAAAGAAATGAGTTTTTGGACATCTTGAAAAAGAAAGATGAGTTTTTGGGACATATTGAAAAAGAAATGAGATTTTGGACATCTTGAAAAAGAAATATGAGATTTTGGACATCTTGAAAAAGAAATGAGATTTTGGACATCTTTAAAAAGAAATGAGATTTTGGACATCTTGAAAAAGAAATATGAGATTTTGGGACATATTGAAAAAGAAATGAGATTTTGGACATCTCAAAAAAGAAATATGAGATTTTGGACATCTTGAAAAAGAAATGAGATTTTGGGACATCTTGAAAAAGAAATGAGATTTTGGACATCTTGAAAAAGAAATATGAGATTTTGGGCCATATTGAAAAAGAAATGAGATTTTGGACATCTTGAAAAAGAAATATGAGATTTTGGACATCTTGAAAAAGAAATGAGATTTTGGACATCTTGAAAAAGAAAGATGAGTTTTTGGACATCTTGAAAAAGAAAGATGAGTTTTTGAACATCTTGAAAAAGAAATATGAGTTTTTGGACATCTTGAAAAAGAAAGATGAGTTTTTGGACATCTTGAAAAAGAAAGCTGAGTTTTTGAACATCTTGCAAAAGAAATATGAGTTTTTGGACATCTTGAAAAAGAAATATGAGTTTTTGGACATCTTGAAAAAGAAAGATGAGATTTTTGACATCTTGGAAAAGAAAGATGACTTTTTGAACACCTTGAAAAAGAAAGATGAGTTTTTGGACATCTTGAAAAAGAAAGATGAGTTTTTGAACATCTTGAAAAAGAAATATGAGTTTTTGGACATCTTGAAAAAGAAAGATGAGTTTTTGGACATCTTGAAAAAGAAAGATGAGTTTTTGGACATCTTGAAAAAGAAAGATGAGTTTTTGGACATCTTGAAAAAGAAAGATGAGTTTTTGAACATCTTGAAAAAGAAAGATGAGTTTTTGGACATCTTGAAAAAGAAAGATGAGTTTTTGGACATCTTGAAAAAGAAAGATGAGTTTTTGAACATCTTGAAAAAGAAAGATGAGTTTTTGGACATCTTGAAAAAGAAAGATGAGTTTTTGGACATCTTGAAAAAGAAAGATGAGTTTTTGGACATCTTGAAAAAGAAATATGAGTTTTTGGACATCTTGAAAAAGAAATATGAGTTTTTGGACATCTTGAAAAAGAAATATGAGTTTTTGGACATCTTGAAAAAGAAATATGAGTTTTTGGACATCTTGAAAAAGAAAGATGAGTTTTTGGACATCTTGAAAAAGAAATATGAGATTTTGGGACATATTGAAAAAGAAATGAGTTTTTGGGACATATTGAAAAATAAATGAGTTTTTGGACATCTTGAAAAAGAAATATGAGATTTTGGGACATATTGAAAAAGAAATTTGAGATTTTGGGACATATTGAAAAAGAAATATGAGTTTTTGGACATCTTGAAAAAGAAATATGAGATTTTGGGACATATTGAAAAAGAAATATGAGTTTTTGGGACATATTGAAAAAGAAATATGAGATTTTGGGACATATTGAAAAAGAAATATGAGATTTTGGGACATCTTGAAAAAGAAATGAGATTTTGGACATCTTGAAAAAGAAATATGAGATTTTGGACATCTTGAAAAAGAAATGAGATTTTGGGACATCTTGAAAAAGAAATATGAGATTTTGGACATCTTGAAAAAGAAATGAGATTTTGGACATCTTGAAAAAGAAAGATGAGTTTTTGGACATCTTGAAAAAGAAAGATGAGTTTTTGGGACATATTGAAAAAGAAATGAGATTTTGGACATCTTGAAAAAGAAATATGAGATTTTGGACATCTTGAAAAAGAAATGAGATTTTGGACATCTTGAAAAAGAAATGAGATTTTGGACATCTTGAAAAAGAAATATGAGATTTTGGGACATATTGAAAAAGAAATGAGATTTTGGACATCTCAAAAAAGAAATATGAGATTTTGGACATCTTGAAAAAGAAATGAGATTTTGGGACATCTTGAAAAAGAAATGAGATTTTGGACATCTTGAAAAAGAAATATGAGATTTTGGGACATAATGAAAAAGAAATATGAGATTTTGGGACATATTGAAAAAGAAATATGAGATTTTGGGACATATTGAAAAAGAATTATGAGTTTTTGGGACATATTGAAAAAGAAATATGAGATTTTGGGACATATTGAAAAAGAAATTTGAGATTTTGGGACATATTGAAAAAGAATTATGAGTTTTTGGGACATATTGAAAAAGAAATATGAGATTTTGGGACATATTGAAAAAGAAATTTGAGATTTTGGGACATATTGAAAAAGAACTATGAGTTTTTGGACATCTTGAAAAAGAAATATGAGATTTTGGGACATATTGAAAAAGAAATATGAGTTTTTGGACATCTTGAAAAAGAAATATGAGATTTTGGGACATATTGAAAAAGAAATGAGTTTTTGGGACATATTGAAAAAGAAATATGAGTTTTTGGACATCTTGAAAAAGAAATATGAGATTTTGGGACATATTGAAAAAGAAATATGTGATTTTGGGACATATTGAAAAAGAAATTTGAGATTTTGGGACATATTGAAAAAGAAATATGAGTTTTTGGACATCTTGAAAAAGAAATATGAGATTTTGGGACATATTGAAAAAGAAATATGAGTTTTTGGGACATATTGAAAAAGAAATATGAGATTTTGGGACATATTGAAAAAGAAATATGAGATTTTGGGACATATTGAAAAAGATATATGAGATTTTGGGACATATTGAAAAAGAAATATGAGATTTTGGGACATCTTGAAAAAGAAATGAGATTTTGGGACATATTGAAAAAGAAATGAGATTTTGGACATCTTGAAAAATAAATATGAGATTTTGGACATCTTGAAAAAGAAATATGAGATTTTGGACATCTTGAAAAAGAAAGATGAGTTTTTGGACATCTTGAAAAAGAAAGATGAGTTTTTGAACATCTTGAAAAAGAAAGATGAGTTTTTGGACATCTTGAAAAAGAAAGATGAGTTTTTGGACATCTTGAAAAAGAAAGATGAGTTTTTGGACATCTTGAAAAAGAAATATGAGTTTTTGGACATCTTGAAAAAGAAATATGAGTTTTTGGACATCTTGAAAAAGAAATATGAGTTTTTGGACATCTTGAAAGAGAAATATGAGTTTTTGGACATCTTGAAAAAGAAAGATGAGTTTTTGGACATCTTGAAAAAGAAAGATGAGTTTTTGGACATCTTGAAAAAGAAAGATGAGTTTTTGGACATCTTGAAAAAGAAATATGAGTTTTTGGACATCTTGAAAAAGAAATATGAGATTTTGGGACATATTGAAAAAGAAATGTGAATTTTTGGGACATATTGAAAAAGAAATATGAGATTTTGGGACATATTGAAAAAGAAATATGGGATTTTGGGACATATTGAAAAAGAAATATGAGTTTTTGGGACAAATTGAAAAAGAAATATGAGATTTTGGGACATATTGAAAAAGAAATATGAGATTTTGGGACATATTGAAAAAGAAATATGAGATTTTGGGACATATTGAAAAAGAAATATGAGATTTTGGGACATATTGAAAAAGAAATATGAGATTTTGGGACATATTGAAAAAGAAATATGAGTTTTTGGGAAAGGTTGAAAAGCTTGAAAAAGAAGGATGGGTTTTTGGACATCTTGAAAAAGAAATATGAGTTTTTGGACATCTTGAAAAAGAAAGATGAGTTTTTGGACATCTTGAAAAAGAAAGATGAGTTTTTGGACATCTTGAAAAAGAAATATGAGTTTTTGGACATCTTGAAAAAGAAATATGAGATTTTGGGACGTATTGAAAAAGAAATATGAGTTTTTGGGACATATTGAAAAAGAAATATGAGATTTTCGGACATATTGAAAAAGAAATATGAGATTTTCGGACATATTGAAAAAGATATATGAGATTTTGGGACATATTGAAAAAAAAATATGAGTTTTTGGGACATAATGAAAAAGAAATATGAGATTTTGGGACATATTGAAAAAGAAATATGAGATTTTGGGACATATTGAAAAAGAAATATGAGTTTTTGGGACATATTGAAAAAGAAATATGAGTTTTTGGGACATAATGAAAAAGAAATATGAGATTTTGGGACATATTGAAAAAGAAATATGAGATTTTGGGACATATTGAAAAAGAAATATGTGTTTTTGGGACATATTGAAAAAGAAATATGAGATTTTGGGACATATTGAAAAAGAAATTTGAGATTTTGGGACATATTGAAAAAGAAATATGAGTTTTTGGACATCTTGAAAAAGAAATATGAGATTTTGGGACATATTGAAAAAGAAATATGAGTTTTTGGACATCTTGAAAAAGAAATATGAGATTTTGGGACATATTGAAAAAGAAATGAGTTTTTGGGACATATTGAAAAAGAAATATGAGTTTTTGGACATCTTGAAAAAGAAATATGAGATTTTGGGACATATTGAAAAAGAAATATGTGATTTTGGGACATATTGAAAAAGAAATTTGAGATTTTGGGACATATTGAAAAAGAAATATGAGTTTTTGGACATCTTGAAAAAGAAATATGAGATTTTGGGACATATTGAAAAAGAAATATGAGTTTTTGGGACATATTGAAAAAGAAATATGAGATTTTGGGACATATTGAAAAAGAAATATGAGATTTTGGGACATATTGAAAAAGAAATATGAGATTTTGGGACATATTGAAAAAGAAATATGAGATTTTGGGACATCTTGAAAAAGAAATGAGATTTTGGGACATATTGAAAAAGAAATGAGATTTTGGACATCTTGAAAAAGAAATATGAGATTTTGGACATCTTGAAAAAGAAATATGAGCTTTTGGGACATATTGAAAAAGAAATATGAGATTTTGGGACATATTGAAAAAGAAATATGAGATTTTGGGACATCTTGAAAAAGAAACGGCATCCTCCGTCGTGCGAAGTCCTTCCTCGGCACACCTGAGCTCCTCACCACATACAAGGCTTTCATCCGCAGCTCAATGGAATACTGTTCTCCCCTATGGGCCGGTGCTCCTGCCTCACACCTAGCTCGGCTTCACGCTGTTGAAACCAAAGCTTTCAGAATTATTGGAATCTCCCGCGATGAAGCTATCTCTGAGGGCCTTTCACTCACTCACCGCAGGCAGGTAGGTGGTCTTTCTGTCTTCTACCGACTCCTCTCCGGCCTTGCACCCCCAGCTCTCTCTGTGCTCTGTCCCCCAAATATTCCTACAGGTCGCACAAGATCTGCCAGCAACCCTCTGATGGTTAAACTGCCGAAATCTCGGCTCTCTGCTCACCTTCACTCTTTCATTCCTCTTTTCTCCCGCCTCTGGAACAAACTCCCTCACTCCCTTCAATCCCACTCCTCCCTCCAGGTCTTTAAAACAGCTGTTCACCACCATCTCTTATCTTCCCCCATCCAAAACCTTGATCTTTTCTACCCCCGCTAATTCACCCCAGATCCACCTTGTTTGAAATTCCAACTTCTTTCCTGGAAGTCCTGGCAGTGTCCATATGTTTTATACCTCTCCCACCGCCCCCTTCCCATGCCCCCCCCCCCCCCCAAAGCCCTCGCCCTCTCTCAGATCTCTCGATGTCTCCATGTCTCTCGGTCCCTGCTCTCAAATATTGTGTTTGTGTCCTTCCCCCTCTCTCCCCATCTTGTCTACCGCTCCCGATGTTATATGTTTTATGTGTCGGTTTGTCTTTCTGTGTGATAAATGTTCGCTCTTTCACGAGCCTCGATCTTGTATACAAAAAAAAAAAAAAAAAAAAAAAAAAAAAAGAGATTTTGGGACATATTGAAAAAGAAATGAGATTTTGGATATCTTGAAAAAGAAATATGAGATTTTGGACATCTTGAAAAAGAAATATGAGATTTTGGGACATATTGAAAAAGAAATATGAGATTTTGGGACATATTGAAAAAGAAATATGAGATTTTGGGACATCTTGAAAAAGAAATGAGATTTTGGGACTTATTGAAAAAGAAATGAGATTTTGGACATCTTGAAAAAGAAATATGAGATTTTGGGACATATTGAAAAAGAAATGAGATTTTGGACATCTTGAAAAAGAAATATGAGATTTTGGGACATATTGAAAAAGAAATATGAGATTTTGGGACATCTTGAAAAAGAAATGAGATTTTGGGACATATTGAAAAAGAAATGAGATTTTGGACATCTTGAAAAAGAAATATGAGATTTTGGGACATCTTGAAAAAGAAATGAGATTTTGGGACATATTGAAAAAGAAATGAGATTTTGGACATCTTGAAAAAGAAATATGAGATTTTGGGACATATTGAAAAAGAAAGATGAGTTTTTGGGAAAGGTTGAAAAGCTTGAAAAAGAGAGATGAGTTTTTGGGAAAGGTTGAAAAGCTTGAAAAAGAAAGATGAGTTTTTGGGAAAGGTTGAAAAGCTTGAAAAAGAAAGATGAGTTTTTGGACATCTTGAAAAAGAAAGATGAGTTTTTGGGAAAGGTTGAAAAGCTTGAAAAAGAAAGATGAGTTTTTGGACATCTTGAAAAAGAAAGATGAGTTTTTGGGAAAGGTTGAAAAGCTTGAAAAAGAAAGATGAGTTTTTGGGAAAGGTTAAAAAGCTTGAAAAGGAAAGATGAGTTTTTGGACATCTTGAAAAAGAAAGATGAGTTTTTGGGAAAGGTTGAAAAGCTTGAAAAAGAAAGATGAGTTTTTGGGAAAGGTTGCAAAGCTTGAAAAAGAAAGATGAGTTTTTGGGAAAGGTTAAAAAGCTTGAAAAAGAAAGATGAGTTTTTGGACATCTTGAAAAAGAAAGATGAGTTTTTGGGAAAGGTTGAAAAGCTTGAAAAAGAAAGATGAGTTTTTGGGAAAGGTTGAAAAGCTTGAAAAAGAAAGATGAGTTTTGGACATCTTGAAAAAGAAAGATGAGTTTTTGGGAAAGGTTGAAAAGCTTGAAAAAGAAAGATGAGTTTTTGGACATCTTGAAAAAGAAAGATGAGTTTTTGGGAAAGGTTGAAAAGCTTGAAAAAGAAAGATGAGTTTTTGGGAAAGGTTGAAAAGCTTGAAAAAGAAAGATGAGTTTTTGGACCTCTTGAAAAAGAAAGATGAGTTTTTGGGAAAGGTTGAAAAGCTTGAAAAAGAAAGATGAGTTTTTGGGAAAGGTTGAAAAGCTTGAAAAAGAAAGATGAGTTTTTGGACATCTTGAAAAAGAAAGATGAGTTTTTGGGAAAGGTTGAAAAGCTTGAAAAAGAAAGATGAGTTTTTGGACATCTTGAAAAAGAAAGATGAGTTTTTGGGAAAGGTTGAAAAGCTTGAAAAAGAAAGATGGGTTTTTGGGAAAGGTTGAAAAGCTTGAAAAAGAAAGATGAGTTTTTGGACATCTTGAAAAAGTAAGATGAGTTTTTGGGAAAGGTTGAAAAGCTTGAAAAAGAAAGATGAGTTTTTGGACATCTTGAAAAAGAAATATGAGTTTTTGGGAAAGGTTGAAAAGCTTGAAAAAGAAAGATGAGTTTTTGGGAAAGGTTGAAAAGCTTGAAAAAGAAAGATGAGTTTTTGGACATCTTGAAAAAGAAAGATGAGTTTTTGGGAAAGGTTGAAAAGCTTGAAAAAGAAAGATGAGTTTTTGGGAAAGGTTGAAAAGCTTGAAAAAGAAAGATGAGTTTTTGGGAAAGGTTGAAAAGCTTGAAAAAGAAAGATGAGTTTTTGGACATCTTGAAAAAGAAAGATGAGTTTTTGGGAAAGGTTGAAAAGCTTGAAAAAGAAAGATGAGTTTTTGGGAAAGGTTGAAAAGCTTGAAAAAGAAAGATGAGTTTTTGGACATCTTGAAAAAGAAAGATGAGTTTTTGGGAAAGGTTGAAAAGCTTGAAAAAGAGAGATGAGTTTTTGGGAAAGGTTGAAAAGCTTGAAAAAGAAAGATGAGTTTTTGGACATCTTGAAAAAGAAATATGAGTTTTTGGACATCTTGAAAAAGAACTATGAGATTTTGGACATCTTGAAAAAGAAATATGAGATTTTGGACATATTGAAAAAGAAATATGAGATTTTTGGACATATTGAAAAAGAAATATGAGATTTTGGGACATATTGAAAAAGAAATATGAGTTTTTGGGACATAATGAAAAAGAAATATGAGATTTTGGGACATATTGAAAAAGAAATGTGAGATTTTGGGACATATTGAAAAAGAAATATGAGTTTTTGGGACATATTGAAAAAGAAATATGAGTTTTTGGACATCTTGAAAAAGAAATATGAGATTTTGGGACATATTGAAAAAGAAATATGAGTTTTTGGACATCTTGAAAAAGAAATATGAGATTTTGGGACATATTGAAAAAGAAATGAGTTTTTGGGACATATTGAAAAAGAAATATGAGTTTTTGGACATCTTGAAAAAGAAATATGAGATTTTGGGACATATTGAAAAAGAAATTTGAGATTTTGGGACATATTGAAAAAGAAATATGAGTTTTTGGACATCTTGAAAAAGAAATATGAGATTTTGGGACATATTGAAAAAGAAATATGAGTTTTTGGGACATATTGAAAAAGAAATATGAGATTTTGGGACATATTGAAAAAGAAATATGAGATTTTGGGACATCTTGAAAAAGAAATATGAGATTTTGGACATCTTGAAAAAGAAATGAGATTTTGGACATCTTGAAAAAGAAATATGAGATTTTGGACATCTTGAAAAAGAAATGAGATTTTGGACATCTTGAAAAAGAAAGATGAGTTTTTGGACATCTTGAAAAAGAAAGATGAGTTTTTGAACATCTTGAAAAAGAAATATGAGTTTTTGGACATCTTGAAAAAGAAAGATGAGTTTTTGGGACATATTGAAAAAGAAATGAGATTTTGGACATCTTGAAAAAGAAATATGAGATTTTGGACATCTTGAAAAAGAAATGAGATTTTGGACATCTTGAAAAAGAAATGAGATTTTGGACATCTTGAAAAAGAAATATGAGATTTTGGGACATATTGAAAAAGAAATGAGATTTTGGACATCTCAAAAAAGAAATATGAGATTTTGGACATCTTGAAAAAGAAATGAGATTTTGGGACATATTGAAAAAGAAATGAGATTTTGGACATCTTGAAAAAGAAATATGAGATTTTGGACATCTTGAAAAAGAAATGAGATTTTGGACATCTTGAAAGAGAAAGATGAGTTTTTGGACATCTTGAAAAAGAAAGATGAGTTTTTGAAAATCTTGAAAAAGAAATGAGATTTTGGACATCTTTAAAAAGAAATGAGATTTTGGACATCTTGAAAAAGAAATATGAGATTTTGGGACATATTGAAAAAGAAATGAGATTTTGGACATCTCAAAAAAGAAATATGAGATTTTGGACATCTTGAAAAAGAAATGAGATTTTGGGACATCTTGAAAAAGAAATGAGATTTTGGACATCTTGAAAAAGAAATATGAGATTTTGGGCCATATTGAAAAAGAAATGAGATTTTGGACATCTTGAAAAAGAAATATGAGATTTTGGACATCTTGAAAAAGAAATGAGATTTTGGACATCTTGAAAAAGAAAGATGAGTTTTTGGACATCTTGAAAAAGAAAGATGAGTTTTTGAACATCTTGAAAAAGAAATATGAGTTTTTGGACATCTTGAAAAAGAAAGATGAGTTTTTGGACATCTTGAAAAAGAAAGCTGAGTTTTTGAACATCTTGCAAAAGAAATATGAGTTTTTGGACATCTTGAAAAAGAAATATGAGTTTTTGGACATCTTGAAAAAGAAAGATGAGATTTTTGACATCTTGGAAAAGAAAGATGACTTTTTGAACACCTTGAAAAAGAAAGATGAGTTTTTGGACATCTTGAAAAAGAAAGATGAGTTTTTGAACATCTTGAAAAAGAAATATGAGTTTTTGGACATCTTGAAAAAGAAAGATGAGTTTTTGGACATCTTGAAAAAGAAAGATGAGTTTTTGGACATCTTGAAAAAGAAAGATGAGTTTTTGGACATCTTGAAAAAGAAAGATGAGTTTTTGAACATCTTGAAAAAGAAAGATGAGTTTTTGGACATCTTGAAAAAGAAAGATGAGTTTTTGGACATCTTGAAAAAGAAAGATGAGTTTTTGAACATCTTGAAAAAGAAAGATGAGTTTTTGGACATCTTGAAAAAGAAAGATGAGTTTTTGGACATCTTGAAAAAGAAAGATGAGTTTTTGGACATCTTGAAAAAGAAATATGAGTTTTTGGACATCTTGAAAAAGAAATATGAGTTTTTGGACATCTTGAAAAAGAAATATGAGTTTTTGGACATCTTGAAAAAGAAATATGAGTTTTTGGACATCTTGAAAAAGAAAGATGAGTTTTTGGACATCTTGAAAAAGAAATATGAGATTTTGGGACATATTGAAAAAGAAATGAGTTTTTGGGACATATTGAAAAATAAATGAGTTTTTGGACATCTTGAAAAAGAAATATGAGATTTTGGGACATATTGAAAAAGAAATTTGAGATTTTGGGACATATTGAAAAAGAAATATGAGTTTTTGGACATCTTGAAAAAGAAATATGAGATTTTGGGACATATTGAAAAAGAAATATGAGTTTTTGGGACATATTGAAAAAGAAATATGAGATTTTGGGACATATTGAAAAAGAAATATGAGATTTTGGGACATCTTGAAAAAGAAATGAGATTTTGGACATCTTGAAAAAGAAATATGAGATTTTGGACATCTTGAAAAAGAAATGAGATTTTGGACATCTTGAAAAAGAAATATGAGATTTTGGACATCTTGAAAAAGAAATGAGATTTTGGACATCTTGAAAAAGAAAGATGAGTTTTTGGACATCTTGAAAAAGAAAGATGAGTTTTTGGGACATATTGAAAAAGAAATGAGATTTTGGACATCTTGAAAAAGAAATATGAGATTTTGGACATCTTGAAAAAGAAATGAGATTTTGGACATCTTGAAAAAGAAATGAGATTTTGGACATCTTGAAAAAGAAATATGAGATTTTGGGACATATTGAAAAATAAATGAGATTTTGGACATCTCAAAAAAGAAATATGAGATTTTGGACATCTTGAAAAAGAAATGAGATTTTGGGACATCTTGAAAAAGAAATGAGATTTTGGACATCTTGAAAAAGAAATATGAGATTTTGGGACATAATGAAAAAGAAATATGAGATTTTGGGACATATTGAAAAAGAAATATGAGATTTTGGGACATATTGAAAAAGAATTATGAGTTTTTGGGACATATTGAAAAAGAAATATGAGATTTTGGGACATATTGAAAAAGAAATTTGAGATTTTGGGACATATTGAAAAAGAATTATGAGTTTTTGGGACATATTGAAAAAGAAATATGAGATTTTGGGACATATTGAAAAAGAAATTTGAGATTTTGGGACATATTGAAAAAGAACTATGAGTTTTTGGACATCTTGAAAAAGAAATATGAGATTTTGGGACATATTGAAAAAGAAATATGAGTTTTTGGACATCTTGAAAAAGAAATATGAGATTTTGGGACATATTGAAAAAGAAATGAGTTTTTGGGACATATTGAAAAAGAAATATGAGTTTTTGGACATCTTGAAAAAGAAATATGAGATTTTGGGACATATTGAAAAAGAAATATGTGATTTTGGGACATATTGAAAAAGAAATTTGAGATTTTGGGACATATTGAAAAAGAAATATGAGTTTTTGGACATCTTGAAAAAGAAATATGAGATTTTGGGACATATTGAAAAAGAAATATGAGTTTTTGGGACATATTGAAAAAGAAATATGAGATTTTGGGACATATTGAAAAAGAAATATGAGATTTTGGGACATATTGAAAAAGATATATGAGATTTTGGGACATATTGAAAAAGAAATATGAGATTTTGGGACATCTTGAAAAAGAAATGAGATTTTGGGACATATTGAAAAAGAAATGAGATTTTGGACATCTTGAAAAATAAATATGAGATTTTGGACATCTTGAAAAAGAAATATGAGATTTTGGACATCTTGAAAAAGAAAGATGAGTTTTTGGACATCTTGAAAAAGAAAGATGAGTTTTTGAACATCTTGAAAAAGAAAGATGAGTTTTTGGACATCTTGAAAAAGAAAGATGAGTTTTTGGACATCTTGAAAAAGAAAGATGAGTTTTTGGACATCTTGAAAAAGAAATATGAGTTTTTGGACATCTTGAAAAAGAAATATGAGTTTTTGGACATCTTGAAAAAGAAATATGAGTTTTTGGACATCTTGAAAGAGAAATATGAGTTTTTGGACATCTTGAAAAAGAAAGATGAGTTTTTGGACATCTTGAAAAAGAAAGATGAGTTTTTGGACATCTTGAAAAAGAAAGATGAGTTTTTGGACATCTTGAAAAAGAAATATGAGTTTTTGGACATCTTGAAAAAGAAATATGAGATTTTGGGACATATTGAAAAAGAAATGTGAATTTTTGGGACATATTGAAAAAGAAATATGAGATTTTGGGACATATTGAAAAAGAAATATGGGATTTTGGGACATATTGAAAAAGAAATATGAGTTTTTGGGACAAATTGAAAAAGAAATATGAGATTTTGGGACATATTGAAAAAGAAATATGAGATTTTGGGACATATTGAAAAAGAAATATGAGATTTTGGGACATATTGAAAAAGAAATATGAGATTTTGGGACATATTGAAAAAGAAATATGAGATTTTGGGACATATTGAAAAAGAAATATGAGTTTTTGGGAAAGGTTGAAAAGCTTGAAAAAGAAGGATGGGTTTTTGGACATCTTGAAAAAGAAATATGAGTTTTTGGACATCTTGAAAAAGAAAGATGAGTTTTTGGACATCTTGAAAAAGAAAGATGAGTTTTTGGACATCTTGAAAAAGAAATATGAGTTTTTGGACATCTTGAAAAAGAAATATGAGATTTTGGGACGTATTGAAAAAGAAATATGAGTTTTTGGGACATATTGAAAAAGAAATATGAGATTTTCGGACATATTGAAAAAGAAATATGAGATTTTCGGACATATTGAAAAAGATATATGAGATTTTGGGACATATTGAAAAAAAAATATGAGTTTTTGGGACATAATGAAAAAGAAATATGAGATTTTGGGACATATTGAAAAAGAAATATGAGATTTTGGGACATATTGAAAAAGAAATATGAGTTTTTGGGACATATTGAAAAAGAAATATGAGTTTTTGGGACATAATGAAAAAGAAATATGAGATTTTGGGACATATTGAAAAAGAAATATGAGATTTTGGGACATATTGAAAAAGAAATATGTGTTTTTGGGACATATTGAAAAAGAAATATGAGATTTTGGGACATATTGAAAAAGAAATTTGAGATTTTGGGACATATTGAAAAAGAAATATGAGTTTTTGGACATCTTGAAAAAGAAATATGAGATTTTGGGACATATTGAAAAAGAAATATGAGTTTTTGGACATCTTGAAAAAGAAATATGAGATTTTGGGACATATTGAAAAAGAAATGAGTTTTTGGGACATATTGAAAAAGAAATATGAGTTTTTGGACATCTTGAAAAAGAAATATGAGATTTTGGGACATATTGAAAAAGAAATATGTGATTTTGGGACATATTGAAAAAGAAATTTGAGATTTTGGGACATATTGAAAAAGAAATATGAGTTTTTGGACATCTTGAAAAAGAAATATGAGATTTTGGGACATATTGAAAAAGAAATATGAGTTTTTGGGACATATTGAAAAAGAAATATGAGATTTTGGGACATATTGAAAAAGAAATATGAGATTTTGGGACATATTGAAAAAGAAATATGAGATTTTGGGACATATTGAAAAAGAAATATGAGATTTTGGGACATCTTGAAAAAGAAATGAGATTTTGGGACATATTGAAAAAGAAATGAGATTTTGGACATCTTGAAAAAGAAATATGAGATTTTGGACATCTTGAAAAAGAAATATGAGCTTTTGGGACATATTGAAAAAGAAATATGAGATTTTGGGACATATTGAAAAAGAAATATGAGATTTTGGGACATCTTGAAAAAGAAACGGCATCCTCCGTCGTGCGAAGTCCTTCCTCGGCACACCTGAGCTCCTCACCACATACAAGGCTTTCATCCGCAGCTCAATGGAATACTGTTCTCCCCTATGGGCCGGTGCTCCTGCCTCACACCTAGCTCGGCTTCACGCTGTTGAAACCAAAGCTTTCAGAATTATTGGAATCTCCCGCGATGAAGCTATCTCTGAGGGCCTTTCACTCACTCACCGCAGGCAGGTAGGTGGTCTTTCTGTCTTCTACCGACTCCTCTCCGGCCTTGCACCCCCAGCTCTCTCTGTGCTCTGTCCCCCAAATATTCCTACAGGTCGCACAAGATCTGCCAGCAACCCTCTGATGGTTAAACTGCCGAAATCTCGGCTCTCTGCTCACCTTCACTCTTTCATTCCTCTTTTCTCCCGCCTCTGGAACAAACTCCCTCACTCCCTTCAATCCCACTCCTCCCTCCAGGTCTTTAAAACAGCTGTTCACCACCATCTCTTATCTTCCCCCATCCAAAACCTTGATCTTTTCTACCCCCGCTAATTCACCCCAGATCCACCTTGTTTGAAATTCCAACTTCTTTCCTGGAAGTCCTGGCAGTGTCCATATGTTTTATACCTCTCCCACCGCCCCCTTCCCATGCCCCCCCCCCCCCCCCAAAGCCCTCGCCCTCTCTCAGATCTCTCGATGTCTCCATGTCTCTCGGTCCCTGCTCTCAAATATTGTGTTTGTGTCCTTCCCCCTCTCTCCCCATCTTGTCTACCGCTCCCGATGTTATATGTTTTATGTGTCGGTTTGTCTTTCTGTGTGATAAATGTTCGCTCTTTCACGAGCCTCGATCTTGTATACAAAAAAAAAAAAAAAAAAAAAAAAAAAAAAAGAGATTTTGGGACATATTGAAAAAGAAATGAGATTTTGGATATCTTGAAAAAGAAATATGAGATTTTGGACATCTTGAAAAAGAAATATGAGATTTTGGGACATATTGAAAAAGAAATATGAGATTTTGGGACATATTGAAAAAGAAATATGAGATTTTGGGACATCTTGAAAAAGAAATGAGATTTTGGGACTTATTGAAAAAGAAATGAGATTTTGGACATCTTGAAAAAGAAATATGAGATTTTGGGACATATTGAAAAAGAAATGAGATTTTGGACATCTTGAAAAAGAAATATGAGATTTTGGGACATATTGAAAAAGAAATATGAGATTTTGGGACATCTTGAAAAAGAAATGAGATTTTGGGACATATTGAAAAAGAAATGAGATTTTGGACATCTTGAAAAAGAAATATGAGATTTTGGGACATCTTGAAAAAGAAATGAGATTTTGGGACATATTGAAAAAGAAATGAGATTTTGGACATCTTGAAAAAGAAATATGAGATTTTGGGACATATTGAAAAAGAAAGATGAGTTTTTGGGAAAGGTTGAAAAGCTTGAAAAAGAGAGATGAGTTTTTGGGAAAGGTTGAAAAGCTTGAAAAAGAAAGATGAGTTTTTGGGAAAGGTTGAAAAGCTTGAAAAAGAAAGATGAGTTTTTGGACATCTTGAAAAAGAAAGATGAGTTTTTGGGAAAGGTTGAAAAGCTTGAAAAAGAAAGATGAGTTTTTGGACATCTTGAAAAAGAAAGATGAGTTTTTGGGAAAGGTTGAAAAGCTTGAAAAAGAAAGATGAGTTTTTGGGAAAGGTTAAAAAGCTTGAAAAGGAAAGATGAGTTTTTGGACATCTTGAAAAAGAAAGATGAGTTTTTGGGAAAGGTTGAAAAGCTTGAAAAAGAAAGATGAGTTTTTGGGAAAGGTTGCAAAGCTTGAAAAAGAAAGATGAGTTTTTGGGAAAGGTTAAAAAGCTTGAAAAAGAAAGATGAGTTTTTGGACATCTTGAAAAAGAAAGATGAGTTTTTGGGAAAGGTTGAAAAGCTTGAAAAAGAAAGATGAGTTTTTGGGAAAGGTTGAAAAGCTTGAAAAAGAAAGATGAGTTTTGGACATCTTGAAAAAGAAAGATGAGTTTTTGGGAAAGGTTGAAAAGCTTGAAAAAGAAAGATGAGTTTTTGGACATCTTGAAAAAGAAAGATGAGTTTTTGGGAAAGGTTGAAAAGCTTGAAAAAGAAAGATGAGTTTTTGGGAAAGGTTGAAAAGCTTGAAAAAGAAAGATGAGTTTTTGGACCTCTTGAAAAAGAAAGATGAGTTTTTGGGAAAGGTTGAAAAGCTTGAAAAAGAAAGATGAGTTTTTGGGAAAGGTTGAAAAGCTTGAAAAAGAAAGATGAGTTTTTGGACATCTTGAAAAAGAAAGATGAGTTTTTGGGAAAGGTTGAAAAGCTTGAAAAAGAAAGATGAGTTTTTGGACATCTTGAAAAAGAAAGATGAGTTTTTGGGAAAGGTTGAAAAGCTTGAAAAAGAAAGATGGGTTTTTGGGAAAGGTTGAAAAGCTTGAAAAAGAAAGATGAGTTTTTGGACATCTTGAAAAAGTAAGATGAGTTTTTGGGAAAGGTTGAAAAGCTTGAAAAAGAAAGATGAGTTTTTGGACATCTTGAAAAAGAAATATGAGTTTTTGGGAAAGGTTGAAAAGCTTGAAAAAGAAAGATGAGTTTTTGGGAAAGGTTGAAAAGCTTGAAAAAGAAAGATGAGTTTTTGGACATCTTGAAAAAGAAAGATGAGTTTTTGGGAAAGGTTGAAAAGCTTGAAAAAGAAAGATGAGTTTTTGGGAAAGGTTGAAAAGCTTGAAAAAGAAAGATGAGTTTTTGGGAAAGGTTGAAAAGCTTGAAAAAGAAAGATGAGTTTTTGGACATCTTGAAAAAGAAAGATGAGTTTTTGGGAAAGGTTGAAAAGCTTGAAAAAGAAAGATGAGTTTTTGGGAAAGGTTGAAAAGCTTGAAAAAGAAAGATGAGTTTTTGGACATCTTGAAAAAGAAAGATGAGTTTTTGGGAAAGGTTGAAAAGCTTGAAAAAGAGAGATGAGTTTTTGGGAAAGGTTGAAAAGCTTGAAAAAGAAAGATGAGTTTTTGGACATCTTGAAAAAGAAATATGAGTTTTTGGACATCTTGAAAAAGAACTATGAGATTTTGGACATCTTGAAAAAGAAATATGAGATTTTGGACATATTGAAAAAGAAATATGAGATTTTTGGACATATTGAAAAAGAAATATGAGATTTTGGGACATATTGAAAAAGAAATATGAGTTTTTGGGACATAATGAAAAAGAAATATGAGATTTTGGGACATATTGAAAAAGAAATGTGAGATTTTGGGACATATTGAAAAAGAAATATGAGTTTTTGGGACATATTGAAAAAGAAATATGAGTTTTTGGACATCTTGAAAAAGAAATATGAGATTTTGGGACATATTGAAAAAGAAATATGAGTTTTTGGACATCTTGAAAAAGAAATATGAGATTTTGGGACATATTGAAAAAGAAATGAGTTTTTGGGACATATTGAAAAAGAAATATGAGTTTTTGGACATCTTGAAAAAGAAATATGAGATTTTGGGACATATTGAAAAAGAAATTTGAGATTTTGGGACATATTGAAAAAGAAATATGAGTTTTTGGACATCTTGAAAAAGAAATATGAGATTTTGGGACATATTGAAAAAGAAATATGAGTTTTTGGGACATATTGAAAAAGAAATATGAGATTTTGGGACATATTGAAAAAGAAATATGAGATTTTGGGACATCTTGAAAAAGAAATATGAGATTTTGGACATCTTGAAAAAGAAATGAGATTTTGGACATCTTGAAAAAGAAATATGAGATTTTGGACATCTTGAAAAAGAAATGAGATTTTGGACATCTTGAAAAAGAAAGATGAGTTTTTGGACATCTTGAAAAAGAAAGATGAGTTTTTGAACATCTTGAAAAAGAAATATGAGTTTTTGGACATCTTGAAAAAGAAAGATGAGTTTTTGGGACATATTGAAAAAGAAATGAGATTTTGGACATCTTGAAAAAGAAATATGAGATTTTGGACATCTTGAAAAAGAAATGAGATTTTGGACATCTTGAAAAAGAAATGAGATTTTGGACATCTTGAAAAAGAAATATGAGATTTTGGGACATATTGAAAAAGAAATGAGATTTTGGACATCTCAAAAAAGAAATATGAGATTTTGGACATCTTGAAAAAGAAATGAGATTTTGGGACATATTGAAAAAGAAATGAGATTTTGGACATCTTGAAAAAGAAATATGAGATTTTGGACATCTTGAAAAAGAAATGAGATTTTGGACATCTTGAAAGAGAAAGATGAGTTTTTGGACATCTTGAAAAAGAAAGATGAGTTTTTGAAAATCTTGAAAAAGAAATATGAGTTTTTGGACATCTTGAAAAAGAAAGATGAGTTTTTGGACATCTTGCAAAAGAAAGATGAGTTTTTGAACATCTTGAAAAAGAAATATGAGTTTTTGGACATCTTGAAAAAGAAATATGAGTTTTTGGACATCTTGAAAAAGAAAGATGAGATTTTTGACATCTTGGAAAAGAAAGATGACTTTTTGAACACCTTGAAAAAGAAAGATTGAGTTTTTGGACATCTTGAAAAAGAAAGATGAGTTTTTGAACATCTTGAAAAAGAAATATGAGTTTTTGGACATCTTGAAAAAGAAAGATGAGTTTTTGGACATCTTGAAAAATAAAGATGAGTTTTTGGACATCTTGAAAAAGAAAGATGAGTTTTTGGACATCTTGAAAAAGAAAGATGAGTTTTTGAACATCTTGAAAAAGAAAGATGAGTTTTTGGACATCTTGAAAAAGAAAGATGAGTTTTTGGACATCTTGAAAAAGAAAGATGAGTTTTTGGACATCTTGAAAAAGAAATATGAGTTTTTGGACATCTTGAAAAAGAAATATGAGTTTTTGGACATCTTGAAAAAGAAATATGAGTTTTTGGACATCTTGAAAAAGAAATATGAGTTTTTGGACATCTTGTAAAAGAAAGATGAGTTTTTGGACATCTTGAAAAAGAAAGATGAGTTTTTGGACATCTTGAAAAAGAAAGATGAGTTTTTGGACATCTTGAAAAAGAAATATGAGTTTTTGGACATCTTGAAAAAGAAATATGAGATTTTGGGACATATTGAAAAAGAAATATGAATTTTTGGGACATATTGAAAAAGAAATATGAGATTTTGGGACATATTGAAAAAGAAATATGGGATTTTGGGACATATTGAAAAAGAAATATGAGTTTTTGGGACATATTGAAAAAGAAATATGAGATTTTGGGACATATTGAAAAAGAAATATGAGATTTTGGGACATATTGAAAAAGAAATATGAGATTTTGGGACATATTGAAAAAGAAATATGAGATTTTGGGACATATTGAAAAAGAAATATGAGATTTTGGGACATATTGAAAAAGAAATATGAGTTTTTGGGAAAGGTTGAAAAGCTTGAAAAAGAAAGATGGGTTTTTGGACATCTTGAAAAAGAAATATGAGTTTTTGGACATCTTGAAAAAGAAAGATGAGTTTTTGGACATCTTGAAAAAGAAAGATGAGATTTTGGGACATATTGAAAAAGAAATATGAGATTTTGGGACATCTTGAAAAAGAAATGAGATTTTGGACATCTTGAAAAAGAAATATGAGATTTTGGACATCTTGAAAAAGAAATGAGATTTTGGACATCTTGAAAAAGAAATATGAGATTTTGGACATCTTGAAAAAGAAATGAGATTTTGGACATCTTGAAAAAGAAAGATGAGTTTTTGGACATCTTGAAAAAGAAAGATGAGTTTTTGAACATCTTGAAAAAGAAATATGAGTTTTTGGACATCTTGAAAAAGAAAGATGAGTTTTTGGGACATATTGAAAAAGAAATGAGATTTTGGACATCTTGAAAAAGAAATATGAGATTTTGGACATCTTGAAAAAGAAATGAGATTTTGGACATCTTGAAAAAGAAATGAGATTTTGGACATCTTGAAAAAGAAATATGAGATTTTGGGACATATTGAAAAAGAAATGAGATTTTGGACATCTCAAAAAAGAAATATGAGATTTTGGACATCTTGAAAAAGAAATGAGATTTTGGGACATCTTGAAAAAGAAATGAGATTTTGGACATCTTGAAAAAGAAATATGAGATTTTGGGACATATTGAAAAAGAAATGAGATTTTGGACATCTTGAAAAAGAAATATGAGATTTTGGACATCTTGAAAAAGAAATGAGATTTTGGACATCTTGAAAAAGAAAGATGAGTTTTTGGACATCTTGAAAAAGAAAGATGAGTTTTTGAACATCTTGAAAAAGAAATATGAGTTTTTGGACATCTTGAAAAAGAAAGATGAGTTTTTGGACATCTTGAAAAAGAAAGATGAGTTTTTGAACATCTTGAAAAAGAAATATGAGTTTTTGGACATCTTGAAAAAGAAATATGAGTTTTTGGACATCTTGAAAAAGAAAGATGAGATTTTTGACATCTTGGAAAAGAAAGATGACTTTTTGAACACCTTGAAAAAGAAAGATGAGTTTTTGGACATCTTGAAAAAGAAAGATGAGTTTTTGAACATCTTGAAAAAGAAATATGAGTTTTTGGACATCTTGAAAAAGAAAGATGAGTTTTTGGACATCTTGAAAAAGAAAGATGAGTTTTTGGACATCTTGAAAAAGAAAGATGAGTTTTTGGACATCTTGAAAAAGAAAGATGAGTTTTTGAACATCTTGAAAAAGAAAAGATGAGTTTTTGGACATCTTGAAAAAGAAAGATGAGTTTTTGGACATCTTGAAAAAGAAAGATGAGTTTTTGGACATCTTGAAAAAGAAATATGAGTTTTTGGACATCTTGAAAAAGAAATATGAGTTTTTGGACATCTTGAAAAAGAAATATGAGTTTTTGGACATCTTGAAAAAGAAATATGAGTTTTTGGACATCTTGAAAAAGAAAGATGAGTTTTTGGACATCTTGAAAAAGAAAGATGAGTTTTTGGACATCTTGAAAAAGAAAGATGAGTTTTTGGACATCTTGAAAAAGAAATATGAGTTTTTGGACATCTTGAAAAAGAAAGATGAGTTTTTGGACATCTTGAAAAAGAAAGATGAGTTTTTGGACATCTTGAAAAAGAAAGATGAGTTTTTGGACATCTTGAAAAAGAAATATGAGATTTTGGGACATATTGAAAAAGAAATATGAATTTTTGGGACATATTGAAAAAGAAATATGAGATTTTGGGACATATTGAAAAAGAAATATGGGATTTTGGGACATATTGAAAAAGAAATATGAGTTTTTGGGACATATTGAAAAAGAAATATGAGATTTTGGGACATATTGAAAAAGAAATATGAGATTTTGGGACATATTGAAAAAGAAATATGAGATTTTGGGACATATTGAAAAAGAAATATGAGATTTTGGGACATATTGAAAAAGAAATATGAGATTTTGGGACATATTGAAAAAGAAATATGAGTTTTTGGGAAAGGTTGAAAAGCTTGAAAAAGAAAGATGGGTTTTTGGACATCTTGAAAAAGAAATATGAGTTTTTGGACATCTTGAAAAAGAAAGATGAGTTTTTGGACATCTTGAAAAAGAAAGATGAGTTTTTGGACATCTTGAAAAAGAAATATGAGTTTTTGGACATCTTGAAAAAGAAATATGAGATTTTGGGACGTATTGAAAAAGAAATATGAGTTTTTGGGACATATTGAAAAAGAAATATGAGATTTTCGGACATATTGAAAAAGAAATATGAGATTTTGGGACATTGAAAAAAAATATGAGTTTTTGGGACATAATGAAAAAGAAATATGAGATTTTGGGACATATTGAAAAAGAAATATGAGATTTTGGGACATATTGAAAAAGAAATATGAGTTTTTGGGACATATTGAAAAAGAAATATGAGTTTTTGGGACATAATGAAAAAGAAATATGAGATTTTGGGACATATTGAAAAAGAAATATGAGATTTTGGGACATATTGAAAAAGAAATATGAGTTTTTGGGACATATTGAAAAAGAAATATGAGATTTTGGGACATATTGAAAAAGAAATTTGAGATTTTGGGACATATTGAAAAAGAAATATGAGTTTTTGGACATCTTGAAAAAGAAATATGAGATTTTGGGACATATTGAAAAAGAAATATGAGTTTTTGGACATCTTGAAAAAGAAATATGAGATTTTGGGACATATTGAAAAAGAAATGAGTTTTTGGGACACATTGAAAAAGAAATATGAGTTTTTGGACATCTTGAAAAAGAAATATGAGATTTTGGGACATATTGAAAAAGAAATATGTGATTTTGGGACATATTGAAAAAGAAATTTGAGATTTTGGGACATATTGAAAAAGAAATATGAGTTTTTGGACATCTTGAAAAAGAAATATGAGATTTTGGGACATATTGAAAAAGAAATATGAGTTTTTGGGACATATTGAAAAAGAAATATGAGATTTTGGGACATATTGAAAAAGAAATATGAGATTTTGGGACATATTGAAAAAGAAATATGAGATTTTGGGACATATTGAAAAAGAAATATGAGATTTTGGGACATCTTGAAAAAGAAATGAGATTTTGGGACATATTGAAAAAGAAATGAGATTTTGGACATCTTGAAAAAGAAATATGAGATTTTGGACATCTTGAAAAAGAAATATGAGATTTTGGGACATATTGAAAAAGAAATATGAGATTTTGGGACATATTGAAAAAGAAATATGAGATTTTGGGACATCTTGAAAAAGAAACGGCATCCTCCGTCGTGCGAAGTCCTTCCTCGGCACACCTGAGCTCCTCACCACATACAAGGCTTTCATCCGCAGCTCAATGGAATACTGTTCTCCCCTATGGGCCGGTGCTCCTGCCTCACACCTAGCTCGGCTTCACGCTGTTGAAACCAAAGCTTTCAGAATTATTGGAATCTCCCGCGATGAAGCTATCTCTGAGGGCCTTTCACTCACTCACCGCAGGCAGGTAGGTGGTCTTTCTGTCTTCTACCGACTCCTCTCCGGCCTTCCACCCCCAGCTCTCTCTGTGCTCTGTCCCCCAAATATTCCTACAGGTCGCACAAGATCTGCCAGCAACCCTCTGATGGTTAAACTGCCGAAATCTCGGCTCTCTGCTCACCTTCACTCTTTCATTCCTCTTTTCTCCCGCCTCTGGAACAAACTCCCTCACTCCCTTCAATCCCACTCCTCCCTCCAGGTCTTTAAAACAGCTGTTCACCACCATCTCTTATCTTCCCCCATCCAAAACCTTGATCTTTTCTACCCCCGCTAATTCACCCCAGATCCACCTTGTTTGAAATTCCAACTTCTTTCCTGGAAGTCCTGGCAGTGTCCATATGTTTTATACCTCTCCCACCGCCCCCTTCCCATGCCCCCCCCCCCCCCCCCCCCAAAGCCCTCGCCCTCTCTCAGATCTCTCGATGTCTCCATGTCTCTCGGTCCCTGCTCTCAAATGTTGTGTTTGTGTCCTTCCCCCTCTCTCCCCATCTTGTCTACCGCTCCCGATGTTATATGTTTTATGTGTCGGTTTGTCTTTCTGTGTGATAAATGTTCGCTCTTTCACGAGCCTCGATCTTGTATACAAAAAAAAAAAAAAAAAAAAAAAAAAAAGAGATTTTGGGACATATTGAAAAAGAAATGAGATTTTGGATATCTTGAAAAAGAAATATGAGATTTTGGACATCTTGAAAAAGAAATATGAGATTTTGGGACATATTGAAAAAGAAATATGAGATTTTGGGACATATTGAAAAAGAAATATGAGATTTTGGGACATCTTGAAAAAGAAATGAGATTTTGGGACATATTGAAAAAGAAATGAGATTTTGGACATCTTGAAAAAGAAATATGAGATTTTGGGACATATTGAAAAAGAAATATGAGATTTTGGGACATCTTGAAAAAGAAATGAGATTTTGGGACATATTGAAAAAGAAATGAGATTTTGGACATCTTGAAAAAGAAATATGAGATTTTGGGACATCTTGAAAAAGAAATGAGATTTTGGGACATATTGAAAAAGAAATGAGATTTTGGACATCTTGAAAAAGAAATATGAGATTTTGGGACATATTGAAAAAGAAAGAAGAGTTTTTGGGAAAGGTTGAAAAGCTTGAAAAAGAAAGATGAGTTTTTGGGAAAGGTTGAAAAGCTTGAAAAAGAAAGATGAGTTTTTGGACATCTTGAAAAAGAAAGATGAGTTTTTGGGAAAGGTTGAAAAGCTTGAAAAAGAAAGATGAGTTTTTGGGAAAGGTTAAAAAGCTTGAAAAGGAAAGATGAGTTTTTGGACATCTTGAAAAAGAAAGATGAGTTTTTGGGAAAGGTTGAAAAGCTTGAAAAAGAAAGATGAGTTTTTGGGAAAGGTTGAAAAGCTTGAAAAAGAAAGATGAGTTTTAGGGAAAGGTTAAAAAGCTTGAAAAAGAAAGATGAGTTTTTGGACATCTTGAAAAAGAAAGATGAGTTTTTGGGAAAGGTTGAAAAGCTTGAAAAAGAAAGATGAGTTTTTGGGAAAGGTTGAAAAGCTTGAAAAAGAAAGATGAGTTTTTGGACATCTTGAAAAAGAAAGATGAGTTTTTGGGAAAGGTTGAAAAGCTTGAAAAAGAAAGATGAGTTTTTGGACATCTTGAAAAAGAAAGATGAGTTTTTGGGAAAGGTTGAAAAGCTTGAAAAAGAAAGATGAGTTTTTGGGAAAGGTTGAAAAGCTTGAAAAAGAAAGATGAGTTTTTGGACATCTTGAAAAAGAAAGATGAGTTTTTGGGAAAGGTTGAAAAGCTTGAAAAAGAAAGATGAGTTTTTGGGAAAGGTTGAAAAGCTTGAAAAAGAAAGATGAGTTTTTGGACATCTTGAAAAAGAAAGATGAGTTTTTGGGAAAGGTTGAAAAGCTTGAAAAAGAAAGATGAGTTTTTGGACATCTTGAAAAAGAAAGATGAGTTTTTGGGAAAGGTTGAAAAGCTTGAAAAAGAAAGATGGGTTTTTGGGAAAGGTTGAAAAGCTTGAAAAAGAAAGATGAGTTTTTGGACATCTTGAAAAAGAAAGATGAGTTTTTGGGAAAGGTTGAAAAGCTTGAAAAAGAAAGATGAGTTTTTGGACATCTTGAAAAAGAAATATGAGTTTTTGGGAAAGGTTGAAAAGCTTGAAAAAGAAAGATGAGTTTTTGGGAAAGGTTGAAAAGCTTGAAAAAGAAAGATGAGTTTTTGGACATCTTGAAAAAGAAAGATGAGTTTTTGGGAAAGGTTGAAAAGCTTGAAAAAGAAAGATGAGTTTTTGGGAAAGGTTGAAAAGCTTGAAAAAGAAAGATGAGTTTTTGGGAAAGGTTGAACAGCTTGAAAAAGAAAGATGAGTTTTTGGACATCTTGAAAAAGAAAGATGAGTTTTTGGGAAAGGTTGAAAAGCTTGAAAAAGAAAGATGAGTTTTTGGGAAAGGTTGAAAAGCTTGAAAAAGAAAGATGAGTTTTTGGACATCTTGAAAAAGAAAGATGAGTTTTTGGGAAAGGTTGAAAAGCTTGAAAAAGAAAGATGAGTTTTTGGGAAAGGTTGAAAAGCTTGAAAAAGAAAGATGAGTTTTTGGACATCTTGAAAAAGAAATATGAGTTTTTGGACATCTTGAAAAAGAAATATGAGATTTTGGACATCTTGAAAAAGAAATATGAGATTTTGGACATATTGAAAAAGAAATATGAGATTTTTGGACATATTGAAAAAGAAATATGAGATTTTGGGACGTATTGAAAAAGAAATATGAGATTTTGGGACATATTGAAAAAGAAATATGAGTTTTTGGGACATATTGAAAAAGAAATATGAGATTTTGGGACATATTGAAAAAGAAATTTGAGATTTTGGGACATATTGAAAAAGAAATATGAGTTTTTGGACATCTTGAAAAAGAAATATGAGATTTTGGGACATATTGAAAAAGAAATATGAGTTTTTGGACATCTTGAAAAAGAAATATGAGATTTTGGGACATATTGAAAAAGAAATGAGTTTTTGGGACATATTGAAAAAGAAATTTGAGTTTTTCGACATCTTGAAAAAGAAATATGAGATTTTGGGACATATTGAAAAAGAAATTTGAGATTTTGGGACATATTGAAAAAGAAATATGAGTTTTTGGACATCTTGAAAAAGAAATATGAGATTTTGGGACATATTGAAAAAGAAATATGAGTTTTTGGGACATATTGAAAAAGAAATATGAGATTTTGGGACATATTGAAAAAGAAATATGAGATTTTGGGACATCTTGAAAAAGAAATGAGATTTTGGACATCTTGAAAAAGAAATATGAGATTTTGGACATCTTGAAAAAGAAATGAGATTTTGGACATCTTGAAAAAGAAATATGAGATTTTGGACATCTTGAAAAAGAAATGAGATTTTGGACATCTTGAAAAAGAAAGATGAGTTTTTGGACATCTTGAAAAAGAAAGATGAGTTTTTGAACATCTTGAAAAAGAAATATGAGTTTTTGGACATCTTGAAAAAGAAAGATGAGTTTTTGGGACATATTGAAAAAGAAATGAGATTTTGGACATCTTGAAAAAGAAATATGAGATTTTGGACATCTTGAAAAAGAAATGAGATTTTGGACATCTTTAAAAAGAAATGAGATTTTGGACATCTTGAAAAAGAAATATGAGATTTTGGGACATATTGAAAAAGAAATGAGATTTTGGACATCTCAAAAAAGAAATATGAGATTTTGGACATCTTGAAAAAGAAATGAGATTTTGGGACATCTTGAAAAAGAAATGAGATTTTGGACATCTTGAAAAAGAAATATGAGATTTTGGGACATATTGAAAAAGAAATGAGATTTTGGACATCTTGAAAAAGAAATATGAGATTTTGGACATCTTGAAAAAGAAATGAGATTTTGGACATCTTGAAAAAGAAAGATGAGTTTTTGGACATCTTGAAAAAGAAAGATGAGTTTTTGAACATCTTGAAAAAGAAATATGAGTTTTTGGACATCTTGAAAAAGAAAGATGAGTTTTTGGACATCTTGAAAAAGAAAGATGAGTTTTTGAACATCTTGAAAAAGAAATATGAGTTTTTGGACATCTTGAAAAAGAAATATGAGTTTTTGGACATCTTGAAAAAGAAAGATGAGATTTTTGACATCTTGGAAAAGAAAGATGACTTTTTGAACACCTTGAAAAAGAAAGATGAGTTTTTGGACATCTTGAAAAAGAAAGATGAGTTTTTGGACATCTTGAAAAAGAAAGATGAGTTTTTGGACATCTTGAAAAAGAAAGATGAGTTTTTGGACATCTTGAAAAAGAAAGATGAGTTTTTGGACATCTTGAAAAAGAAAGATGAGTTTTTGAACATCTTGAAAAAGAAAGATGAGTTTTTGGACATCTTGAAAAAGAAAGATGAGTTTTTGGACATCTTGAAAAAGAAAGATGAGTTTTTGGACATCTTGAAAAAGAAATATGAGTTTTTGGACATCTTGAAAAAGAAATATGAGTTTTTGGACATCTTGAAAAAGAAATATGAGTTTTTGGACATCTTGAAAAAGAAATATGAGTTTTTGGACATCTTGAAAAAGAAAGATGAGTTTTTGGACATCTTGAAAAAGAAATATGAGATTTTGGGACATATTGAAAAAGAAATGAGTTTTTGGGACATATTGAAAAATAAATGAGTTTTTGGACATCTTGAAAAAGAAATATGAGATTTTGGGACATATTGAAAAAGAAATTTGAGATTTTGGGACATATTGAAAAAGAAATATGAGTTTTTGGACATCTTGAAAAAGAAATATGAGATTTTGGGACATATTGAAAAAGAAATATGAGTTTTTGGGACATATTGAAAAAGAAATATGAGATTTTGGGACATATTGAAAAAGAAATATGAGATTTTGGGACATCTTGAAACAGAAATATGAGATTTTGGACATCTTGAAAAAGAAATGAGATTTTGGACATCTTGAAAAAGAAATATGAGATTTTGGACATCTTGAAAAAGAAATATGAGATTTTGGACATCTTGAAAAAGAAATGAGATTTTGGACATCTTGAAAAAGAAAGATGAGTTTTTGGACATCTTGAAAAAGAAAGATGAGTTTTTGAACATCTTGAAAAAGAAATATGAGTTTTTGGACATCTTGAAAAAGAAAGATGAGTTTTTGGGACATATTGAAAAAGAAATGAGATTTTGGACATCTTGAAAAAGAAATATGAGATTTTGGACATCTTGAAAAAGAAATGAGATTTTGGACATCTTGAAAAAGAAATGAGATTTTGGACATCTTGAAAAAGAAATATGAGATTTTGGGACATATTGAAAAAGAAATGAGATTTTGGACATCTCAAAAAAGAAATATGAGATTTTGGACATCTTGAAAAAGAAATGAGATTTTGGGACATATTGAAAAAGAAATGAGATTTTGGACATCTTGAAAAAGAAATATGAGATTTTGGACATCTTGAAAAAGAAATGAGATTTTGGACATCTTGAAAAAGAAAGATGAGTTTTTGGACATCTTGAAAAAGAAAGATGAGTTTTTGAAAATCTTGAAAAAGAAATATGAGTTTTTGGACATCTTGAAAAAGAAAGATGAGTTTTTGGACATCTTGAAAAAGAAAGATGAGTTTTTGGACATCTTGAAAAAGAAAGATGAGTTTTTGAACATCTTGAAAAAGAAATATGAGTTTTTGGACATCTTGAAAAAGAAAGATGAGATTTTTGACATCTTGGAAAAGAAAGATGACTTTTTGAACACCTTGAAAAAGAAAGATGAGTTTTTGGACATCTTGAAAAAGAAAGATGAGTTTTTGAACATCTTGAAAAAGAAATATGAGTTTTTGGACATCTTGAAAAAGAAAGATGAGTTTTTGGACATCTTGAAAAATAAAGATGAGTTTTTGGACATCTTGAAAAAGAAAGATGAGTTTTTGGACATCTTGAAAAAGAAAGATGAGTTTTTGAACATCTTGAAAAAGAAAGATGAGTTTTTGGACATCTTGAAAAAGAAAGATGAGTTTTTGGACATCTTGAAAAAGAAAGATGAGTTTTTGGACATCTTGAAAAAGAAATATGAGTTTTTGGACATCTTGAAAAAGAAATATGAGTTTTTGGACATCTTGAAAAAGAAATATGAGTTTTTGGACATCTTGAAAAAGAAAGATGAGTTTTTGGACATCTTGAAAAAGAAAGATGAGTTTTTGGACATCTTGAAAAAGAAAGATGAGTTTTTGGACATCTTGAAAAAGAAATATGAGTTTTTGGACATCTTGAAAAAGAAATATGAGTTTTTGGACATCTTGAAAAAGAAATATGAGATTTTGGGACATATTGAAAAAGAAATATGAGATTTTGGGACATATTGAAAAAGAAATATGAGTTTTTGGGAAAGGTTGAAAAGCTTGAAAAAGAAAGATGGGTTTTTGGGCATCTTGAAAAAGAAATATGAGTTTTTGGACATCTTGAAAAAGAAAGATGAGTTTTTGGACATCTTGAAAAAGAAAGATGAGATTTTGGGACATATTGAAAAAGAAATATGAGATTTTGGGACATCTTGAAAAAGAAATGAGATTTGGACATCTTGAAAAAGAAATATGAGATTTTGGACATCTTGAAAAAGAAATGAGATTTTGGACATCTTGAAAAAGAAATATGAGATTTTGGGACATCTTGAAAAAGAAATGAGATTTTGGGACATATTGAAAAAGAAATGAGATTTTGGACATCTTGAAAAAGAAAGATGAGTTTTTGGGACATATTGAAAAAGAAATGAGATTTTGGACATCTTGAAAAAGAAATATGAGATTTTGGACATCTTGAAAAAGAAATGAGATTTTGGACATCTTGAAAAAGAAATGAGATTTTGGACATCTTGAAAAAGAAATATGAGATTTTGGGACATATTGAAAAAGAAATGAGATTTTGGACATCTCAAAAAAGAAATATGAGATTTTGGACATCTTGAAAAAGAAATGAGATTTTGGGACATATTGAAAAAGAAATGAGATTTTGGACATCTTGAAAAAGAAATATGAGATTTTGGACATCTTGAAAAAGAAATGAGATTTTGGACATCTTGAAAAAGAAAGATGAGTTTTTGGACATCTTGAAAAAGAAAGATGAGTTTTTGAAAATCTTGAAAAAGAAATATGAGTTTTTGGACATCTTGAAAAAGAAAGATGAGTTTTTGGACATCTTGAAAAAGAAAGATGAGTTTTTGGACATCTTGAAAAAGAAAGATGAGTTTTTGAACATCTTGAAAAAGAAATATGAGTTTTTGGACATCTTGAAAAAGAAATATGAGTTTTTGGACATCTTGAAAAAGAAAGATGAGATTTTTGACATCTTGGAAAAGAAAGATGACTTTTTGAACACCTTGAAAAAGAAAGATGAGTTTTTGGACATCTTGAAAAAGAAAGATGAGTTTTTGAACATCTTGAAAAAGAAATATGAGTTTTTGGACATCTTGAAAAAGAAAGATGAGTTTTTGGACATCTTGAAAAATAAAGATGAGTTTTTGGACATCTTGAAAAAGAAAGATGAGTTTTTGGACATCTTGAAAAAGAAAGATGAGTTTTTGAACATCTTGAAAAAGAAAGATGAGTTTTTGGACATCTTGAAAAAGAAAGATGAGTTTTTGGACATCTTGAAAAAGAAAGATGAGTTTTTGGACATCTTGAAAAAGAAATATGAGTTTTTGGACATCTTGAAAAAGAAATATGAGTTTTTGGACATCTTGAAAAAGAAATATGAGTTTTTGGACATCTTGAAAAAGAAAGATGAGTTTTTGGACATCTTGAAAAAGAAAGATGAGTTTTTGGACATCTTGAAAAAGAAAGATGAGTTTTTGGACATCTTGAAAAAGAAATATGAGTTTTTGGACATCTTGAAAAAGAAATATGAGTTTTTGGACATCTTGAAAAAGAAATATGAGATTTTGGGACATATTGAAAAAGAAATATGAGATTTTGGGACATATTGAAAAAGAAATATGAGTTTTTGGGAAAGGTTGAAAAGCTTGAAAAAGAAAGATGGGTTTTTGGGCATCTTGAAAAAGAAATATGAGTTTTTGGACATCTTGAAAAAGAAAGATGAGTTTTTGGACATCTTGAAAAAGAAAGATGAGATTTTGGGACATATTGAAAAAGAAATATGAGATTTTGGGACATCTTGAAAAAGAAATGAGATTTGGACATCTTGAAAAAGAAATATGAGATTTTGGACATCTTGAAAAAGAAATGAGATTTTGGACATCTTGAAAAAGAAATATGAGATTTTGGGACATCTTGAAAAAGAAATGAGATTTTGGGACATATTGAAAAAGAAATGAGATTTTGGACATCTTGAAAAAGAAATATGAGATTTTGGGACATATTGAAAAAGAAAGAAGAGTTTTTGGGAAAGGTTGAAAAGCTTGAAAAAGAAAGATGAGTTTTTGGGAAAGGTTGAAAAGCTTGAAAAAGAAAGATGAGTTTTTGGACATCTTGAAAAAGAAAGATGAGTTTTTGGGAAAGGTTGAAAAGCTTGAAAAAGAAAGATGAGTTTTTGGGAAAGGTTAAAAAGCTTGAAAAGGAAAGATGAGTTTTTGGACATCTTGAAAAAGAAAGATGAGTTTTTGGGAAAGGTTGAAAAGCTTGAAAAAGAAAGATGAGTTTTTGGGAAAGGTTGAAAAGCTTGAAAAAGAAAGATGAGTTTTAGGGAAAGGTTAAAAAGCTTGAAAAAGAAAGATGAGTTTTTGGACATCTTGAAAAAGAAAGATGAGTTTTTGGGAAAGGTTGAAAAGCTTGAAAAAGAAAGATGAGTTTTTGGGAAAGGTTGAAAAGCTTGAAAAAGAAAGATGAGTTTTTGGACATCTTGAAAAAGAAAGATGAGTTTTTGGGAAAGGTTGAAAAGCTTGAAAAAGAAAGATGAGTTTTTGGACATCTTGAAAAAGAAAGATGAGTTTTTGGGAAAGGTTGAAAAGCTTGAAAAAGAAAGATGAGTTTTTGGGAAAGGTTGAAAAGCTTGAAAAAGAAAGATGAGTTTTTGGACATCTTGAAAAAGAAAGATGAGTTTTTGGGAAAGGTTGAAAAGCTTGAAAAAGAAAGATGAGTTTTTGGGAAAGGTTGAAAAGCTTGAAAAAGAAAGATGAGTTTTTGGACATCTTGAAAAAGAAAGATGAGTTTTTGGGAAAGGTTGAAAAGCTTGAAAAAGAAAGATGAGTTTTTGGACATCTTGAAAAAGAAAGATGAGTTTTTGGGAAAGGTTGAAAAGCTTGAAAAAGAAAGATGGGTTTTTGGGAAAGGTTGAAAAGCTTGAAAAAGAAAGATGAGTTTTTGGACATCTTGAAAAAGAAAGATGAGTTTTTGGGAAAGGTTGAAAAGCTTGAAAAAGAAAGATGAGTTTTTGGACATCTTGAAAAAGAAATATGAGTTTTTGGGAAAGGTTGAAAAGCTTGAAAAAGAAAGATGAGTTTTTGGGAAAGGTTGAAAAGCTTGAAAAAGAAAGATGAGTTTTTGGACATCTTGAAAAAGAAAGATGAGTTTTTGGGAAAGGTTGAAAAGCTTGAAAAAGAAAGATGAGTTTTTGGGAAAGGTTGAAAAGCTTGAAAAAGAAAGATGAGTTTTTGGGAAAGGTTGAACAGCTTGAAAAAGAAAGATGAGTTTTTGGACATCTTGAAAAAGAAAGATGAGTTTTTGGGAAAGGTTGAAAAGCTTGAAAAAGAAAGATGAGTTTTTGGGAAAGGTTGAAAAGCTTGAAAAAGAAAGATGAGTTTTTGGACATCTTGAAAAAGAAAGATGAGTTTTTGGGAAAGGTTGAAAAGCTTGAAAAAGAAAGATGAGTTTTTGGGAAAGGTTGAAAAGCTTGAAAAAGAAAGATGAGTTTTTGGACATCTTGAAAAAGAAATATGAGTTTTTGGACATCTTGAAAAAGAAATATGAGATTTTGGACATCTTGAAAAAGAAATATGAGATTTTGGACATATTGAAAAAGAAATATGAGATTTTTGGACATATTGAAAAAGAAATATGAGATTTTGGGACGTATTGAAAAAGAAATATGAGATTTTGGGACATATTGAAAAAGAAATATGAGTTTTTGGGACATATTGAAAAAGAAATATGAGATTTTGGGACATATTGAAAAAGAAATTTGAGATTTTGGGACATATTGAAAAAGAAATATGAGTTTTTGGACATCTTGAAAAAGAAATATGAGATTTTGGGACATATTGAAAAAGAAATATGAGTTTTTGGACATCTTGAAAAAGAAATATGAGATTTTGGGACATATTGAAAAAGAAATGAGTTTTTGGGACATATTGAAAAAGAAATTTGAGTTTTTCGACATCTTGAAAAAGAAATATGAGTTTTTGGGACATATTGAAAAAGAAATATGAGATTTTGGGACATATTGAAAAAGAAATATGAGTTTTTGGACATCTTGAAAAAGAAATATGAGATTTTGGGACATATTGAAAAAGAAATATGAGTTTTTGGGACATATTGAAAAAGAAATATGAGATTTTGGGACATATTGAAAAAGAAATATGAGATTTTGGGACATCTTGAAAAAGAAATGAGATTTTGGACATCTTGAAAAAGAAATATGAGATTTTGGACATCTTGAAAAAGAAATGAGATTTTGGACATCTTGAAAAAGAAATATGAGATTTTGGACATCTTGAAAAAGAAATGAGATTTTGGACATCTTGAAAAAGAAAGATGAGTTTTTGGACATCTTGAAAAAGAAAGATGAGTTTTTGAACATCTTGAAAAAGAAATATGAGTTTTTGGACATCTTGAAAAAGAAAGATGAGTTTTTGGGACATATTGAAAAAGAAATGAGATTTTGGACATCTTGAAAAAGAAATATGAGATTTTGGACATCTTGAAAAAGAAATGAGATTTTGGACATCTTTAAAAAGAAATGAGATTTTGGACATCTTGAAAAAGAAATATGAGATTTTGGGACATATTGAAAAAGAAATGAGATTTTGGACATCTCAAAAAAGAAATATGAGATTTTGGACATCTTGAAAAAGAAATGAGATTTTGGGACATCTTGAAAAAGAAATGAGATTTTGGACATCTTGAAAAAGAAATATGAGATTTTGGGACATATTGAAAAAGAAATGAGATTTTGGACATCTTGAAAAAGAAATATGAGATTTTGGACATCTTGAAAAAGAAATGAGATTTTGGACATCTTGAAAAAGAAAGATGAGTTTTTGGACATCTTGAAAAAGAAAGATGAGTTTTTGAACATCTTGAAAAAGAAATATGAGTTTTTGGACATCTTGAAAAAGAAAGATGAGTTTTTGGACATCTTGAAAAAGAAAGATGAGTTTTTGAACATCTTGAAAAAGAAATATGAGTTTTTGGACATCTTGAAAAAGAAATATGAGTTTTTGGACATCTTGAAAAAGAAAGATGAGATTTTTGACATCTTGGAAAAGAAAGATGACTTTTTGAACACCTTGAAAAAGAAAGATGAGTTTTTGGACATCTTGAAAAAGAAAGATGAGTTTTTGGACATCTTGAAAAAGAAAGATGAGTTTTTGGACATCTTGAAAAAGAAAGATGAGTTTTTGGACATCTTGAAAAAGAAAGATGAGTTTTTGGACATCTTGAAAAAGAAAGATGAGTTTTTGAACATCTTGAAAAAGAAAGATGAGTTTTTGGACATCTTGAAAAAGAAAGATGAGTTTTTGGACATCTTGAAAAAGAAAGATGAGTTTTTGGACATCTTGAAAAAGAAATATGAGTTTTTGGACATCTTGAAAAAGAAATATGAGTTTTTGGACATCTTGAAAAAGAAATATGAGTTTTTGGACATCTTGAAAAAGAAATATGAGTTTTTGGACATCTTGAAAAAGAAAGATGAGTTTTTGGACATCTTGAAAAAGAAATATGAGATTTTGGGACATATTGAAAAAGAAATGAGTTTTTGGGACATATTGAAAAATAAATGAGTTTTTGGACATCTTGAAAAAGAAATATGAGATTTTGGGACATATTGAAAAAGAAATTTGAGATTTTGGGACATATTGAAAAAGAAATATGAGTTTTTGGACATCTTGAAAAAGAAATATGAGATTTTGGGACATATTGAAAAAGAAATATGAGTTTTTGGGACATATTGAAAAAGAAATATGAGATTTTGGGACATATTGAAAAAGAAATATGAGATTTTGGGACATCTTGAAACAGAAATATGAGATTTTGGACATCTTGAAAAAGAAATGAGATTTTGGACATCTTGAAAAAGAAATATGAGATTTTGGACATCTTGAAAAAGAAATATGAGATTTTGGACATCTTGAAAAAGAAATGAGATTTTGGACATCTTGAAAAAGAAAGATGAGTTTTTGGACATCTTGAAAAAGAAAGATGAGTTTTTGAACATCTTGAAAAAGAAATATGAGTTTTTGGACATCTTGAAAAAGAAAGATGAGTTTTTGGGACATATTGAAAAAGAAATGAGATTTTGGACATCTTGAAAAAGAAATATGAGATTTTGGACATCTTGAAAAAGAAATGAGATTTTGGACATCTTGAAAAAGAAATGAGATTTTGGACATCTTGAAAAAGAAATATGAGATTTTGGGACATATTGAAAAAGAAATGAGATTTTGGACATCTCAAAAAAGAAATATGAGATTTTGGACATCTTGAAAAAGAAATGAGATTTTGGGACATATTGAAAAAGAAATGAGATTTTGGACATCTTGAAAAAGAAATATGAGATTTTGGACATCTTGAAAAAGAAATGAGATTTTGGACATCTTGAAAAAGAAAGATGAGTTTTTGGACATCTTGAAAAAGAAAGATGAGTTTTTGAAAATCTTGAAAAAGAAATATGAGTTTTTGGACATCTTGAAAAAGAAAGATGAGTTTTTGGACATCTTGAAAAAGAAAGATGAGTTTTTGGACATCTTGAAAAAGAAAGATGAGTTTTTGAACATCTTGAAAAAGAAATATGAGTTTTTGGACATCTTGAAAAAGAAATATGAGTTTTTGGACATCTTGAAAAAGAAAGATGAGATTTTTGACATCTTGGAAAAGAAAGATGACTTTTTGAACACCTTGAAAAAGAAAGATGAGTTTTTGGACATCTTGAAAAAGAAAGATGAGTTTTTGAACATCTTGAAAAAGAAATATGAGTTTTTGGACATCTTGAAAAAGAAAGATGAGTTTTTGGACATCTTGAAAAATAAAGATGAGTTTTTGGACATCTTGAAAAAGAAAGATGAGTTTTTGGACATCTTGAAAAAGAAAGATGAGTTTTTGAACATCTTGAAAAAGAAAGATGAGTTTTTGGACATCTTGAAAAAGAAAGATGAGTTTTTGGACATCTTGAAAAAGAAAGATGAGTTTTTGGACATCTTGAAAAAGAAATATGAGTTTTTGGACATCTTGAAAAAGAAATATGAGTTTTTGGACATCTTGAAAAAGAAATATGAGTTTTTGGACATCTTGAAAAAGAAAGATGAGTTTTTGGACATCTTGAAAAAGAAAGATGAGTTTTTGGACATCTTGAAAAAGAAAGATGAGTTTTTGGACATCTTGAAAAAGAAATATGAGTTTTTGGACATCTTGAAAAAGAAATATGAGTTTTTGGACATCTTGAAAAAGAAATATGAGATTTTGGGACATATTGAAAAAGAAATATGAGATTTTGGGACATATTGAAAAAGAAATATGAGTTTTTGGGAAAGGTTGAAAAGCTTGAAAAAGAAAGATGGGTTTTTGGGCATCTTGAAAAAGAAATATGAGTTTTTGGACATCTTGAAAAAGAAAGATGAGTTTTTGGACATCTTGAAAAAGAAAGATGAGATTTTGGGACATATTGAAAAAGAAATATGAGATTTTGGGACATCTTGAAAAAGAAATGAGATTTGGACATCTTGAAAAAGAAATATGAGATTTTGGACATCTTGAAAAAGAAATGAGATTTTGGACATCTTGAAAAAGAAATATGAGATTTTGGGACATCTTGAAAAAGAAATGAGATTTTGGGACATATTGAAAAAGAAATGAGATTTTGGACATCTTGAAAAAGAAATATGAGATTTTGGGACATATTGAAAAAGAAAGAAGAGTTTTTGGGAAAGGTTGAAAAGCTTGAAAAAGAAAGATGAGTTTTTGGGAAAGGTTGAAAAGCTTGAAAAAGAAAGATGAGTTTTTGGACATCTTGAAAAAGAAAGATGAGTTTTTGGGAAAGGTTGAAAAGCTTGAAAAAGAAAGATGAGTTTTTGGGAAAGGTTAAAAAGCTTGAAAAGGAAAGATGAGTTTTTGGACATCTTGAAAAAGAAAGATGAGTTTTTGGGAAAGGTTGAAAAGCTTGAAAAAGAAAGATGAGTTTTTGGGAAAGGTTGAAAAGCTTGAAAAAGAAAGATGAGTTTTAGGGAAAGGTTAAAAAGCTTGAAAAAGAAAGATGAGTTTTTGGACATCTTGAAAAAGAAAGATGAGTTTTTGGGAAAGGTTGAAAAGCTTGAAAAAGAAAGATGAGTTTTTGGGAAAGGTTGAAAAGCTTGAAAAAGAAAGATGAGTTTTTGGACATCTTGAAAAAGAAAGATGAGTTTTTGGGAAAGGTTGAAAAGCTTGAAAAAGAAAGATGAGTTTTTGGACATCTTGAAAAAGAAAGATGAGTTTTTGGGAAAGGTTGAAAAGCTTGAAAAAGAAAGATGAGTTTTTGGGAAAGGTTGAAAAGCTTGAAAAAGAAAGATGAGTTTTTGGACATCTTGAAAAAGAAAGATGAGTTTTTGGGAAAGGTTGAAAAGCTTGAAAAAGAAAGATGAGTTTTTGGGAAAGGTTGAAAAGCTTGAAAAAGAAAGATGAGTTTTTGGACATCTTGAAAAAGAAAGATGAGTTTTTGGGAAAGGTTGAAAAGCTTGAAAAAGAAAGATGAGTTTTTGGACATCTTGAAAAAGAAAGATGAGTTTTTGGGAAAGGTTGAAAAGCTTGAAAAAGAAAGATGGGTTTTTGGGAAAGGTTGAAAAGCTTGAAAAAGAAAGATGAGTTTTTGGACATCTTGAAAAAGAAAGATGAGTTTTTGGGAAAGGTTGAAAAGCTTGAAAAAGAAAGATGAGTTTTTGGACATCTTGAAAAAGAAATATGAGTTTTTGGGAAAGGTTGAAAAGCTTGAAAAAGAAAGATGAGTTTTTGGGAAAGGTTGAAAAGCTTGAAAAAGAAAGATGAGTTTTTGGACATCTTGAAAAAGAAAGATGAGTTTTTGGGAAAGGTTGAAAAGCTTGAAAAAGAAAGATGAGTTTTTGGGAAAGGTTGAAAAGCTTGAAAAAGAAAGATGAGTTTTTGGGAAAGGTTGAACAGCTTGAAAAAGAAAGATGAGTTTTTGGACATCTTGAAAAAGAAAGATGAGTTTTTGGGAAAGGTTGAAAAGCTTGAAAAAGAAAGATGAGTTTTTGGGAAAGGTTGAAAAGCTTGAAAAAGAAAGATGAGTTTTTGGACATCTTGAAAAAGAAAGATGAGTTTTTGGGAAAGGTTGAAAAGCTTGAAAAAGAAAGATGAGTTTTTGGGAAAGGTTGAAAAGCTTGAAAAAGAAAGATGAGTTTTTGGACATCTTGAAAAAGAAATATGAGTTTTTGGACATCTTGAAAAAGAAATATGAGATTTTGGACATCTTGAAAAAGAAATATGAGATTTTGGACATATTGAAAAAGAAATATGAGATTTTTGGACATATTGAAAAAGAAATATGAGATTTTGGGACGTATTGAAAAAGAAATATGAGATTTTGGGACATATTGAAAAAGAAATATGAGTTTTTGGGACATATTGAAAAAGAAATATGAGATTTTGGGACATATTGAAAAAGAAATTTGAGATTTTGGGACATATTGAAAAAGAAATATGAGTTTTTGGACATCTTGAAAAAGAAATATGAGATTTTGGGACATATTGAAAAAGAAATATGAGTTTTTGGACATCTTGAAAAAGAAATATGAGATTTTGGGACATATTGAAAAAGAAATGAGTTTTTGGGACATATTGAAAAAGAAATTTGAGTTTTTCGACATCTTGAAAAAGAAATATGAGATTTTGGGACATATTGAAAAAGAAATTTGAGATTTTGGGACATATTGAAAAAGAAATATGAGTTTTTGGACATCTTGAAAAAGAAATATGAGATTTTGGGACATATTGAAAAAGAAATATGAGTTTTTGGGACATATTGAAAAAGAAATATGAGATTTTGGGACATATTGAAAAAGAAATATGAGATTTTGGGACATCTTGAAAAAGAAATGAGATTTTGGACATCTTGAAAAAGAAATATGAGATTTTGGACATCTTGAAAAAGAAATGAGATTTTGGACATCTTGAAAAAGAAATATGAGATTTTGGACATCTTGAAAAAGAAATGAGATTTTGGACATCTTGAAAAAGAAAGATGAGTTTTTGGACATCTTGAAAAAGAAAGATGAGTTTTTGAACATCTTGAAAAAGAAATATGAGTTTTTGGACATCTTGAAAAAGAAAGATGAGTTTTTGGGACATATTGAAAAAGAAATGAGATTTTGGACATCTTGAAAAAGAAATATGAGATTTTGGACATCTTGAAAAAGAAATGAGATTTTGGACATCTTTAAAAAGAAATGAGATTTTGGACATCTTGAAAAAGAAATATGAGATTTTGGGACATATTGAAAAAGAAATGAGATTTTGGACATCTCAAAAAAGAAATATGAGATTTTGGACATCTTGAAAAAGAAATGAGATTTTGGGACATCTTGAAAAAGAAATGAGATTTTGGACATCTTGAAAAAGAAATATGAGATTTTGGGACATATTGAAAAAGAAATGAGATTTTGGACATCTTGAAAAAGAAATATGAGATTTTGGACATCTTGAAAAAGAAATGAGATTTTGGACATCTTGAAAAAGAAAGATGAGTTTTTGGACATCTTGAAAAAGAAAGATGAGTTTTTGAACATCTTGAAAAAGAAATATGAGTTTTTGGACATCTTGAAAAAGAAAGATGAGTTTTTGGACATCTTGAAAAAGAAAGATGAGTTTTTGAACATCTTGAAAAAGAAATATGAGTTTTTGGACATCTTGAAAAAGAAATATGAGTTTTTGGACATCTTGAAAAAGAAAGATGAGATTTTTGACATCTTGGAAAAGAAAGATGACTTTTTGAACACCTTGAAAAAGAAAGATGAGTTTTTGGACATCTTGAAAAAGAAAGATGAGTTTTTGGACATCTTGAAAAAGAAAGATGAGTTTTTGGACATCTTGAAAAAGAAAGATGAGTTTTTGGACATCTTGAAAAAGAAAGATGAGTTTTTGGACATCTTGAAAAAGAAAGATGAGTTTTTGAACATCTTGAAAAAGAAAGATGAGTTTTTGGACATCTTGAAAAAGAAAGATGAGTTTTTGGACATCTCGAAAAAGAAAGATGAGTTTTTGGACATCTTGAAAAAGAAATATGAGTTTTTGGACATCTTGAAAAAGAAATATGAGTTTTTGGACATCTTGAAAAAGAAATATGAGTTTTTGGACATCTTGAAAAAGAAATATGAGTTTTTGGACATCTTGAAAAAGAAAGATGAGTTTTTGGACATCTTGAAAAAGAAATATGAGATTTTGGGACATATTGAAAAAGAAATGAGTTTTTGGGACATATTGAAAAATAAATGAGTTTTTGGACATCTTGAAAAAGAAATATGAGATTTTGGGACATATTGAAAAAGAAATTTGAGATTTTGGGACATATTGAAAAAGAAATATGAGTTTTTGGACATCTTGAAAAAGAAATATGAGATTTTGGGACATCTTGAAAAAGAAATATGAGTTTTTGGGACATATTGAAAAAGAAATATGAGATTTTGGGACATATTGAAAAAGAAATATGAGATTTTGGGACATCTTGAAACAGAAATATGAGATTTTGGACATCTTGAAAAAGAAATGAGATTTTGGACATCTTGAAAAAGAAATATGAGATTTTGGACATCTTGAAAAAGAAATATGAGATTTTGGACATCTTGAAAAAGAAATGAGATTTTGGACATCTTGAAAAAGAAAGATGAGTTTTTGGACATCTTGAAAAAGAAAGATGAGTTTTTGAACATCTTGAAAAAGAAATATGAGTTTTTGGACATCTTGAAAAAGAAAGATGAGTTTTTGGGACATATTGAAAAAGAAATGAGATTTTGGACATCTTGAAAAAGAAATATGAGATTTTGGACATCTTGAAAAAGAAATGAGATTTTGGACATCTTGAAAAAGAAATGAGATTTTGGACATCTTGAAAAAGAAATATGAGATTTTGGGACATATTGAAAAAGAAATGAGATTTTGGACATCTCAAAAAAGAAATATGAGATTTTGGACATCTTGAAAAAGAAATGAGATTTTGGGACATATTGAAAAAGAAATGAGATTTTGGACATCTTGAAAAAGAAATATGAGATTTTGGACATCTTGAAAAAGAAATGAGATTTTGGACATCTTGAAAAAGAAAGATGAGTTTTTGGACATCTTGAAAAAGAAAGATGAGTTTTTGAAAATCTTGAAAAAGAAATATGAGTTTTTGGACATCTTGAAAAAGAAAGATGAGTTTTTGGACATCTTGAAAAAGAAAGATGAGTTTTTGGACATCTTGAAAAAGAAAGATGAGTTTTTGAACATCTTGAAAAAGAAATATGAGTTTTTGGACATCTTGAAAAAGAAATATGAGTTTTTGGACATCTTGAAAAAGAAAGATGAGATTTTTGACATCTTGGAAAAGAAAGATGACTTTTTGAACACCTTGAAAAAGAAAGATGAGTTTTTGGACATCTTGAAAAAGAAAGATGAGTTTTTGAACATCTTGAAAAAGAAATATGAGTTTTTGGACATCTTGAAAAAGAAAGATGAGTTTTTGGACATCTTGAAAAATAAAGATGAGTTTTTGGACATCTTGAAAAAGAAAGATGAGTTTTTGGACATCTTGAAAAAGAAAGATGAGTTTTTGAACATCTTGAAAAAGAAAGATGAGTTTTTGGACATCTTGAAAAAGAAAGATGAGTTTTTGGACATCTTGAAAAAGAAAGATGAGTTTTTGGACATCTTGAAAAAGAAATATGAGTTTTTGGACATCTTGAAAAAGAAATATGAGTTTTTGGACATCTTGAAAAAGAAATATGAGTTTTTGGACATCTTGAAAAAGAAAGATGAGTTTTTGGACATCTTGAAAAAGAAAGATGAGTTTTTGGACATCTTGAAAAAGAAAGATGAGTTTTTGGACATCTTGAAAAAGAAATATGAGTTTTTGGACATCTTGAAAAAGAAATATGAGTTTTTGGACATCTTGAAAAAGAAATATGAGATTTTGGGACATATTGAAAAAGAAATATGAGATTTTGGGACATATTGAAAAAGAAATATGAGTTTTTGGGAAAGGTTGAAAAGCTTGAAAAAGAAAGATGGGTTTTTGGGCATCTTGAAAAAGAAATATGAGTTTTTGGACATCTTGAAAAAGAAAGATGAGTTTTTGGACATCTTGAAAAAGAAAGATGAGATTTTGGGACATATTGAAAAAGAAATATGAGATTTTGGGACATCTTGAAAAAGAAATGAGATTTGGACATCTTGAAAAAGAAATATGAGATTTTGGACATCTTGAAAAAGAAATGAGATTTTGGACATCTTGAAAAAGAAATATGAGATTTTGGACATCTTGAAAAAGAAATGAGATTTTGGACATCTTGAAAAAGAAAGATGAGTTTTTGGACATCTTGAAAAAGAAAGATGAGTTTTTGAACATCTTGAAAAAGAAATATGAGTTTTTGGACATCTTGAAAAAGAAAGATGAGTTTTTGGGACATATTGAAAAAGAAATGAGATTTTGGACATCTTGAAAAAGAAATATGAGATTTTGGACATCTTGAAAAAGAAATGAGATTTTGGACATCTTGAAAAAGAAATGAGATTTTGGACATCTTGAAAAAGAAATATGAGATTTTGGGACATATTGAAAAAGAAATGAGATTTTGGACATCTCAAAAAAGAAATATGAGATTTTGGACATCTTGAAAAAGAAATGAGATTTTGGGACATCTTGAAAAAGAAATGAGATTTTGGACATCTTGAAAAAGAAATATGAGATTTTGGGACATATTGAAAAAGAAATGAGATTTTGGACATCTTGAAAAAGAAATATGAGATTTTGGACATCTTGAAAAAGAAATGAGATTTTGGACATCTTGAAAAAGAAAGATGAGTTTTTGGACATCTTGAAAAAGAAAGATGAGTTTTTGAACATCTTGAAAAAGAAATATGAGTTTTTGGACATCTTGAAAAAGAAAGATGAGTTTTTGGACATCTTGAAAAAGAAAGATGAGTTTTTGAACATCTTGAAAAAGAAATATGAGTTTTTGGACATCTTGAAAAAGAAATATGAGTTTTTGGACATCTTGAAAAAGAAAGATGAGATTTTTGACATCTTGGAAAAGAAAGATGACTTTTTGAACACCTTGAAAAAGAAAGATGAGTTTTTGGACATCTTGAAAAAGAAAGATGAGTTTTTGAACATCTTGAAAAAGAAATATGAGTTTTTGGACATCTTGAAAAAGAAAGATGAGTTTTTGGACATCTTGAAAAAGAAAGATGAGTTTTTGGACATCTTGAAAAAGAAAGATGAGTTTTTGGACATCTTGAAAAAGAAAGATGAGTTTTTGAACATCTTGAAAAAGAAAGATGAGTTTTTGGACATCTTGAAAAAGAAAGATGAGTTTTTGGACATCTTGAAAAAGAAAGATGAGTTTTTGGACATCTTGAAAAAGAAATATGAGTTTTTGGACATCTTGAAAAAGAAATATGAGTTTTTGGACATCTTGAAAAAGAAATATGAGTTTTTGGACATCTTGAAAAAGAAATATGAGTTTTTGGACATCTTGAAAAAGAAAGATGAGTTTTTGGACATCTTGAAAAAGAAAGATGAGTTTTTGGACATCTTGAAAAAGAAAGATGAGTTTTTGGACATCTTGAAAAAGAAATATGAGTTTTTGGACATCTTGAAAAAGAAATATGAGATTTTGGGACATATTGAAAAAGAAATATGAATTTTTGGGACATATTGAAAAAGAAATATGAGATTTTGGGACATATTGAAAAAGAAATATGGGATTTTGGGACATATTGAAAAAGAAATATGAGTTTTTGGGACATATTGAAAAAGAAATATGAGATTTTGGGACATATTGAAAAAGAAATATGAGATTTTGGGACATATTGAAAAAGAAATATGAGATTTTGGGACATATTGAAAAAGAAATATGAGATTTTGGGACATATTGAAAAAGAAATATGAGATTTTGGGACATATTGAAAAAGAAATATGAGTTTTTGGGAAAGGTTGAAAAGCTTGAAAAAGAAAGATGGGTTTTTGGACATCTTGAAAAAGAAATATGAGTTTTTGGACATCTTGAAAAAGAAAGATGAGTTTTTGGACATCTTGAAAAAGAAAGATGAGTTTTTGGACATCTTGAAAAAGAAATATGAGTTTTTGGACATCTTGAAAAAGAAATATGAGATTTTGGGACGTATTGAAAAAGAAATATGAGTTTTTGGGACATATTGAAAAAGAAATATGAGATTTTCGGACATATTGAAAAAGAAATATGAGATTTTGGGACATATTGAAAAAAAAATATGAGTTTTTGGGACATAATGAAAAAGAAATATGAGATTTTGGGACATATTGAAAAAGAAATATGAGATTTTGGGACATATTGAAAAAGAAATATGAGTTTTTGGGACATATTGAAAAAGAAATATGAGTTTTTGGGACATAATGAAAAAGAAATATGAGATTTTGGGACATATTGAAAAAGAAATATGAGATTTTGGGACATATTGAAAAAGAAATATGAGTTTTTGGGACATATTGAAAAAGAAATATGAGATTTTGGGACATATTGAAAAAGAAATTTGAGATTTTGGGACATATTGAAAAAGAAATATGAGTTTTTGGACATCTTGAAAAAGAAATATGAGATTTTGGGACATATTGAAAAAGAAATATGAGATTTTGGACATCTTGAAAAAGAAATATGAGATTTTGGGACATATTGAAAAAGAAATGAGTTTTTGGGACATATTGAAAAAGAAATATGAGTTTTTGGACATCTTGAAAAAGAAATATGAGATTTTGGGACATATTGAAAAAGAAATATGTGATTTTGGGACATATTGAAAAAGAAATTTGAGATTTTGGGACATATTGAAAAAGAAATATGAGTTTTTGGACATCTTGAAAAAGAAATATGAGATTTTGGGACATATTGAAAAAGAAATATGAGTTTTTGGGACATATTGAAAAAGAAATATGAGATTTTGGGACATATTGAAAAAGAAATATGAGATTTTGGGACATATTGAAAAAGAAATATGAGATTTTGGGACATATTGAAAAAGAAATATGAGATTTTGGGACATCTTGAAAAAGAAATGAGATTTTGGGACATATTGAAAAAGAAATGAGATTTTGGACATCTTGAAAAAGAAATATGAGATTTTGGACATCTTGAAAAAGAAATATGAGATTTTGGGACATATTGAAAAAGAAATATGAGATTTTGGGACATATTGAAAAAGAAATATGAGATTTTGGGACATCTTGAAAAAGAAACGGCATCCTCCGTCGTGCGAAGTCCTTCCTCGGCACACCTGAGCTCCTCACCACATACAAGGCTTTCATCCGCAGCTCAATGGAATACTGTTCTCCCCTATGGGCCGGTGCTCCTGCCTCACACCTAGCTCGGCTTCACGCTGTTGAAACCAAAGCTTTCAGAATTATTGGAATCTCCCGCGATGAAGCTATCTCTGAGGGCCTTTCACTCACTCACCGCAGGCAGGTAGGTGGTCTTTCTGTCTTCTACCGACTCCTCTCCGGCCTTCCACCCCCAGCTCTCTCTGTGCTCTGTCCCCCAAATATTCCTACAGGTCGCACAAGATCTGCCAGCAACCCTCTGATGGTTAAACTGCCGAAATCTCGGCTCTCTGCTCACCTTCACTCTTTCATTCCTCTTTTCTCCCGCCTCTGGAACAAACTCCCTCACTCCCTTCAATCCCACTCCTCCCTCCAGGTCTTTAAAACAGCTGTTCACCACCATCTCTTATCTTCCCCCATCCAAAACCTTGATCTTTTCTACCCCCGCTAATTCACCCCAGATCCACCTTGTTTGAAATTCCAACTTCTTTCCTGGAAGTCCTGGCAGTGTCCATATGTTTTATACCTCTCCCACCGCCCCCTTCCCATGCCCCCCCCCCCCCCAAAGCCCTCGCCCTCTCTCAGATCTCTCGATGTCTCCATGTCTCTCGGTCCCTGCTCTCAAATGTTGTGTTTGTGTCCTTCCCCCTCTCTCCCCATCTTGTCTACCGCTCCCGATGTTATATGTTTTATGTGTCGGTTTGTCTTTCTGTGTGATAAATGTTCGCTCTTTCACGAGCCTCGATCTTGTATACAAAAAAAAAAAAAAAAAAAAAAAAAAAAAAGAGATTTTGTGACATATTGAAAAAGAAATGAGATTTTGGATATCTTGAAAAAGAAATATGAGATTTTGCACATCTTGAAAAAGAAATATGAGATTTTGGGACATATTGAAAAAGAAATATGAGATTTTGGGACATATTGAAAAAGAAATATGAGATTTTGGGACATCTTGAAAAAGAAATGAGATTTTGGGACATATTGAAAAAGAAATGAGATTTTGGACATCTTGAAAAAGAAATATGAGATTTTGGGACATATTGAAAAAGAAATGAGATTTTGGACATCTTGAAAAAGAAATATGAGATTTTGGGACATATTGAAAAAGAAATATGAGATTTTGGGACATCTTGAAAAAGAAATGAGATTTTGGGACATATTGAAAAAGAAATGAGATTTTGGACATCTTGAAAAAGAAATATGAGATTTTGGGACATCTTGAAAAAGAAATGAGATTTTGGGACATATTGAAAAAGAAATGAGATTTTGGACATCTTGAAAAAGAAATATGAGATTTTGGGACATATTGAAAAAGAAATGAGATTTTGGACATCTTGAAAAAGAACGATGAGTTTTTGGACATCTTGAAAAAGAAAGATGAGTTTTTGGGAAAGTTTGAAAAGCTTGAAAAAGAAAGATGGGTTTTTGGGAAAGGTTGAAAAGCTTGAAAAAGAAAGATGACGTTTTTGGACATCTTGAAAAAGAAAGATGAGTTTTTGGGAAAGGTTGAAAAGCTTGAAAAAGAAAGATGAGTTTTTGGACATCTTGAAAAAGAAAGATGAGTTTTTGGGAAAGGTTGAAAAGCTTGAAAAAGAAAGATGAGTTTTTGGGAAAGGTTGAAAAGCTTGAAAAAGAAAGATGAGTTTTTGGACATCTTGAAAAAGAAAGATGAGTTTTTGGGAAAGGTTGAAAAGCTTGAAAAAGAAAGATGAGTTTTTGGGAAAGGTTGAAAAGCTTGAAAAAGAAAGATGAGTTTTTGGACATCTTGAAAAAGAAAGATGAGTTTTTGGGAAAGGTTGAAAAGCTTGAAAAAGAAAGATGAGTTTTTGGACATCTTGAAAAAGAAAGATGAGTTTTTGGGAAAGGTTGAAAAGCTTGAAAAAGAAAGATGAGTTTTTGGACATCTTGAAAAAGAAAGATGAGTTTTTGGGAAAGGTTGAAAAGCTTGAAAAAGAAAGATGAGTTTTTGGACATCTTGAAAAAGAAATATGAGTTTTTGGGAAAGGTTGAAAAGCTTGAAAAAGAAAGATGAGTTTTTGGACATCTTGAAAAAGAAAGATGAGTTTTTGGGAAAGGTTGAAAAGCTTGAAAAAGAAAGATGAGTTTTTGAAAAGCTTGAAAAAGAAAGATGAGTTTTTGGGAAAGGTTGAAAAGCTTGAAAAAGAAAGATGAGTTTTTGGGAAAGGTTGAAAAGCTTGAAAAAGAAAGATGAGTTTTTGGACATCTTGAAAAAGAAAGATGAGTTTTTGGGAAAGGTTGAAAAGCTTGAAAAAGAAAGATGAGTTTTTGGGAAAGGTTGAAAAGCTTGAAAAAGAAAGATGAGTTTTTGGACATCTTGAAAAAGAAAGATGAGTTTTTGGGAAAGGTTGAAAAGCTTGAAAAAGAAAGATGAGTTTTTGGACATCTTGAAAAAGAAAGATAAGTTTTTGGGAAAGGTTGAAAAGCTTGAAAAAGAAAGATGAGTTTTTGGACATCTTGAAAAAGAAAGATGAGTTTTTGGGAAAGGTTGAAAAGCTTGAAAAAGAAAGATGAGTTTTTGGACATCTTGAAAAAGAAATATGAGTTTTTGGGAAAGGTTGAAAAGCTTGAAAAAGAAAGATGAGTTTTTGGACATCTTGAAAAAGAAAGATGAGTTTTTGGGAAAGGTTGAAAAGCTTGAAAAAGAAAGATGAGTTTTTGGACATCTTGAAAAAGAAAGATGAGTTTTTGGGAAAGGTTGAAAAGCTTGAAAAAGAAAGATGAGTTTTTGGGAAAGGTTGAAAAGCTTGAAAAAGAAAGATGAGTTTTTGGACATCTTGAAAAAGAAAGATGAGTTTTTGGGAAAGGTTGAAAAGCTTGAAAAAGAAAGATGAGTTTTTGGACATCTTGAAAAAGAAATATGAGTTTTTGGGAAAGGTTGAAAAGCTTGAAAAAGAAAGATGAGTTTTTGGGAAAGGTTGAAAAGCTTGAAAAAGAAAGATGAGTTTTTGGACATCTTGAAAAAGAAAGATGAGTTTTTGGGAAAGGTTGAAAAGCTTGAAAAAGAAAGATGAGTTTTTGGACATCTTGAAAAAGAAAGATGAGTTTTTGGGAAAGGTTGAAAAGCTTGAAAAAGAAAGATGAGTTTTTGGACATCTTGAAAAAGAAATATGAGTTTTTGGGAAAGGTTGAAAAGCTTGAAAAAGAAAGATGAGTTTTTGGACATCTTGAAAAAGAAAGATGAGTTTTTGGGAAAGGTTGAAAAGCTTGAAAAAGAAAGATGAGTTTTTGGACATCTTGAAAAAGAAAGATGAGTTTTTGGGAAAGGTTGAAAAGCTTGAAAAAGAAAGATGAGTTTTTGGGAAAGGTTGAAAAGCTTGAAAAAGAAAGATGAGTTTTTGGACATCTTGAAAAAGAAAGATGAGTTTTTGGGAAAGGTTGAAAAGCTTGAAAAAGAAAGATGAGTTTTTGGACATCTTGAAAAAGAAAGATGAGTTTTTGGGAAAGGTTGAAAAGCTTGAAAAAGAAAGATGAGTTTTTGGACATCTTGAAAAAGAAAGATGAGTTTTTGGGAAAGGTTGAAAAGCTTGAAAAAGAAAGATGAGTTTTTGGACATCTTGAAAAAGAAATATGAGTTTTTGGGAAAGGTTGAAAAGCTTGAAAAAGAAAGATGAGTTTTTGGACATCTTGAAAAAGAAAGATGAGTTTTTGGGAAAGGTTGAAAAGCTTGAAAAAGAAAGATGAGTTTTTGTACATCTTGAAAAAGAAATATGAGTTTTTGGGAAAGGTTGAAAAGCTTGAAAAAGAAAGATGAGTTTTTGGGAAAGGTTGAAAAGCTTGAAAAAGAAAGATGAGTTTTTGGACATCTTGAAAAAGAAAGATGAGTTTTTGGGAAAGGTTGAAAAGCTTGAAAAAGAAAGATGAGTTTTTGGACATCTTGAAAAAGAAATATGAGTTTTTGGGAAAGGTTGAAAAGCTTGAAAAAGAAAGATGAGTTTTTGGGAAAGGTTGAAAAGCTTGAAAAAGAAAGATGAGTTTTTGGACATCTTGAAAAAGAAAGATGAGTTTTTGGGAAAGGTTGAAAAGCTTGAAAAAGAAAGATGAGTTTTTGGACATCTTGAAAAAGAAATATGAGTTTTTGGGAAAGGTTGAAAAGCTTGAAAAAGAAAGATGAGTTTTTGGGAAAGGTTGAAAAGCTTGAAAAAGAAAGATGAGTTTTTGGACATCTTGAAAAAGAAATATGAGTTTTTGGGAAAGGTTGAAAAGCTTGAAAAAGAAAGATGAGTTTTTGGGAAAGGTTGAAAAGCTTGAAAAAGAAAGATGAGTTTTTGGGAAAGGTTGAAAAGCTTGTAAAAGAAAGATGGGTTTTTGGGAAAGGTTGAAAAGCTTGAAAAAGAAAGATGAGTTTTTGGACATCTTGAAAAAGAAATATGAGTTTTTGGGAAAGGTTGAAAAGCTTGAAAAAGAAAGATGAGTTTTTGGGAAAGGTTGAAAAGCTTGAAAAAGAAAGATGAGTTTTTGGACATCTTGAAAAAGAAATATGAGTTTTTGGGAAAGGTTGAAAAGCTTGAAAAAGAAAGATGAGTTTTTGGGAAAGGTTGAAAAGCTTGAAAAAGAAAGATGAGTTTTTGGGAAAGGTTGAAAAGCTTGTAAAAGAAAGATGGGTTTTTGGGAAAGGTTGAAAAGCTTGTAAAAGAAAGATGGGTTTTTGGGACAGCGTCAGAATTTTCCTTCTTTTAATCCAAACAACTGAATTTTAATCCAAAACACGTCCTTTTTTGCTTACCAGGTGATTACGTTTTGAGTTAGGAAGTATAAGCTGGGTTTGGTGGGAAAATAAAACACTGCTCGAAGAGAAATAGCCTTACCATTTGCGACAGGGTGTTTCTGTAAGCTCTGTTTGACTGCCTGCACCGCACGGGGACTTGTAAACACGATGGATGCAAATTTATCTGGAGTATAAACCTGTGGAATAAGGTGGAAATAGTTATGGGCATTGGAGTGAAGGAGTAAGTATATACAATGCTTAAAGAAACACAATTATGTAAGAATACAATTATGTAATATCTAAAGGGTAAAGAGTTATCGATTCATGCACCATGCTCCATGCAGAGCGCCGATACCACCGAAGCACGGAAGGTGGACAGTGAGAAGCAATTAAAGATGGCTGAATAATCGAAAAATTATGATGTATGAACATGGGGAAAAAAATTAAAATTAAACATAGAGATGGGGAAAATAGGATGTAAAGTTGAAAGAAAGAGAACAGGGAAATTGTTGAAGAGGGATTAAACAGGAGTAATGAGAAGAGAGGTGTGGAGGTATCCAAACAAATTTACATTCATCATCACCTTTGTCCTCAGTGATTCAAGGTTGATGAAGCTGAATTCCAATGCTGGTACTACTGTGGCCTCCATTCCCACAGTACTAAACTCCTAAGAATACAGAGAAAGGAGTCATCTATTTATTGCATATGCAAATATGACTGCATTTTAAAGAAATGCCTCCCCTATTCTCAGTCCGAACATGGCGGTCCAAAACCCTTTTGTATGTACAATAGATAGATAGCACCAAAGTTGATCTGTTGAGTGCACTGTACTGCATCAGAACTGCCACTCATCCGACAAGTTTTGACATAATCCGTCCACAACCTTTTGAGACATCATATTACACATCGTTTTTGGCCCCATCTCTCAATTTATCACTTTAAAAAGTAAAAAGAAATTCTCGTATTCAGATCTGGATTCGGATCTTCACCAAAATCGAATCAATTTGGCCTTGTCACGCACCCGAACTGTCCACTAAGTTTTGTCCGAATCCGTCCATAACGTTTTGAGATATCGTGCCATATATCGTTTTTAGCCCGATCACTCAATGGCGAAGAATCACTTAAAACTTCTTGGATCCAGATTCAGAACTGGATCTTCACCAAAATCTAATCACTTCTTCCTTGTCACACACCCAATCTATCCACCAAGTTTTGTCCGAATTCATCCATAACATTTTGAGATATCCTGCTCGCAGACAGATAAACAAACAGACAGGGGTGAAAACATAACCTCCCTCCACCTTTGGTGGTGAAGGTAATGAGCGGTTAAAAAAAAACCGGCATTAAATATAATGACTGCCCAACATTAAATCAACTTTTCACAAAGTAATTTGCAAGTGGCCTGTGCACACAATTTGACGTCACTTCGGAAAATGCTCAACCTACACTCAGATATGGATCAGGCCTGTTGTCTGTCTCCCTCGCCTCCTTCAGCAGAAGAACCCGTGTAGTAGCGGCGGATCGCTCGTGTTGTCTTATGCAGGAACGTGATGAGGAAACATTGGAACAAGGATGACAAAGGCAGTTAGAGGGAGTGTGAGAAAGTCAGCATACCAATAGAGTGGGAATGGGTGCAGGTGTGGCACTCGGCGTTAACCCAGTGTGATGAAAGCTGAGAAAGTGAAGGGCAGTGAGTGTTAAGGAGGCAGAAAGAGTAACTGGGAGAGAAAGGATTGCGAGTGCAATGATTGATATAATTGATATCAAAACAATATAACGAGTTGGAATTATGACGAGGTTTATCCAACTACATGCGTTTAAATTGAAATGCACAAGAACATGATTGAAAGAAAGTTAATATAGAAGGGAAGGCAGGGCCTGGAGCTGGAAAGTCATTTGTTTCAAAATATAAAACAATCATAATAACTCGACTGAAGTCGATGGAGCCCCATCGCAAATCCACCATGCTTCCTTCCCACCTAAAGCAAAGTTGAAAAATGGCAAAAGGTTCCACCAGGTCAACTCTTGAGTTAACCATTTTTCCCCTTTGACCGTTGTGTGACCCTAATTCCCCACTCCTGGGGCCTGAACCTGGGCTCAAATCAAAACGATCGTTACATATTTCATGCGACCCCCAATGTTAATTGCATCCACAGTTTTTTTTTTTTTTTTCATGTTTCAAAATGTGGCAGTAATTGCATTTTTTTGGTATTTGATCTTATAATAACGACAGGGCACCAGAGGGCAGGCCCAAAATGTTTCTGCTCTCACACCTTCGTGCCACGTGGTGATCATAATGAGGTACCAGGTTTGGTGAATTTCTGTGCGTGACGGACGGATGGACAGAGACCGAGCCGATTACAATACCCCAGTTTTTGTTTTTTTTAACGGGATAATACGCTGTTGAAACCAAAGCTTTCAGAATCATTGGAATCTCCCGCGATGAAGCTAACTCCGAGGACCTTTCACTCACTCACCGCAGGCAGGTTGGTGGTCTTTCTGTCTTCTACCGACTCCTCTCCGGCCTTGCTCCCCCAGCTATCTCTGTGCTCTGTCCCCCAAATATTCCTACAGGTCGCACAAGATCTGCCTGCAACCCTCTTATGGTGAAATTGCCAAAATCAAGATTCTCTATTCACCTTCACTCCTTCATTACTCTTTTCTCCCACCTCTGGAACAAACTCCCTCACTCTCTTCAATCCCATTCCTCCCTCTAGGTCTTTAAAACAGCTGTTCACCACCATCTCTTATCTTCCCCCATCCAAAACCTTGATCTTTTCTACCCCCTGTTAATTCACCCCAAATCCACTTTTCTGAAATACCGACTTCTTTCCTGGAAGTCCTAGCTGTGTCCATGTGTTTTTTTTTAACCTCTCCCACCCCCAACCCCATTCCCACACCTTCTCCCCCCAAGCCCTCTCCCTCCCACAGATCTCCCGATGTCCCTGCTCTCAAATGTTGTACTTGTGTGCTTTCCCCTCTCTCCCCATCTCGTCTCCCGCTCCCTTTATTTTGTCTTATGTGTCCGTTTGTTTTTTTGTCATTAATGTTAGCTCTTACACGAGCCTCAATCTTGTATACAAAAAAAATACAATAATAATGATAATAATAATAATAATAATAATAATAATAATAATAACAATAAGGGCTGGCAGGATGTCCTGGAGGCATGCACACTCGCCTCAAAGTTGCCCATCCTGGGTTCGAATCCCAGCTACAAACTGTCATCCCGGTGTTTCACAGGCAGGGTGATTCATCAATGTGTGTGCAGTCTCTTGAATGGATGTAAAATTGGGCATCCCGTCTACCGACATAAGTTGGTGGACGTTAAAGATCCCCACGGAGTCTTTGGAAAAGAGTGGGCAAGCTCTTGCCGGCACCCTGAACAAATTCTGAGACGCAGTGAAAAAAGTGAATTGTCGTCATTGAAATGCGACGAAGATTAAATTACATCTCGTTGTGCCGTGTTGCGGTGAAGCACGCAACGACGTTAAGCGAAATGTGTTTTTAATTAGTTAATGACGTAACAGCGAAACGACGTTAAAAGGGGCAACGTGAATCGAGGATTCCCTGTATGGTACATCAGAATCAGAATAATAATAATTAAAGCAAAGAGCAAAAGATTTTCCCCCAAAAGCGATAAGTAGAAAAAGTAGCTCGTTGTGTAAAAGACAATGTTCAAACGGAATTTTTTAAATTTTAAGTAATCTATATATTAATAGGCTAAGAGACAGGCGGCTTTGTCAATGCTTCTTCTCCTACTGGCAATGGCGTGCGTGCGTTTCTTCAACTGCAAACCCATCCTTGCGTGTTCATCCTTTGCAGTAGGTATCACGACTTTTGTAACCTTCATTTAAGGGGTGTTTCCAGCAAAAACATGCATCCCACACCTTACAGACAACCATTTTGCTTCCGTGCAGACGAGATTATACGATAAACATTTCGTGGATATACTTTATCTTCACGCTCAATGGTGTTTGACCATATGTTTCAGAGTTTAACCCACACACCTGTGGAACTGCAGGTCCCAAGTTTGAATCTGTCTGGCGTCCATTTTATCTTACTATAATTCACCAAATGTCCATCCGTCCGTTCGAAGGCACAGCAAAAACAGCTCAACCGATCGCAACAATATTTTGGGTGGGTATTCCTAGGACCCCTGCCCCTGGGAGTAAAATAGGCTATATTGTTTTTCCAATTTTTCCAAGTTTTCAAATTTTCCAGTTTTTCCAAACACTATGGAATAATATTTACCGATATGAACAGTGATGTGGCTTTTGTTGAAATTCTACAAAAACTGTTTATTCTACGTACCAGGAGAGAGTAGATCGACTCCTGACGAACTATTCCTATACAAACGTGCGGCTCCGAAGTAAAATGGCAGCGTGTGCAAAGCGACTGAGAAACAGGTGTAGCGGCCACTTCCGGGTTACAGATTCGGCACGCACTCTTCACACATAAAAGTGCGACTGAGAAAGACGTGTAGCGGCCGCTTCCGTTTTGCAGAATTCAATATTTTTTCAAAATGGGTGCCATGTACTGTTTAGATTTTGACGATTTGCGTGTGATATGATTCAACGGATGTTTATATAAATCGTTTAAAAGAAAAAAAAGCCTTCAATTTCTGATATTTTTCCTTTTCATTGGGGCTTCCTAATTGAAGTCCCGCCCGTAGGGCGGGTACCGTTGCTAGTTGTGTTAATATCCATTGTGTTAACAACCCGAGGAAGCGAGATTGGCATCATCTCAAAGCAGGAGTGAGTTGTTCTTGAACCGCAGCACTGCGGTGAATTTGTAGTCTTAGTTGTTACAATACCTCCACTTCACTTTACCTTCAGTTATGTCAAGAATATCGCACAACCGTGATATCATGGGTTTCCGCTAGTTTTTATTGATGAACTTGAGGTCTGACTGGTGCTGCATCTTACAGCATGCCGTCCAACAACAACAACAACATGCATTTTAAGGCCATTTTCCCTGCTAGAGCAGGGGTTAGCCTTGTGGTCCCCATGACAATCTTCTCCATTTTGCCCTATTTTCTGCATCTCTCCTTGTTAACCCCCTTGCCCGCATTTCTTCTTCCACCATCTTTAGCCAAGTCTTTCTCGGTCTTCCCCCGTCCTCTACTTCCTTCAACATTCATTTCCATCACTCTTCTCAACCAGTCACTTTCTTCCTTCCTCAACACATGACCAAACCATGTCAACCTGTTCCTCTTCACAGCATCAATCACAGGCTCTATTCCCATCATCTTTCGCAATTCATCATTTGTCTTCCTCTCTCTCAACGATACTCCGCACATCCACCGAACCATTCGCATTTCCACCCTTTCCAGCCTTCGTTGCTGCTCTACGTTCATTACCCATGTCTCGCTCCCATAAATCATAACACTTCTCACACATGCAGCATACACCTTTCCCTTCAGCTACAACGACACTCCCCTGCTCATCAGCACGCCACTCAGTTCCCGAAACTTCTTCCATGCACATTTCACTCCAGCAAACGTTGCCGAGTCTGATCCAACTTCTCAATTCAGCATGTCTCTGAGGTAGCAAAGTGTTTTCACACCTTCCAGCTTCATGCCGTCTCCAAGATCCAACTCAACATTTCCTCCATCTGCAGCTCCCTCTGTGCACACCTTGCATTTGAATGTAGCTGCCACACTGGTTAATGATCCTCTCAGACCACTGCATTTTTGATGAACCCACTCAGCGCACATTGTACATTGAATGGAATTCACTCCGACACCCTTCCTGCACACAGCTCATGGCCACTTCCCAGTTCTTTCCACCTCACCACATGCTTTACCACTTGCCATCACCTTCGTCTTTCTGATATTCACCTTCAGACCTTTTGTCTCCATACATTCCTTCCACTTGTTCATCTTTTCCTTCAGTCCATCCATATTTTCCACAATCAACACCAGATCATCTGCATACAACAACTCCCACGGTAAACCCTCCTTTACGTTCTGAGCAAGCACCTCCATCACAGCTACAAATAGTAGTGGACTTAGTACCGAGCCCTGATGCACTCCCACCTTCACCTCAAACTCACCACTCTTCCCGTCCTTCGTCCTTACAGCTGTGCGTGCTCTTTTGTACATTGCCATCACTACTCTGATCAACCATTCCTCCACTCCTAACTTCCTCAATGCCCATGTCAATACTTCGCGTGGAACCCTATCGAATGCTTTCTCCAAATCAACAAACCCAAGAAACAACTTCTTCCTCTTCTCCATGTACTTCTCCTGCAACTGCCTCACAATAAAGAGCGCGTCTGTTGTTCCTCTTCCTGGCATAAATCCAAACTGCATTTCGTCGATCTTCACCTTCTTCCTTATCCTCCTCTCCAACACCCTTTCCAATACCTTCATTCCATGCTCCAATAATTTTATCGCTCGGTACAAGCCACACTCCAGAGGGTCACCTTTCCCCTTGTGTGGAGGGACAAGGGTACTCAGTTCCCAAGCCACTGGAATGCGGCCTTCTTTCACCACCAGATTGCAGATCTCTGTCATTCTCTTCACACCCCAATTTCCCGCTGCCTTCAACATATCTCCCACAACTCCCGTCGGCCCTCCCGCTTTTCTACTCTTCATTGCTTTTATCGCTTCCTCAACTTCCTTCTCAGTTATCTTCTCTGCCGGTCCTAAAACTGGGTTACTCTCTATGTTGCCATCCCATTCATTCTCTGTATTCAACAGCATTTCCATATATCTTTTCCATCTTCCTTTAATTCCATCTGGGTTCACAACGATTTGTCCCACTTCATCCTTCAAGCAACTCACCCCCATCACATCACACCTCTCTTTCGCTCTCTGCTTTGCAATCCTGAATACCACTCTCTGACCCTCTTCCGAATCCAAAGCATTCTCCGAACATTTTCCTACATGCCTCCTGCGCCTTTGCTACCTCTTTCTTTGCAGCCTTCTTGGCTGCCTTATAACTTTCATGCTCTGCTTTTTCTGCTCCCGTACCCTTCGCCTTCTGCCACTCCTTGAACTTCTTCCTCTTCTCGTCAATCCTCTTTCCAACTTCATCATCTCACCACCATGTTTCTGAGTGCCTCGGTGGTCCTTTTGTCCATCCACAATTAGGGTGGGCTTCAAAAAAGCAAAATGCAGATTTTCTCCGGGACATGGTCTATTTTTGTTCCTTTTGGTGTCAAAGGAAACCACACCAAATTTGAATGGAATCCAATAATATTTAGGGGTGCCACATCAGTGATGAATTTTCCCCCATGCAAAAATAGGAATTCCCATTTTTTGAGCTGTATATACACAAAATAAATACATAATTATATATATACATTAAATATAATATTAAAAATAAATATATAGTAAATATACATTAAATAATAAATATACATAAATACACATTATACATTATATATATACAATATATTATACATACAGTTTTGAGACTTCCTATGATCACTATCTGGGCAATTTTCATGCATGTTTTGTACAGGTTCCCGGGGTCAGGGGTACGCTTTTTTAGTGTGTAATATGTAGGCCTAACTTATTGACTGTGGCTCTTTTGTAGAGAGTGACCCTGTGGAGTAAGAATTAACATGATTTTACCCACATTCTTGCTTATTTTGCAGATATGGCATGTGCTAGTACCAGTGTTTCATTGAAAACTCGGGCTCAGGATAATGTGTATCTCATTGGGTCCACTTCTGGAGATGCCATCAAAGGTGCCAAGCTCCCGACTGTGCATCAATCTCTTGTCCTGTTTTTCCATCACCTGAAGAAGGAGAATCGCACTGCCAGGGAGAGTGCAACCCTCACCATTGAAGAGGTTGTGAAGTTCTGGGAAAAAGCTCACCTACCTACAACGACGAAGCAGCACTGCATCCATCGTTTGGAGAGGCTATATGAAGAATGGAGGAGCCTCCAAAAAGGTGCAAAGCGGGGTGGTGCGACCCAAGAGAAGAAGGAAGCATCCTTCAAGGCCTCCTTGGAGAAGACGTTTGATCTTAGGCATGCAGATTCGGAGGCCATAATCACCAACCCCGAGGACAGGAAGTTTCTTCACGATCAATTCTCAGAGAGGAAGGCTTCAATGGGATCTGTAGACACTGTGTTGGAAGCAAAAACGTTCTTGTGTGTTTGAAAGATCAGCAGCCACGAGATGATTATCGTGAACTCCTAGAACTGACTGTCATCTACATGGGAGGAATCCCACCTCGTGGAATCCGGATCATGGCTCCAGGAGCAATGCACAGAGCCAGATGGATGGCAAAAGCACTATATTCACTACAGGTGTTTATGTTTCGGTCAGAGTTCCACTTGACACTTCGAGAGGCGAGAGAACTCCGAGCCTTCAACATTTTTGTCTGCCTTGTGTATGTACAGGCTTGGTTTCGGGCTCCACAAGCTATTGAGGCTCCCCTGAATGACATTAACCTCTTCAAGAAGTTGGAAAAGTTTGAACAAATCAATCAGAAGATGGCTCAGGCAGCCTTGAAGGCACTTGGCCGCCACACGTGGTACATGAGCCCAGTACTAGTGGCATTTGCATTCTTTGACACCAGAATTGACAAAGAAAGCAAGATCAATATGATTGAAGCATTGAAAAATGACGGTGAAAACCCCTCTCCAAAGAGACCAGCTATCAAACGAGGAACCGCCCTGTCAATCGCTGGCCTCATAACAAAACACACCAAGCATTTCTTCAGCATCCTAGGGACCCCAACTGATTGGATGGATAAGGATCCTGGTTCATGGGAGCAAGAAACCAGCTTTCAGGAAGCAAAGAAAGCTGCCAGTGGCTTAGTCGTGGTGAACGACAGGGCAGAAAGGGGTGTCGCATTGATACAAGACTACAATAAGCTCCTTACAAAGGATGAAGAGCAAAAGCAAGCTCTGCTCCAAGTTGTTGCTGCTCACAGGAATATGTACCCCGATGCCAAGAAGGCAACAGTGGTGAAACAGGCCCAGAAATAGGAGTTACATTTCTCATTATATTTGGGTTTTTTAAATATTATGTGATATGGTGTCTCTTCATTTTATGAACTGAACATTTGGATTGTTATCATTGAATTTGAGTTTTCATAGCAATATAGTGCTATTTGTGCAGCTATTGTAACTTGTGTTTGCTAGAATACAAAGAAAGTGAGTGGAGGGTGGATTTTCATAAAACAAACTTCTGGTTTTGCTTTCGATCCATATATAGAAAAGTTTTGTAGACACCTTTAGTTTGAAGGCTGATGTGGCACCCCTAAATAAAATCAGATTGCTTTCATATTTGGTGTCTTTTCATTTTGGAACAAAAGGAACAACATAAAGCCATGTCCCAGTAAATATTTAAAAAAAATTATTTTGAGCACCACCCTAATCCACATACCTCACCAACGGCTCCCAACAGACTATCTTTCATTGACATCCAACCACTTTCAAGCTCAACCACATCATCCTCTACCCTACTCAGCCTCTCTCTTAATGCCTCCCTTACTGTCACCTCTTTCAACCTCCACACCTTCATTCTCGGTTGGTACTTCACCCGCCGAGCTCTCCTCGCACCTTTCACCTTTATGTCGCAGACAACCAAGTGGTGCTGTGAAACAGCCTCCTCCCCCGGGATCACCTTTGTGTCCCGGAGGTGCCCCCTATCTCGCCAATGCACTATCGGGTAGTCAACGGTTGTCGTCAACCCACCCGACGTGTATGTAACAAGCATATTATCCTCTTTCTGGAACTGAGTATTACAAATCAACAAATCAGCTCCATCAGCAAACTCCAAAATCCTTTCACCTTCTCCATTTCTCACACCATATCCGTAACCCCCATGAACTCCCTCAAAACCGTCCATACTCCTTCCCACATGTCCATTTAGGTCTCCCCCTACCACAACAACTTCCTCATCTTTCAGGTTTTCCATCAGCTTCTCTATCGCACACCAGAACTTGTCCTTCTCTTCATCGCTCTGACCAACCTGCGGAGCATATCCCGAGATGACGTTCACCAAGAGCTTTCCAATCATCATTTTCACCATCATCAACCTATCACTCACTCTATTCACACTCACCACACTGTCTACAAACTCCTCAGAAAACAGGACACCAACACCATTCACGCCCTCCAGGCACCCTTGCCACACAAACTTGTATTTCTGTCCCTGCCTACCCTTCACCATTCTCACACCACTTCCCTTCCATCTCGTCTCTTGCACACAACATATGTCCACTCTTCTTCTGACCAATGCTTCCACCACTTCTCCTGATCTGCCTGTCATTGTCCCTACATTCCATGTCCCAAACCTCAGAAACCGATCTCCACTTTGGGCTGTACCCTGCCCATATGTCGTGTGAGCATGCCGTCCGTCAGAGGAAAATGTTTAGCTCGCCGATTCAACATTTTGCAGTCGTTTTGAAAGGTGACAATGTTATTTGCTAGGTGATGTCGAGTCTCCTCGGGCAATGATGGCGTGTTTGCCATCATATTGCCTTTCCATGGCTGGTACACACGGGTAAGTGTGTGGTATAGACAGGGGGTCTCCACTCCTCTCCATCCCTCCGCTGGTCATTGGGGAATTCACCCTCTTCCGCCCATGCTGTTGGAGTCGACTGGACTCTCATCCACCAGATGTGCAGAGCCACCTGCCATTTAAACCGCATGGCTGCGGACCGTTACCCTGGTCAGGGGGGCTGACAGGTACTTCACCTTACCCACAGGTGACCTAGGGTTATGCAAGGCAGGGGCATCCATCTCCCTGAGGTATCAGAAGACACCCGCACACCCAATTTGCAAGGACAAACACCAATGATGATCAAACTGCAAGTTGCAAAACAAGGTAAGCGTAGCAGTGACCATTGCACTTACAATGCGGCAGAAATCGCCTTTTTCTTGAATTTGTGAACCATGTCGCTCATCTGTCATCCCTGAAATCTATCTGGAGCATCAAGACGCACTCGGTAATGCATAAAGTGGTGTTTTTATATTGGAGAGACTGTGTCTGCTAAGTCGGACAAAATCCTTCAAAGCAAATTTAGCACCAATTCCATGCCGTGGTATTCCAGGCATTAAAAATTTCATGCCGTGGTATTCCAGGCATTAAAAATTTCATGCCGTGGTATCCAGTCATTCAAAATTTCATGCCGTGGTATCCAGTCATTCAAAATTTCATGCCGTGGTATCCAGTCATTCAAAATTTCATGCCGTGGTATCCAGTCATTCAAAATTTCACGCCGTGGAATCCAATCATTCAAAATTTCATGCCGTGGTATCCAGTCATTCAAAATTTCATGCCGTGGTATCCAGTCATTCAAAATTTCACGCCGTGGTATCCAGTCATTCAAAATTTCACGCTGTGATATCCAGTCATTCAAAATTTTACGCAGTGGTATTCCAGGCATTCAAAATTTCATGCCGTGGTATTCCAGCATTCAAAATTTCATGCAATGGTATCCAGGCATTCAAAATTTCATGCCGTGGTATTCCAGCATTCAAAATTTCATGCCGTGGTATCCAGGCATTCAGAATTTCATGCCGTGGTAATCCAGCAATAAAATTTTCATGCCGTGGTATTCCAGGCATTAAAAATTTCACGCCGTGGTATTCCAGCATTCAAAATTTCACGCTGTGGTATTCCAGGCATTCAAAATTTCATGCCGTGGTTTCCAGGCATTCAAAATTTCATGCCGTGGTATTCCAGCATTCAAAATTTCATGCCGTGGTATTCCAGCATTCAAAATTTCATGCCGTGGTATTCCAGCATTCAAAATTTAATGCCGTGGTATCCAAGCATTCAAAATTTCATGCCGTGGTATTCCAGCATTCAAAATTTCATGCCATGGTATTCCAGCATTCAAAATTTCACGCTGTGGTATTCCAGCATTTAAAATTTCATGGAGATGGCACACAAAACAAATCGAAAGGAACCAAAGCCTTATACATGCACTTATAAACTGGGCAGTTAATTTAATATGGGAAAGATACTTTGAGAAAATGATCACATCATGTTTAATTACATACGTGTACAGTAGTTAGTTGACAATGTATGTGCATATTGTTACGTGGTCCTCCCGGTAACTACCTGGTCTTGGTGACCCCCGGACCGTGGGAGGACCCCGCCAGAAAGATATCTGATTTATACGCTTACTAGCGCAATCAATATGAAAGACACAATAATTCAAGTCAATAAGACACCCCACACCAAGGATCCGGATTACTTAATAATATATTCTCCATCCATCATCAGCAATCAACAATCCATCAACAATCTTACTAAGATGGCCATCTCATATATGTCCCCCCTTTCCCCACTCACGACCCCTCAATGGTCACTGTCCCTCACAATGTCTCTGGGCCCCTCCAGACCAAGGTGAAGGTCGACTTCTCCGCACACGGGCGGTTGAACGAACCCCTGGCTGACGTGTTCCAAACGTGCACATCGCGTACCGGGAACAGCTGCTGCAGCGCACACCTCCTTGCAAAGCAAAGTGGGCAAAGCAACGCGCGGCTTGCAAAGCGCGCGAGGCCCAAGGTGCGACCCGTACACGTCCTTGTAGATGTTGAGGCGAACTGTGCCGGACGCTTGGTTCCGTGCACGAACCCACGGCAACTTGACGTGTAATCGGTAATTACCCCGCGCAGGTAACTCCTTTCGCCAGACGGGCTTTCAAACGCAGCGTCCCCCACGCTGCTCAATATCGACACCGCTCGCGTCAGAGCTCGGCGAGGAAGAAGAAGATCGCCGCTTCTCCCGGACCTCGTGTCTTTTTCTTCTTCCGGTTCACTATCCCGTTTCCGGTCTCCTGTTATCCGGAGCCTCTCTAACCCTTTAACCACAACAACCTTTAATAGAATAAACATTAATAAGCAATGACATGAATAGTAACTCCTCTAAATCTGGGATCCGTAACACTCCCCCCCTTCAAGAAAGAAAGTTTGAACCCCGCGAAAACTTTCTGTGCCGGCCAACTTTGATAAACCAACCCGATACCCCAAATCATCAGTTCCCCCCCGGGCACAATTATCGCATCTCAAAAATAAAGCAACAAACTTTCACCAAAACCCCCCAGAGATTCCATGGTAATTCCCTCTAGACCAAGCGTCAACCACTTCTAGTTGCTCTTGGATGGAGGCCCAGCTGAGTACTCACTACATGGACGCCTTAAGGAATGTGGGGTTCACGGTTAGTCCGGGGAGGAAAGTTCATTACATGGACGCCTTTAAGAACGTGGAGTTCACGGTTAGTCCGTGTAGGAACGTTCCCTACCAGGATGCCTTTTAAGAACGTGGCGTTCACGGTTAGCCCGCGTAGGAGCCCAGGCTCGGCGGCTCCGCCGTATATAGAGTGCTTCAACTTCTCCGGACTCCTAACAGTTACGGTGGGACCCCTTGTCCCAGCAGTCCCCTGACTGGCGGTCTTCTTCTCGGCCAGTCCTCTGCCAATCATTCTTTCGGGAGATGCCGTAACTCTGGGAGCCTCCATAGTAATATCGGCTGCTGCCAACACCAAAACTACCGCCAAGTGGTCCTCTTCTGTAGACCTCTCGATGCCTATGAAATGCCTTCCCTACTGTTATGGTCCGACCCTCCAAATCCTTACCATTCCAATTCATCTCTGCCTCCCTGGCGTCTCTTGTGCTTGCAAACGTGACAAAGCCGAACCCTTTTGACCGTTGCGTTTCCCTGTCTTTTACCACCCGCACTTCCACCAGCGGCCCATATCTGTTGAAGACAGAGGTCAGAACTTCTTCCTCTGTGTTGAAGTTCAGTCCCCCTACGAATAACTTGGAACTTTTGTCGCCATCCCGAGCTGGGGTGGTGTTATTTCCCCTGCGGGGCTCTTTACCCACCCTCGGGTTACCATAAATTTGCCCCCCGGCCAAATCATTCCCGATAATCACAGATACCCCCTCTACAGGAAGCGTGGCTTGTAAACCGACGGTGACCGGTCCTGACACCAAATCGGATTCCAAATGGATGACATGAAGTGGGGCACTAACACAGCCACCGACCCCTTGTAACCGAACACTATCACCAGTTGCGGTACTCTTTGACAATGGCAAAATGCCTTCAAGCATTAAGGATTGATGGGCTCCTGTGTCCCTCAATACCCTAACAGGTCTTGGGTTAGTCAAGTCTCCCTCGAGTGAGACAAACCCCTCATAAATAAATGGTTGGTAACTCTTCTGTGGGCGATTTCTTACGCTAGCCATCGCATTCGGAGTTGTAATAGTCGGACTCCGCTCTGGGTTGTCCCTTTTCATGAGGTAACAACTGGACATCAAGTGTCCAGGTTTTTTGCAAAAGGCGCAAGTAGGCCCGGAGGACAAACTTGTGGTCTGCCTCGGGCCCCCCGGGAAATAAGTTTGTCTTGGGCCCGTAGCCCTCTGATTTCGAACAGTTGGGGTATCCGTGTTGTCCCCATAATCCTCTCGAGGCCGCCGCCATGTATTGTCGTTCTCCGCACCGGGTGTTCCATAACTCCCCTGCTGAAGTCTAGGCAAGGAGCTAGGTGTGTGGACCCCTATCCGGTGTGTTAAGGCATAATCATCTGCCATGGTGGCTGCGTCCCACAACTTTGGTACTTTCTTTTCCTGCAGGTACACTTTGATGTCCTCGTGGACACACTGTTGAAATTCCTCCACCAGCATCAGGTCACGCAATGCTTCGAAGTCGTTCCCGACTCCTTTCGACTCACACCACCGATCAAACATGTTTTCTTTCACTCTGGCAAACTCCACATGGGTCTCACTCTCCCTCTTCCTGGCATTCCTGAATTTTTGCCGGTAAGCTTCAGGAACCAACTCATAGGCTTTGAGGATGTGCTTCTTCAATACCTCATAATCTGCACATTGGTCCATTGGTAGCGCCGAATAAATCTCTTGAGCTTTACCCACCAGCATACTTTGCACTAGTATGGTCCAGGCCTCCTCCGGCCAGTTTAACTGTCGAGCCACTTTCTCAAAGTGTGGAAAAAATTGAGTGACTTCCTTTTCACTGAAGGGTGGAACCAGCCTCACATGTCTGCCCACCTCCCAGGTGTTCTGGCTAGGTGTCGACCCCGTCAGCAAGGGTGGTACCTCTCCCCGTTCTCTCATTAAATCCAGCTCCTTGAATTTAATTTCTTGCTGAAGCGCCAGATCACGTTCCTTCAACTCCCTTTCGGCTTTTCTCTCCTCTGCTTCGAGTTCCCTGGCAGCTCTCCTCTCCTCTGCTTTTCTCCCTTCTAACCTTTCCTGGAGTTCTTGTTCCACTCTCCTTTCCTCTGCTTGTTTCTCTTCTCTCCTCTCTTCTGCTTTCCTTTCCTCTTCTGCTCTTTCCTTTTCCGCTTTCCTTTCTTCTTCTTTTAACCTTTCCTGGAGTTCTCGTTCCACTCTCCTTTCCTCTGCTTGTTTCTCTTCTCTCCTCTCTTCTGCTTTCCTTTCCTCTTCTTTGATCCGTTCCTGGCTCCGTAATTGCAACTCCAGTTTCCGGAGCTCAACGTCTTCTGGTTCTTCGGGTAGCCACTGCCAGGCTAACTCGTCCCATGTTCCTAATCCCACCATAGATTGTATCACCGTGGTCTGCAACTCTGCCTTCCTCAAATTAGTTCGGACCTCCAAGTTAAAATGTTTGGCCAATTTCAAGAGGTCCGCTTTTAGTAACGCTCGGAACTGTGCCTCACTAGGTGTTACCGCAAAGTTCTGTGCAACAAACGCCATGGTGACTATCGTTAACACCTGTTAACCTTCACCCAAGACTTTACCACAATTTCTAAAAAATTTACCAATTAATAATTAATTTATTAATTTTAATTAATAAATTTTTTTATTTCTTTATGTTATACAATTTTAGATCCTGGACTTCAATTGGACGAGCCCCCAATTCTATTACGTGGTCCTCCCGGTAACTACCTGGTCTTGGTGACCCCCGGACCGTGGGAGGACCCCGCCAGAAAGATATCTGATTTATACGCTTTCGTAGCGCAATCAATATGAAAGACACAATAATTCAAGTCAATAAGACACCCCACACCAAGGATCCGGATTACTTAATAATATATTCTCCATCCATCATCAGCAATCAACAATCCATCAACAATCTTACTAAGATGGCCATCTCATATATGTCCCCCCTTTCCCCACTCACGACCCCTCAATGGTCACTGTCCCTCACAATGTCTCTGGGCCCCTCCAGACCAAGGTGAAGGTCGACTTCTCCGCACACGGGCGGTTGAACGAACCCCTGGCTGATGTATTCCAAACGTGCACGTCGCGTACCGGGAACAGCTGCTGCAGCGCACACCTCCTTGCAAAGCAAAGCGGACAAAGCAACGCGCGCCTTGCAAAGCGCGCGAGGCCCAAGGTGCGACCCGTACGCGTCCTTGTAGACGTTGAGGCGAACTGTGCCGGACGCTTGGTTCCGTGCACGAACCCACGGCAACTTGACGTGTAATCGGTAATTACCCCACGCAGGTAACTCCTTTCGCCAGACGGGCTTTCAAACGCAGCGTCCCCCACGCTGCTCAATATCGACACCGCTTGCGTCGGAGCTGGGCGAGGAAGAAGAAGATCGCCGCTACTCCCGGACCTCGTGTCTTTTTCTTCTTCCGGTTCACTATCCCGTTTCCGGTCTCCTGTTATCCGGAGCCTCTCTAACCCTTTAACCACAACAACCTTTAATAGAATAAACATTAATAAGCAATGACATGAATAGTAACTCCTCTAAATCCGGGATCCGTAACAATATCGTCCTCTTCTTCAATTGTCCCAATTACTGCCACCTTGTGGGGTCGGCCGGGGAACGTTTTTGATTCAAGTCTTTCATGAACGGGCGAGCCAAGCCTGACGTTGGACTGAATGTGTTATGAATGTTTAGTTTGTTCAGGCTGCAGGCGATAACTCAGATATTCTTTGCGAAACGCCGTGGAATCCTTTTCGGCCACCAGCCAACCAGTGCAGACCGATGGGTCCTCCAGCTTAACGCACGGCACACACATTGATGCATCGCCCTGCCCTCAAAACACCAGGATGGCGGATTATAGCTGGGGCGAGATTTGAACCCAAGGCTCAACAGCTCCAGGGTGAGTGTGCATACCTCTCGGCCATATTACCATCTCTAGACTATGTGTATGCACACACACATGCACACACACACACACACACACACACATACAAATATACACATACACACATATACACATATACACAATACACATACATACACACACACACACACACACACACACACATACACACACACACATACACACATATACACATACACACACACACACACACATACACACATATACACATACACACACACACACATACAAACACACACACACACACACACACACACACACACACATACGATGGAGGCAGATACTTTGAGACGTCCACTTGTGGAGGCAGCAGCCAACAACAGCAACTTGCACGCTCACACACAGACACATATAAGCACGTGCACACACACTCATATATATTGTTACTGATCACGGTTTAGATGTTACTTGCCGAGCGAAGGCTCCGCGACCGAACAGTTGTTCCCCGACTCACCCGATTCACCCAGAACTTTGGCCGTATCGCACCGCAGCTGCCCAATCTGGGAAAAGACTAAAACGACGAAATGCAAAGAGGAAAAGGAATAAGACGAGAAGACGGACAGAAGAGTAATTGGATTTATTGTACACACACAAGCAAAAAGGAGCAATCAAGTTTATTTACAACACATAAGACGCAGGTGACACAGTGCAAATACTAGCTTATACAGACTTAATTAACCCAGGGACAGAACAAACAAAACAAACTCACGTACACAAGAAGGGTGGAAAGGCAGGAGGTGGATGGCTGGAGGGAGAGGAAGGTCCAAGGGGGTCCTGCAGCACGACCGGCGCGTTTAGCAGCCGCCGTTCCTTTGCGGCCCTGCTCAAAACCGCCGTTCAGGCCCCAAGCTGCTGTTGTGGCTGCTGTGGACGTCGCGTGCTTTCCCAGGACTTGTCTGGCTCGTCTGGTCCAAACCCTCAACTCTTTCTTGGTCCACTCACTCCTCACCACCGACTCCTCACCGCAACCAACGCAACCAACTGACCACCACCACCGACTCCTCACCGCAACCAATGCAACCAACTGACCACCGACTCCACTGACTGACTCTGACTCTCTCACGCCACTTGCGCGCGCGCCTTTATAGCGCCTCTAGCGATCAAGCCGCCGGCCTTCAGGACACGCCCATCGGTGTGCTCACCTCGGCCCTGGTTGGTCATGCGACTCTCTGGCTCCCCCCTTGATGACGACGGGCGGGCACTTGTTCAATGGTGGTTTTGGAGGGGAGGTAATTGGCAATCGAGGCTCGGCAATGACGAAAGGGGATGTAAAAGGAAATGGAGATTTTGGGGATGGGAATGAAAGGGGATCTATTCTCTTTCACTGGTGCAATGGAGTACTTCAATTAATGGGAGACACAGCCTTACTCTAAAACACAGAATAAGATATAACTATCGAACAGGGGTATTCTATTATTGGCTGACGTGTATGCTTGTGGACTAATTATGGGATGCCCTTTCACCTTTACACAGCTCCGGAGGCAGGGGGCGCAGAATAAACAATAATAATAATTTACACAATCAAAAAAATATACAGTCCTCATACCCGCAACAATATATATATATATATATATATATATATATATATATATATATATATATATATATATATATATATATATATATATATATATATATATATATATATATATATATATATATATGATGCTATGTATATATATACTCGTATATATATATATATATATATATATATATATATTTATATATATATATATATATATATATATATATATATATAGATATATATATATATATATGCACGCACACATGAAGGTGGATAGTCTGAGACCTGGGAAGGCTCCGTTTCACCTTTTCACCTTCTGAAACCCGCATATGGAGATAACAAGCAATGACACACACGCCTTTTGCAATGTACAATTATGAAATCATACAAAGTGGAATCTGTTGAAAATACAAAGTGAAAACAAAGAGAGAAATGGACAGTGAAAAATACTCACGGCTCCATGCTGCCTGAATAGAAATGTCTCTTCTTGCTCAACTTTGAGATCCTGCGCAAGATAGGGAGATGCGCTTTTAGATTTTGGGGTATGTATGGAGAAATTATACACTCTAGTTTTGCTGAGCGTTTCCACCTAAAATGCACAAATTATGTGAATAACTTGTTTAAAAAAAAAAAAAAATACGATTACACATAGTGTTTGTATGAAGGGGAGTGAAAAAGTTGTTTTCACAATTCAAAAAGTTATCAGAGCACACAAAACCACGAGTGGTATCAACTGTTGTGAAAAATGTGTGTGTGACAATGGTTGGAAAACATGAGGTTACACAAAAACACTTTTACACCGCATCCAGCTCTGGGGAATTGATACAATATTGCGGGGAAGTCCTGTGCTGTTTATGTGGTGTGCTCCCTTATAATAATGTAAAGTTTGGCATCCGTGGTACTGTTCCATTGTAGCAATTTGCCAACATATAACATACATTGTTGCTGTTGTTACATGTTATGTTACATGTCGTTATACACACGTGCCAAGAATGTTGTGCTGTGTCTACAATTTTCCCATTTTCTTTGTGGCATTTGCCTTAAGGCCTGCCTTGCTCATGTGGTGTAGTTATCCATGTGACTATGATTCACGTCATCTATCTATAATTCCATTAATCTCTGTGTGTATGTGTGTATGTGTGTTTGTATGTGTGTATGTGTGTATGTTTGTCTGTGACCGCTGTTTCTCGACAACCAAGGGTCCGATATACTTTAAACTTGCCAGGTATATTGCTGGGGACCCGAGGATGTGCCTTTTCAAGGTTTCATATTAATCGGACAAGTACTTACCGAGCTATGGCGATTTCTTTACCAAACACTGCAAGCCGTTCGCTTTGGACCAAACCATTGCATGTAAATAGAGGGGGGGGGGGGGGGGTTCTGTGGTCGTTGCGAATGGACCAAACCATTCATGTAAATAGAGGGGGGGGGGGGTTCTGTGGTCGTTACTGCCACGTGGTTTCAAAGTTTTTTTTTGTTGTTGTTGTTTGCACGCATGTTTTTTTGCACCCACGTACGGGCACGCCCTAGGATGTTTACACACACACACCCCTACACAAATTTTTTTTTTTTTTTTTTTTTGGCAAGGAACGGGCACCCACGTACGGGCACGTCCTAGCTTATATATAGTACGGGCATGCCCTAGTATCTATAATTCCATTAATCTCTGTGTGTTTGTATGTGTGTATGTGTGTATGTTTGTCTGTGACCGCTGTTTCTCGACAACTACCGGTCCGATATACTTGAAACTTGCCAGGTATATTGCTGGGGACCCGAGGATGTGCCTTTTCAAGGTTTGAAATTAATCGGACAAGTAGTTACCGAGCTATGGCGATTTCTTTACCAAACAGCGCAAGCCGTTCGCTTTGGACCAAACCATTTCATGTAAATAGAGGGGGGGGTTCTGTGGTCGTTGCGAATGGACCAAACCATTCATGTAAATAGAGGGGGGGGGGGGTTCTGTGGTCGTTACTGCCACGTGGTTTCAAAGTTTTTTTTTGTTGTTGTTGTTTGCACGCATGTTTTTTTGCACCCACGTACGGGCACGCCCTAGGATGTTTACACACACACACCCCTACACAAATTTTTTTTTTTTTTTTTTTTTGGCAAGGAACGGGCACCCACGTACGGGCACGTCCTAGCTTATATATAGTACGGGCATGCCCTAGTTCTTACAATCACAAAAAAAACTAGAGCAAAGTCGATGACACACCATCGCAAATCACTCGACACTTCCAACCAAAAGTAAAGTTGATAGATAGCAAAGAGTTCCAACAGGAATGACCCAATATCAATTTTTCAGTTTAAATTTTTTTTCCGCTTTGACCCCTGAAACCCCAAGTCCCCACCCCCTGGGGCATGAACCCAGGGATCAAATCCAAAAAAATCGTTAAATATTTCATTTGTTCCCCAATGTTGATTGCATATTTAATGCATTCCCCCAACAAAGTTTTATTCAAAATGTGCCCTTAATTGCATTTTCCAGTATTTGACCTTTTGACCCTGCCCCAGGGGGCGGAGCCAAAAATTACACTGCTCTCGTACCTTCTTACCATGTGGTGTACATAACCACTAAGTTTGGTGAATTTCTGCACAACCGTTTAGGCGGAGATATCGTGACAGACGGACAGACAGACAGACAGACAGACGGAGCCGATCACAATATCCCCCTGTTTTTTTTATTTTATTGTGGGGATAATTGGCATGCCCAATTATTTTGGAATGATACACAGCATTATCATTCCAAAAGTTTGCAGACATGGAAAGAAATTTGTGGTACTTAATAGAAATCAAATATCACGTCCAACAAATCATATGTCAGATGTTTCACTTAAGAAGCAGGTTGAAGCCGAGGAATCTATGGAGATCTCTGAACTTTGAAGCTTTAAAATTGGCTGTACTTAGGAAACCATATTTCGAGCATTCGACAGTCTTGCATCTTGTTTTATTTGCCAGGTTTGCTGCCTGGGACGAGACTGCTTTCATACCTGGATTTCAGAATGTCACCACTCATACTGTCTCCACGTTGCTATCAATGTAACCATGATCTCCTCTTCTGGTCAAGGCTAGCAGTGTTTTGGACCCCATCCTCTTTCTCATCTACAGTGCCTATATAAAGTCTACGCCCCCTCAACTTTTTGGACCTTATAGCCTGGAATAAAATTGCATTAAATCAAACTTTTTCCACCTTTGTTTACACATCGTAACCTACATCTTCCAAGTGAAAAACAAATTCTACAAATTTCAGACAATTAATAAAAAATGCAAAACTAGAATATCTTGGTTGGATAAGTGTCCACCTCCCTGAGTTAATACTTGGTGGAAGCATCTTTGACAGCAATTACAGCTGTGAATCTGTTGGGATAGGTCTCTACCAACTTTGCACACCTTGATTTGGCAATATTTGCCCATTCTTCTGGACAAAACTGTTCAAGCTCAGTCAAGTTGTGTAGGGAGCGTTGATAGACAGCAATCTTCAAGTCATGTCACAGATTTTCGTTTGGATTTAGGTCGGGGCTCTGATCGGGCCCCTCAAGGACATTTATCCTTTTGTTCCATAGCCACTCCAGCGTAGCTTTGGCTGTGTGCTTCGGATTGTTGTCATGCTGAAGGGGGAACTTCCGTCCCAATTTCAGCTTTCTTGGAGAAGGCAACATGTTTTCCCCCAGGATTTTCCTTATTTTGCTCCATCCATTTTCCCTTCTATCCTGATGAGTGCCCCAATCGCTGTTGATGAGAAACATCCCCATAACATGATGCTGCCACCACCATGCTTCACAGTAGGGATGGTGTTATTTGGGTGATGTGTTGTGTTGGGTTTGCACCAAACGTAACGTTTTGCATTTAGGCTAAAAAGTTTCATCTTGGTTATGTCAGACCTCAAAACTTTTTGCTACATGGTTTCACAATCTCCGGAGTGGTTTTCTGCATACCTCAAACAGGAATCGAGGTGGGTTTTTTGAGTAATGGCTTCTTTCTTGCCACCCTCCCATACAGGCCAGACTTGTGGAGTGCTTGGGATATTGTTGTCACATACACACAGCAACCAGTCTTTATCATAAAGGCCTGTAACAAAGTTGCCATTGGCCTCTTGGTGGCCTCTCTGATCAGTCTCCTCCTTGCTTGGTCACCCAGTTTGGAGGGACGGCCTTATATAGGCAGGGTCTTGGTGATACCATACTCCTTCCACTTCATAATGATTGTCCTGACTGTGTGAAATATTTTTATACCCATCCCTCATCTGTGCCTTTGCACAGCTTTATCCCAGAGGTCTTTTGAAATCTCCTGGGTGCTCATGGTTGAGTCTTTGATGTGAAATGCTCTACCCAGCAGAGGAAACCCACAGGAACAGCTGATTACCTTCGCAAAAGCGGAAGGTTATGTTTTGATCGCTGTGTATTTATTTGTATGTCTGTGTGTGTGTGTGTATGTTATTCGCATAACTCAAAAAGTATTCAACCGAATTGCATGAAATTTGGTGGGATGATTGGTTATTATACGGGACACATTTGATTAGATTTTGGGAGCAATCGGGTCAAAGGTCAAGGTCAAGGTCACGAAAAGGTCAAAATCGTATTTTTACCAAGTACAGAACAGTAGCTGCGGCGAAGGTATGCGCTCTACCGAGTGCCCGTTCTAGTTTTATTTTGAAATAATCAGAATCACAACAATTTAACACAGGCGGAGGCCAATTAACTGTGGTGTATGATTTTGACAGTGATTGGTTACACCTGAGATAATTTATAATTGCTATTATCAAGGGGGTGGGGTTGGTGGGCACTTATCCAACCAAGATAATCCAGTTTTGTATTTTTAATTTATTTTCTGAAATTTGTAGAATTTGTTTCTCAGTTGGAAGTTGTGGGTTACAATGTGTAAATAAAGGTGGAAAAAGTCTGATTTCATGCATTTTAATTCCACGCAATACGGCAACAAAAGGTGAAAAATTTGAAGGGGGTGTAGTCTTTCTATAGGCACTGTATATAAACCTCTCCAATGCTCTGGAAAATCCTTTCGTTTTGCAGATAATTTCACTGACTGGCAAACAGCAGATGTGCCATTCTCTGCTAATCTGGAATGAATTATGTGCTCGTCTGATGAATGAACGATTAATTTCAATCCCAGGAAACCAAACTCATGTTGTTGCTCTGGAAGGATCATCAAACAAACCCACCTGTGCATTTCTATGGTCAGCCATTTTAAGATTGTTTCAGTCACTTGAACTTCGAGGCCTCACCATTTTCCTCAACCATAATCACAAAACTGGTCTCCGAAGGCAGTTGCAGGCTGGACATCCTCTGTTGTTCCAAATCATCCCTAAAAAAGACAGAAGTTCTCAAAGCTTGCAAGGCCTTTTCTTTGGCTTAATGGAGTACTGCTCACCCTTATATATTGGTACCCCAGCATTACATCTCTCATTAATCATGAAGAATCTGAAGCTCTCAACATTTTTGACACTCCAATAACGAGGCTGAAGCACAAGGCCTTTCACTCACATATTCCTGACAGGTCATGGCCTCTTGTTTTTTTTTTAACCACCTTTCCTCCGTTGTAGCTGCCTTTGCTCTCAGCCCTCCGAGACTCCTCAGCCCTCCAGGACACACATGTTCTTCCAGGAACCCTCTTCTGGTTATAAATATATAACCACCTTTAGAGGCCATTTTTCCCCACAAGCGGGGGTTGGCCTTTTTCGGGAACCGTGGTTGTTGTTGTTTTTCGGTCCCCTTTTTGAAGCAATGTTTTACGGCCGGATGCCCTTCCTGACGCCAACCCTTTTTGCCGCCTTTAACGACAAACAGGGAATTACCAGTGAACTGGTCCTCAATTAGCCGACCTCGGAAGGATGACAGGCTGAGTCAACCCCCCTGGCGTTAATTCAGCGATCGACCGGGATTCAAACCCAGGATCCTAGGATCCTAAGCTGGCACCCTAGCCGCTAGCCCAACACCAGGGTTGCCCAACACCAACAACACCAACACCTCAGCACATACGGTCTGGTTAAACTCCCAAAATCCAGGCTTGCTGAACACACCTCCATTCTTTCAATCTTCTTTTCTCCTATGTATATAGCTGCCTTCCTCAGGCTATTCATCCCACTTTTTCATCCAGAGGCTTCGAGCAAGTGGTATCTGGCTTCGTTTAGCAAGCAGTACCTCGGTAAGAAATGTATTTTTCTGTCTGGCCTCGTTACCCCCTCTTGTGCTGGTCCTGTGAAGAGGTTTCCCAGCTTCAGGACTGGGTAAATGCTTTGCCCGTTTTTCCTATTATTTTTCGCTGAGGCCCATTACAATTAGTAGCTCTCAGCCTTGTTTATGACGAATTTCAATGTAAAACAAAATTGAATCCAAAACAGAACTCTGACCTCATATGTGCAGGGAAGCATCAAAAAGCCCACTTGTATGCCAGTGGAAGCATCTAAATATATAAAGGAGTGTGTTTATTTCTCTGACACGCATGAAGTGACCTCATGTTCACGGAACGGAAGTGACGTCGCATTCACCACTCAAAGGGAGCACACGCAATATCAGTGTTAACGCCTATCGCCATTTTGTTTCCACTCAGGAAAGGTAAATTTGTATCGTCCAAAACTTTTACGACACGCATCCGAATTTAGGTTGAGTGCGTGACCATTCCGATTGTTTTCACAACTATAATGCTGGAGGTGAGACGTTAGTAATTTTTATTAGCAGCAACAATATATATACAGGTGAGTAATTTTACTGTCATTTGAAATTCCATTATCACTTTGAAAATAAGTATTTTTCGAAAATAATCATACCTTTATGAAACAAAAGTAAATTCACAAGTCTGTGAGTTCTATTCTTCACAACCATGTTGTGATTAGGTGGAATACTTTTGGTCCCATCATCTTCGACGGGCTTTACACTTGTGTATATATACATATATATACATATATATATATATATGTATATATATATATATATATATATATATTATATATATATATATATATATATTATATATATATATATACTAGTTTGGCTCGGCTTGCTACGCTCGCCTCACCACACATCGTTACTGAGGAACGGGCTTATTTTAGCTGAGGATAATAACTGTACCTGAGTTGTTGTGTTGTCATGATTTACACCAATCATAATACAAACAATTATTTTGCACAAATTTATTTGTAGTGTTTGTGATATTACATTTTTATAAGCAATTTAGGTTGAAGATTTAGGTTGAAAAAAAAAAACAATTAAAAAAAGAACACCTCAGCACATACGGTCACGTGAAAAAGTAAGTACACGCCATGTAAAGTTTTGACTTTTTCAACATATTTCAACATACAGCTATTTGATCTTCATTTCAACAATATTGATAGATAAAGGTGATATAACAACAAATATCATGAAACATTTACATTTTGTAGTCCATTGTATAATTTAAATAAACATAAATGCAAATTTCGCATGTGGAAAAAGTAAGTACACCCCTACATTTATCACTACTTCAAATACCTAAAATTAGAGTCAGGTGCACCAGCTCAGGTGCAAATGATTAATGGCTGTGAGGTGTTTTTAATTTCGTGGTGGTGAGGTGTTTTTATTACGTGTTTTATGGCTGTGATGTGTTTTTATTACGTGTTTTATGGCTGTGATGTGTTTTTATTACGTGTTTTATGGCTGTGAGGTGTTTTAAATTACTTGGTGGTGAGGTGTTTTGAATTACGTGGTGGTGAGGTGTTTTGAATTACGTGGTGGTGCGGAGTTTTGAATTACGTGGTGGTGAGGTGTAATCGTCCCAGACTTCCAGTCTGCACCTACCCCTCCCCTATGTATGTGCTGAGGGGTTCTTTCTTGGAAAAAAAAAAACATTCAACCTAAATTGCCTATAAAAATGTAATCTATCTATAATTCCAGTAATCTCTGTGTGTATGTTTGTATGTTTGTATGTTTGTATGTATGTATGTATGTATGTTTGTCTGTGACCGCTGTTTCTCGACAACTACCGGTCCGATATACTTGAAACTTGCCAGGTATATTGCTGGGGACCCGAGGATGTGCCTTTTCAAGGTTTGAAATTAATCGGACAAGTAGTTACCGAGCTATGGCGATTTCTTTACCAAACTCCGCAAGCCGTTCGCTTTGGACCAAACCATTGCATGTAAATAGAGGGGGGGGGGATTATCACCGTACTCGCAAGCCGTTCGCTTTGGACCAAACCATTCCATGTAAATAGAGGGGGGGGGATTGTCACCGTACTCGCAAGCCGTTCGCTTTGGACCAAACCATTTCATGTAAATAGAGGGGGGGGGGGGGGGGGATTGTCACCGTACTCGCAAGCCGTTCGCTTTGGACCAAACCATTTCATGTAAATAGAGGGGGGGGATATAATTTTAGATATATATATAGTACGGGCATGCCCTAGTAATAATAATAATAATAATAATAATGCATTTATTTTATATAGCGCTTTTCAGGAAGCCCAAAGACGCTTTGACAGAGTGCAAAACATAATGCATAGCAAAACATAAAAACAATTGCAAAAAAAGAAGAATCAATAGGGAAATATTCAAAGCACAAAGGAGGGAGAAGGAGAGGAGATAGTCAGGGGTTAGATGCTGTGGGTTAAATGTTGAATGCAGTGTTGAACAGGTGGGTCTTGAGTGATGTTTTGAATGTGGTGAGTGAGGAGGAGTCTCTGATGGTGTGAGGTAGCGAGTTCCAGAGGATGGGAGCAGCGATGGAGAAGGCCCTGTCCCCCCAGGATCTAAATTTGGTCCGGATGGGGGGGGGGGGGTCAGGAGGTTGGTACCAGCAAGGCGGAGGTTGCGGGTGGGAGTGTGTCTGGAGAGGAGGTCAGCCAGGTAGGATGGGGCCAGGTTATGGAGGGCTTTGTAGGTCAAGAGGAGGATTTTGTACTGGATTCTCTGGGAGATGGGGAGCCAGTGAAGCTTGTAAAGGACGGGGGTGATGTGGTCACGGGTCCGGGAATGGGTGAGTAGACGGGCAGCGGAGTTCTGAATGTATTGGAGTTTATTGGTGATTGTTGAGGGTGAACCATAAAGGAGGCTATTGCAGTAGTCCAGACGGGAAGTGATGAAGGCGTGGATGAGGGTTTCTGCAGCCACGGAGGAGAGGGATGGACGGAGACGGGCGATGTTTTTCAGGTGAAAGCAGGCTGTCTTTGTGATCTGTTTAGTGTATTTGTCGAAGGAGAGGGTTTGGTCAAAGATGATGCCAAGATTCCGGATGTGAGGGGAGGTGGATACTGGGAAACCGTCGATGTTGAGGGCAAAGTTATGGGTGGACTTGGTGAGCGTTTTTGGGCCAATGATGATTATTTCAGATTTATCACAGTTAAGTTTGAGGAAGTTGATTTGAAGCCAGGATTTTATTTCAGTGATGTAGTTTGTCAGGATAGAGTGGGTGGCAGTGGAGATGGACTTGGTGGAGATGAAAAGCTGGATGTCATCGGCGAAGCAGTGGAATTGGAGACCATGACGGCGGATTAAGTGACCGAGGGGGGACAGGTAAAGGATGAAGAGGAGGACCCTTGGGGGACACCTTGGGGGAGGGGAGCAGTGGGGGATTTGCAGTTATTGATGGAGATGAACTGACGTCTGTCAGAGAGGTATGATTTAATCCAAGAGAGGGCAGTGCCGGTAATGTTAAAGGTGGTTTCAAGTCGGGTGAGGAGGATGGTGTGATCGATGGTGTCAAAGGCGGCGCTGAGGTCGAGGAGGATGAGAATGTTGAGGTTGCCAGCGTCAGAGGAGAGGAGAAGGTCGTTGGTGATTTTGAGGAGAGCAGTTTCAGTACTGTGGTTGGAGCGGAATCCGGATTGGAATGTTTCAAACAGGTTATTGGCAGAGAGGTGATGTTTGAGTTGAGTGGCTACAGCGCGTTCCAAAACCTTTGACAGAAAGGGTAGGTTGGAGATGGGTCTGAAGTTATTTAGGGTGTCAGGGTTTAGTCCAGGTTTTTTCAGAATGGGGGTAACAGCAGCAATTTTGAGGGATGGTGGGACAATGCCTGTAGACAGGGAGGAGTTTATTGTTGCAATGATAAGTGGAGAGAGAGCAGGAAGGGAGGCCTTGACAAAGCTGGAGGGGATGGGGTCAAGAGTGCAGGTGGCAGTTTTCATTCCGATGAGGAGTTCAGAGAGGTCATTAGGGGAGACTGGGGAGAATTGAGACAGGGGATGGCAGGATAAGGGGGGGCAGGTGGTTTAAGGGGAAGCGGGTGCGGCGGTGGTCAAGCTGTTGTAGATGTTTTCAATTTTGCGTTGGAAGAATGAAAGGAAGGAGATGCAGTTGTCTATTGTGAATGACTGGGTGGTGGTGTTCAGGGGGCTGAGGAGTTTGTTTATTGTAGAGAAGAGTGCTTTTGGGTTTCCGGAGCCAGAGTGGATAATTTGAGAGTAGTAGGCGGAGCGGGCGCGGGAGAGGGCATCTTTATAGTGTTGTATGTGGTCCTTGTAGGCCTGCGAGTGAACTGTGAGACCTGTTTTATTGCGGAGTCTTTCAAGTTGGCGAGCACGAGTTTTCATCAGGCGGAGTTCAGGGGTAAACCAGGGAGCAGAATGGGTGAAAGAAACTGTTTTGGTTTTTACAGGCGCAAGTTGGTCAAGGCAGGAGGAGAGAGTGTGGTTGTAGTAGTCAGTGAGGTCAGAAGGGGTGTGGAGGTCAACGAAGGGAGAAGTGGACATTTTTTCAGAGAGGGTCGATGAGAATGAGGTAGGTGAAAGAGCGTTTAGCTTACGGAAGTTGATAGTGCGATAATGCCTTGGTGCTGGGGTGGGGATGTTGATGGTCAGAGTGATGGCTAGGTGGTCAGAGAGAGTGAGGTCGGAGCCAGAGAGATGGTGCAAAATTAGTCCAGTAGATTTGTGCATTCGCAGTAGTAATATCACAAACACAATAAATACATTTGTGCAAAATAATTGTTTGTATTATGATTGGTGTAAATCATGACAACACAGCAACTCAGGTACAGTCATTATTCTCAGCTAAAATAAGCCTGTTCCTCAGTAACGACATTAGCCAAGCTAGTATATGTATTTAAAAAAAAAAAAAAAAAACACCTTTAGACGCCATGTTGGCCTTTTTCGGGAACCGTGGTTGTTGTTGTTTTTTGGTCCCCTTTTTGAAGCAATGTTTTACGGCCGGATGCCCTTCCTGACGCCAGCCCTTTTTGCCGCCTTTAACGACAAACAGGGAATTACCAGTGAACTGGTACTCAATTTGCCGACCTCAGAAGGATGAACAGGCTGAGTCAACCCCCCTGGCGTTAATTCAGCGATCGACCGGGATTCGACCCCAGAATCCTTGGTATCCTAAGCCGGCACCCTAGTCGCTAGCCCAACACCAGGGTTATATGTATGTAAGCTAGTATATATGTGTGTGTGTGTGTGTGTGTGTGTGTGTGTGTGTGTGTGTGTGTGTGTGTGTGTGTGTGTGTGTGTGTGTGTGTGTGTGTGTGTGTGTGTATATATATATATATATAAATAAGGTTTTGCCTCAATCTCGCAGGCAATTGCTTTTCTTACAAAATGTATCCTCTTATAGATGGAGGTACATCCAACAAGGATGGACGATGGCATTTCATGGGGAGGGCTAAAGAAAAACAATCCGGCGATGAACCGACGAATCATGCTTGCAACTGGTTGTGGTTGTAGCTCCGCCCACACGACTGACGTGACGTCAACCGGCAGAGTGAACACTGACAAGGTTACAGAGTTATCCCAGAATGCCATGCACGCCGCCATGTTGGTTATATTCACGTCCTTGTCAATGCTCGCATCAGTAGCTCTCCAATGACAATCTAGCACGTTGATTACTTTATCTCGTTATTCTGACTTACTGCAATGGAAGGTTACGCTAATTATTTGGCCTCGTTTACCTTGCCAACCAATATGGCGCCCGCGCACTGCATCATGGGTACTGAAACCCCTCTAGACGTTCGACCAAACCAAAGTAAATGTTAGGAGGTACAGTTAGATGCGGAAATTATTGTTAATCACACCTGTGCTCAAAACCGGAGGTACACGAGATATCAGACAAAAGAAAAAGATATTCGCATATCAATACAATAATTTAAGTTAAAAATGACCACGGTGGAGTTAAGATTCACGATGATTTATCAACAAAGATTCAAATCGATCCTAATTAAAGACATGATGACGATACACAGAACAACCAAGCGGGCCCCTTTGGGTTGTACCTCGCTCGTTCTCAAGGTGTGGGGCGAATCCACCACATCGCAATATTTCTCTCTCCATTTGCAAAACAACCTTCTCTGCGAACTTCGTTGATCTTACATCCGCAAAGTTGGAGCTAAAAATAAGTGTTATAAATGTATAAATCTATACCGATTTTCATACAATATACGTTGAAAAGGGGCCAGGAAGTCAAAGCAGCATATCGACTGAGTGAGGAGAGGACTGAGGACGAGGAGTGAGGAGTGAGGGCAAATGAACGTTAAAAAAAAACAAAAAACTATTAATCACTACACTGACATGGTTGATATGCCACGCACAAGTAAAATAGAGCCGAGGTGAAGAATAAAATATTTCTTTTGATACAATGTCCGTTATAAAATCGTGGTTATACAATGTAAATAACCGTTTCCAAAGCCAATCTCATTATTCAAAACCACAACGAAAACAATCCAAAATTTACCAACATTGTTCTCTCACCTCTGCGAATTACACCGCCAGGAAACTCTGAAACCACCAAAGAGTGACTTTTTGCACAGCTTCTGTATACTGTATAATTTACGTTGGATTTGTGCTTCGCAGGCACTGCGTTGTCCGAGAGGACGATTAAATAGTCATCCCTCTGCTGTACGTTAAGCCGGCTGTCTCATCTCCGAGCATTAGTTGGTGGATGGTGGTGGTGGATGCTGCGGTATATTTTGCGAACATACTGAACAATTTACAAATACCTGAGCTGGCGATTGCTGGGGGAGGCAAAGCCAAACCACCCAGTGTAAGACCGACCATACTCCATAGGCAGAAGTGAGACATTATTCTGTAATTTTTCACATTCGACACGACAACGTTTCGGAAAGGATTTAAAAAAAAATCGCTTCTGAGAAGAAAACGACCATGGTTTGTGAACGTGCAAAAACGTCATGCGTCATCGGCCGACGTACGTCATACGTAATAGCCTGACGTACATCACGTGTTGAGACGCTCGTTTTCTGGGGGACAGCGGAACGCATCACTTCCTGCTTGTGGTAGCGTCGAAGGAGGAGAAAGGTACGGGAGTCGGAGTGTTGGTAGTTGTTGTAGTGGTGTTGAGGAGGAAAGAAAGATTGGGGAAGAGGGGAGGAAGTCGAGGTAGTTAAAGTCAGGAAGAGAAAAATGGCGACAACTGGCTTAGCCTCCGTGGGAAAAGCGGACTTTATTGTAGGCGGAAAGTACAGGTTGATGCGGAAGATCGGCAGCGGGTCCTTCGGCGACATTTACCTGGCGATCAACGTCACGACTGGCGAGGTACCAACATTTTCTTTGATTTACCAATTGTTACCTATTTGTCATACGCTGCTCTTTCTACTGACGTACTGTCATGATGATTTAGTTCGTCGCTTTAGCCAAGCCTAATGGTAATAGCATAGTATTATCCACAGCTCTGTCTCAACTTTTGCTGCTATTGAGTATTAACCCCCACCACTCGCTTTGTTGTCATTCACCTGCCCCTCCAAATCAGCTTTGTTGTCATTCACTGCCCCCCCCCACACCCCAAATCAGCTTTGTTGTCATTCGCTGCCCCCCACCCCAAATCAGCTTTGTTGTCATTCACTGCCCCCCCTCCAAATCAGCTTTGGTTCACTGCCCCCCCTCCAAATCAGCTTTGTTGTCATTCACTGCCCCCCCTCCAAATCAGCTTTGTTGTCATTCACTGCCCCCCACCCCAAATCAGCTTTGTTGTCATTCACTGCCCCCCTCCTAATCAGCTTTGTTGTCATTCACTGCCCCCCCCCACACCCCAAATCAGCTTTGTTGTCATTCACTGCCCCCCCCCCCCACCCACCCCAAATAAGCTTTGTTGTCATTCACTGCCCCCCCCACCCCAAATCAGCTTTGTTGTCATACACTGCCCCCCACCCCAAATCAGCTTTGTTGTCATTCACTGCCCCCCCCCCCACCACAAATCAGCTTTGTTGTCATTCACTGCCCCCCACCCCAAATCAGCTTTGTTGTCATTCACTGCCCCCCCCCCCAAATCAGCGTTGTTGTCATTCACCTCCCCCCCCACCCCAGTCAGCTGTGTTGTCATTCAACCCCCCACACCCCCCCCCAAATCAGCTTTGTTGTCATTCACTGCCCCCCCCCCCACCTCAAATCAGGTTTGTTGTCATTCACCTCCCCCCACCCCAAATCAGCTTTGCTGTCATTCACCTCCCCCCCACCCCAATCAGCTGTGTTGTCATTCACACCCCCCCTCAAATCAGCTTTGTTGTCATTCAACCCCCCCCCCAAATCAGCTTTGTTGTCATTCAACCCCCCCCCCAAATCAGCTTTGTTGACATTCAACCCCCCCCCCCCCAATTAGCTTTGTTGTCATTCAACCCCCCCCCCCCAAATCAGCTGTGTTGTCATTCAACCCCCCCCCAAATCAGCTGTGTTGTCATTCACCCCACCCTAAATCAGCTTTGTTGTCATTCACTGCCCCCCCCACCCCAAATCAGCTTTGTTGTCATTCACTGCCCCCCCAACCCCAAATCAGCTTTGTTGTCATTCAACTCCCCCAACCCCAATCAGCTGTGTTGTCATTCACCTCCCCCAACCCCAATCAGCTGTGTTGTCATTCAACCCCCCCCCCCCCCAAATCAGCTTTGTTGTCATTCACTGCCCCCCCCCACCCCAAATCAGCTTTGTTGTCATTCACCTCCCCCCACCCCAATCAGCTGTGTTGTCATTCAACCCCCCCCCCCCCCCGCCCCAAATCAGCTTTGTTGTCATTCACTGCCCCCGTCTCCACACCAAATCAGCTGTGTTGTCATTCAACCCCCCCCCCCCCACCCCAAATCAGCTTTGTTGTCATTCACTGCCCCCCTGCCCACCCCAAATCAGCTTTGTTGTCATTCAACCCCCCCCCCCAAATCAGCTTTGTTGTCATTCAACCCCCCCCCCCCAAATCAGCTTTGTTGACATTCAACCCCCCCCCCCAAATTAGCTTTGTTGTCATTCAACCCCCCCCCCCCCCAAATCAGCTGTGTTGTCATTCAACCTCCCCACCCCAAATCAGCTTTGTTGTCATTCACTGCCCCCCCCCCCCCAACCCAAAATCAGCTGTGTTGTCATTCAACTCCCCAAACCCAATCAGCTGTGTTGTCATTCAACCCCCCCCCCCAAATCAGCTTTGTTGTCATTCACTGCCCCCCACACCCCAAATCAGCTTTGCTGTCATTCACTGCCCCCCCCCACCCCAAATAAACTTTGTTGTCATTCACTGCCCCCCCCACCCCAAATAAACTTTGTTGTCATTCACTGCCCCCCCCCCCACCCCAAATAAACTTTGTTGTCATTCACTGCCCCCCCCCCCACCCCAAATCAGCTGTGTTGTCATTCAACCCCCCCACCCCAAATCAGCCTTGTTGTCATTCACTGCCCCCCCCCACCCCAAATCAGCTTTGTTGTCATTCACCTCCCCCACCCCAATCAGCTGTGTTGTCATTCAACCCCCCATGCCCCCCCAAATCAGCTTTGTTGTCATTCACTGCCCCCCCCCCCACCACAAATCAGCTTTGTTGTCATTCACCTCCCCCCCCACCCCAAATCAGCTTTGTTGTCATTCACCTCCCCCCCCCACCCCAATCAGCTATGTTGTCATTCACCCCCTCCCCCCAAATCAGCTTTGTTGTCATTCAACCCCCCCCCCCAAATCAGCTTTGTTGTATTTCAACCCCCCCCAAATCAGCTGTGTTGTCATTCAACCCCCCTCAAATCAGCTTTGTTGTCTTTCACTGCCCCCCCCCACCCCAAATCAGCTTTGTTGTCATTCAACACCCCCCCCCCCCAAATCAGCTTTGTTGTCATTCAACCCCCCCCCCAAATCAGCTTTGTTGTCATTCAACCCCCCCCCAAATCAGCTGTGTTGTCATTCACCCCACCCTAAATCAGCTTTGTTGTCATTCACTGCCCCCCCCACCCCAAATCAGCTTTGTTGTCATTCACTGCCCCCCCCCAACCCCAAATCAGCTTTGTTGTCATTCAACTCCCCCAACCCCAATCAGCTGTGTTGTCATTCACCTCCCCCAACCCCCCAATCAGCTGTGTTGTCATTCAACCCCCCCCCCCCAAATCAGCTTTGTTGTCATTCACTGCCCCCCCCCCACCCCAAATCAGCTTTGTTGTCATTCACCTCCCCCCACCCCAATCAGCTGTGTTGTCATTCAACCCCCCCCCCCCCCGCCCCAAATCAGCTTTGTTGTCATTCACTGCCCCCTCTCCACACCAAATCAGCTGTGTTGTCATTCAACCCCCCCCCCACCCCAAATCAGCTTTGTTGTCATTCACTGCCCCCCCTGCCCACCCCAAATCAGCTTTGTTGTCATTCAACCCCCCCCCCAAATCAGCTTTGTTGTCATTCAACCCCCCCAAAATCAGCTTTGTTGTCATTCACTGCCCCCCACCCCAAATCAGCTTTGTTGTCATTCACTGCCCCCCCCCCACCCCAAATCAGCTTTGTTGTCATTCACCTCCCCCCACCCTAATCAGCTGCGTTGTCATTCAACCCCCCCCCCCGCCCCCCCCCCCCCCCCGCAAAATCAGCTTTGTTGTCATTCACTGCCCCCTCCCCACCCCAATCAGCTGTGTTGTCACTCACCGCCCCCCACCCCAATCGGCTTTGTTGTCATTCACCGCCCCCCCCCCCCCAAATCAGCTTTGTTGTCATTCACCTCCCCCCCCCCCACCCCAATCAGCGTTGTTGTCATTCACCGCCCCCCACCCCAATCAGCTTTGTTGCCACTCACAATTGTTGTCACCTCCCACCCACCCCCCCACCCTATCAGTTTTATTGTCATCCCCCCCCCTCATCCCAAATCAGCTTTGTTGTCACCCCCCCCCTCCCAAATCCGCTGTGTTGTCATCCCCCTCCTCCCAAATCTGCTTTGTTGTCACCCCCCCCCCTCCAAATCAGCGTTGTTGTCATTCACCGCCCCCCACCCCAATCAGCGTTGTTGTCATTCACACTCCCCCCCCCCCACCCATTGTTGTCATCCCCCCCCCCCAAATCAGCGTTGTTGTCATTCATACTCCCCCCAAATCAGCGTTGTTGTCATTCACACTCCCTCCCCCCCCCCCCCCACCCATTGTTGTCACCCCCCTCCACCCCCCAAATCAGCGTTGTTGTTGTTGTTGTTGTTGTAAGAATTAGAGTTACAACATTGGCTCAGATCATGAGTTTAATATCATTCAATCCCTAACAATACCTGTAAAGAGAACCAACGAACATCATCTATCTATAATTCCAGCAATCTCTGTGTGTCTGTGTGTCTGTGTGTTTGTTTGTCTGTGACCGCTGTTTCTCGACAACCACGGGTCCGATATACTTTAAACTTGCCAGGTATATTGCTGGGGACCCGAGGATGTGCCTTTTCAAGGTTTTAAATTAATCGGACAAGTACTTACCGAGCTATGTCCAAAAAACGCTTCAACCAATCAGAGAGCAGCGAGCTATCACGTGTGCCGAACGTGGCGATCAGACTCTACCTCGGACGGCACATTTGACAGTGTATTCATTTATTTCACGTTGGAAAACTATGTTGCCGTTAAACTATGTTTTAAAACGAATTCAAACTGCGATTAAATTAAAACGATTCATCGTAACTGCGACGATTTGCGAACTTCCGGACAGTGAAGACTTCACTTCCGGCAGCCAATCACAGAACGCTTTGTTGCGTAGGCGTGGCCGATGTGAGAACGAGCGGAGGTGAGCGCGTTACGAGCTGACCGCCATTACGGTACGGTTCGTAATTCGATTTCTTCCGGAGAAAATAATAATTTCTCGATTTCATATGCGCATTATTTCTCCCAATTCAGTCAGAGCGAAGGGCGGAAGCGAAGAGCGTTGTTTTTTTTGTTTACGGGCGTACGGGCGGGGTAGAGCGTACGGGTAGCGTTTTTTTTTTTTTTGGCAAGGAACGGGCACCCACGTACGGGCAATGCCCTAGTATCAATAAACAGCATACATCTGAACTTGTAATGAGTTTACAGATGAGCACAAGCAAGCAAGCCGTATCAAAGCGGCAGTACGTACCATCTAGTTATGCACCAGCATAGCATACAGTTAATGTCTCGGGTATGATCATAGCGCTGAATGACCGAGTTCTTATAACGGCCGCATGACACCTGGGTTCAGACATTAGACAGAATTTCATGACATTCTCCCCGGCATTAAATCTACACTACCCCTAGGGGTGAAAGCAAGTGGAATAGCAGTATAGGAACTCAGGTAGCAAAAGAGTACATTGAGCAGCAAGTCATCTCAGTCCCAGCCGTAGCGATCGGGGCGTCGAATGTCGCTGCCGGCGTGTGTTCGGTAAGCGTCGGAAGGTCGGTAAGCGTCGGGAGTTCGGTAAGCGTCGGGAGCTTCAACCGCGAGACCAAATTCCCCCACGTCGGAATAATCGCCTATCTCGGGAGACGGCGGCGGCGGCTCAGGGCCGATTGGGTCGGGCGTGTGCGGGAACGGAGCCGACGGTGAATTCCCCATCAACAGGTCCCCCTGGCTGAACTCCGGCTGAATGGTATCCCCGCACGAAGCAAGATGACGCACCGAGACTGTGGACTCGCGTCCATTAGGCAGCAGCACTCGAGCGTGCTCGGGATTGGCCTGGAGAATGTGAACCTTGTCGACAAGTGGGTCATATTTACTTTGACGAACAGCGCGTCTGAGGAAAGCCGGTCCGGGCTCAGCTAGCCAACCCGGCAAAGGTCGAACAGCTCCAGAACGGCGCGAGTAACGAAACAGATGGTCGTGAGGAGTTTGAGAGTAGCTGAGCATTATAAAGTCCTAATCGAGTTTAACGCCCCGTGCACCATACAGGTCCATCGGTCCAGTCCTTGTCCGCGAGACTTAAGGCCCAGGGTAATGGCCTTCCATATAATGCCATTAAATCTTTCCACCTGACTGTTCGCCTGGGGCCTGTATGGGGTAGTAGAGCTTGAAGCTATATTGCGCTGAAGTAAAAAGGTCCTCACATCCTGGGATATAAACACAGCACCTCGATCGGTGTGTACGTAAGCCGGATTCCCGAACATGGAGAACAAAATCTGCAGACACCGGATAACCGTCGCAGCAGACATATCACGGCACGGGAAAGCAAAAGGGAATCTGGAGAACTCATCAACTATCGTGAGAAGATAGCGAGAGCTATCCGTGGCTGGTAGGCCAGGACTAACAGGGAAACACGAAGCCGGTAGAGGCCCTTTAAAATCCATTGCCAATCTCAACCCAAGGCCGAGTAGCCCAAATCAGTGTACCCATAGGCGGTTTGTAGAAACGAGGTTTGAGTTCTGTACAAACGGAACAAGTGCGACACAGCCGTCGAATGTCCTCAACAAAGTAGGGCAAATTGTGACTGTGCACATAATGAGCGAAACGCGTCACTCCAGGATGGCACAACGTTTCATGAAGAACATGCAGAGCCTCAAAGGAGGTGAGACTCGCACACACACCGAAGGCCGTGATAATGCGTCGGCGGCGAGATTATCCCTCCCTGGGCGATACTTAATAGTGTAGCAAAAATCGGCTAGCGCTATCCGCCAGCGAGTGATCTTTTCGTTCTTCATGCGTTGAGCATGGTGTGTGTCGTACATGAAAGCTACGCTTTGCTGGTCACTAATGACCTCAAAAGATTTGACAAACAGATAGGGTCTCCAACGCCTAATAGACTCAACGATGGCGTACGCTTCCTTCATGACAGACAAATGACGTTTCTCCGCGGAGGAGAGAGTCCTTGAAAAGAAGGCTACAGGTCACCCCCCCCCTGAGAGAGCGTGGCAGCTATCGCGTGGTCGGACGCATCGCTTTCCAAAACAAAGGGTAGACTGTCATCGATAGACGACACAGCGGCGCCAGCTATATCGGACTTCAGGCCATGGAAAGCGATCTTGGCGGCATGACCCATAGGGAACACTTTGCAATGTACAAGCGGGCGGAGCTTTTCTGAAAAATTTTGAACCCACTTGGAGTAGTGTGCAAATAGGCCGAGAGCACACTTCAATGAAGCGCGATCATGTGGTAGGGCCATGTCGAGCAAAGGTCGCAGCCGCTCCTTGTCTGGAGTGATAGAGCCCTGGGTCACGGTGTACCCCAGGCGATCTATCGTGCGGGTGGAATCGTGACATTTAGCCTCGGTCAGAGTTAGCCGATACGTGCGCGCAACCTGGAGGAAACACCGCAAATTAGCATCATGGTGGGCCTGATCATACCCACAAACTGTTAGATTGTCCAGGTAAACAAAGGCATCGGTTAAGTGTTCCTTAGCGATTATGTCATATATGGCCCTTTGAAAGCATGCCACCCCGTTTGTGACCCTGAAAGGTAATCAAGTGAACTGGTACAACCTCTGTCCGGATTCAAACCCGGTGTAGACGCGATCGGCCTCCGCGATAGGGATCTGATGATATGCGCTGCGGAGATCTAATGTGCTGTAGATCGAGTACTGGGCCACCTGTCGAACCAGGGAATCCAATCCCGGGAGTGGGTAGGTGTCCAGTTGTGTAAACCAATTAATCGTCTGTCAGTAGTCGATTACCATGAATTTGCTATGATTTTCTGTCTGGACTACCAGAACTTGAGCCCTCCAAGGCGATCGACTAGGTTCGATTATACCATCCTTCAGAAGTCGGCGAGTTTCCTCCGCTATAAATTGCGTGTCAGCCCGCGAGTATCGTCGCGATTTAACGGCAACCGGGGTGCAGTCAGGAGTCAAATTTGGAAACGGTGTCAGGGGTTCAATTTCCATCCCCTGCAAGAGCACACACAGCGAGAGTATTGTCACCTCCAAATTCCATTTCCAAGCGTCCATGTCGACGGAGAAAATCATGACCTGGTAGCACTTCTGCACATAACGTTGGTAAAACCATTAAATGCACATCCGGAAACATTCGGCCATTGATCACTAGCTTCAGCCAGCATTCGCCTTTGGTACGCAGCCAAAGAGCTTGGGAAGCCATGAAAATCTTGCGTGTTGTCCCGAGAATCGGCCATCCATGCTTCTGGACGAGCCGCATGTCAACATAGCTATCAGTAGAGCCCGTGTCAATCAAGGCGTTGACCATCTGCCCCTCAACCATGACTGGAATAACAGCGTTGGTTAACCCGGGTGGACCTGTAGTTGTTGAAACATCCAGAGGTGGCGATCGAGCCACGCACGTAGGTCCGACGCCAGCTACTGTCGAGCGTGGCGTAGTTTGCGAAACATCCAGATGTGGCAATCGAGCCACGTGCGCAGGTCCGACGCCAGCAGGTGGCGATCGAGCCACGTGCGCTGATCCAACGCCAGCAGGTGGCGAGCGTGAAATCGCCATGGGCGATAAAAGACTTCCTGTCAAGGACGTGCATGCCACGCGAGGCCCGTGCGGGGAGATCACAGTCAAGGGCGCGCGACGGCGCCTCGCAGGCTGCGAGTTGATCCTAGTCAAGGTCGCGTGGGATGCAGATTGTGCGCCGGACCGCGCGAAAAGCACGGACAATGTCGGGCGAGTTCGCTGGCCCATTCGCTGGCTCCGTGTCGATCGGCATGCCTTTGAGAAATGACCTTTCCGTGAACACGAATGACACGTCGCCTCGCGCGGGGCAAACTGCTCTCAAATGATTTTGATTCCCACAAAAATAGCACTTTGCGGTACCCCCGGCAGAGGGGGTTGTGGCAGCAGCGGCGGTCACGCTGGGAGCCGAAGCCTCAAGAGTGTCCGTTGTTCCCGATTCCAGCGGAGGTTTAGCATCCGCTCGCTCCGCTGCAGCAGCCCTCTCCGGTCGCTCACCGGTTAGCCCCGCAGTGACGTACGGACGATCGTGTCGATCGTATGCCTCAGATTGTCTCCTTGCCTCGTCGTAAACGAGCGCATTCTTGTGAGCAGTCTCAAGAGTTAAATCGGCCGTCTCTAGCAATCTTTGTCGTATTATCGGGGAGTATACCCCAGAAACAAAAGCATCTCTCATTAAATCATCACAGACTTGTTTATGGGATCTAGGTTCACCTGTACAGTCCTTCGCTAATCGGTGGAGGTCCTGAGCGAAGTGATCGATGGATTCCGAAGGGTCCTGCCATCGTGAGGAGAGCAGGTACCGGGTGTAGACCGCGCTTCGAGTCTTGATGTAGATTCGGCGTAGTACCGCTTCAGCAGTATCGCACGTGACGCACTGAGAAATGTACTGATAAACAGAATGCGAGATGCGAGAATTAAGCACGGCGAGCTTTGTCTCATCCGTGAGATCGGCTTGGGCTCCCAGGTAACTCGTCAGCAGTTGAAGCCAGTGTTGCAGCTGCGCAGCCGAGTCCGGAGCTTGTGGATACGCTCCGAAGATCAGAACAAGGATCAGCTTATGAGTCATCGTTGTCGATCAAGACGAGAGACGAATGATATTAATTGTTGTAAGGATCAGAGTTACAATATTGGCTCAGATCATGAGTTTAATATCATTCGATCCCTAACAATACCTGTAAAGAGAACCAACGAACATCATATCAATAAACAACATACATCTGAACTAGTAATGAGTTTACAGATGAGCACAAGCAAGCAAGCCATATCAAAGCGGCAGTACGTACCATCTAGTTATGCACCAGCATAGCATACAGTTAATGTCTCAGGTATGATCATAGCGCTGAATGACCGAGTTCTTGTAACGGCTGCATAGCGGGCAAAAGCCGCATGACACCTGGGTTCAGACGTTAGACAGAATTTCATGACAGTTGTCATTCACACCCCTCCTCCCCCCCCCCCCCCCACACAGTTGTCACCCCCCCCCAATCAGCATTGTTGTCATTCACCTGCCCCCCCCCCCACACCAATCAGCTTTGTTTCCACTCGCACTCCCCCCCCCCCACCCATTGTTGTCATACCCCACCCCCCCCCAAATCAGCTTTGTTGTCATTCACCCCCACCCCATCAGCATTGTCGTCATCCCCCCAACCCCTATCCCCCATCAGCTTTGTTTCCACTCACACTCCGCCCCCCCCCCCCCCCACCCATTGTTGTCATCCCTCACCCCTCCAAATCAGCTTTGTTGTTATTCACCCCCACCCCATCAGCATTGTCGTCATCCCCCCAACCCCTATCCCCCATCAGCTTTGTTTCCACTCACACTCCCGCCCCGCCCCCCCACCCATTGTTGTCATCCCTCACCCCTCCAAATCAGCTTTGTTGTTATTCACCCCCACCCCATCAGCTTTGTTGTCATCCCCCCAACCCCCATCCCCCAATGAGCTTTGTTGTCATTCACCGCCCCCCCCCCCCCCCCAAACAGATTCCACACTCATTATTCATCAACCAATCAACTGTTTTTTCCATTCACCCCCACTGACCCTTATCTATGCTCTCCTCCTCCCCCCTCCCCTTCATAAATTATCCGTCATTTCCCCCCAACCTTACATTTGCTTTATCTCTACACCCCTCTGCCTTCCTTAAATAACACTTAACTTCCCTCATTGGTTGTCATTCCCTTCAAACCCCACTTTCCGCTTGCCCCCATTCCCCACTCCTCAGTGTTTCTGCTCTTTCTCAATATATTTTCACTTTTCCAAACATTCCACATTATGCTGTATTCCCGATGTCATGATTTGTGTTTTTCTATTTATTTGTAAAGTTCTGCCTTTGTCTGATTGCCCAATTAATCATGTCCCATTCCGAACACTGTGCTTGTACTGCTTCCACCATGAGCAGACTTCCTGCTTTGGAAGGGTCGTCATTACTCCCTCCAATAACCACGTGATTTTATAGGAATGTCACTGTTTTGCCCATGACATAAAAGCTCAGCTCACGAGTTGACGATCATAATGATGAAATATTGTAAAATGAGTTCCCTTACAAGGAACTTCAATGCAAGAGGTTTTTAGGCCCATTAAAGCCTGCGCTATTATCAGCCGATGGTTGTTTGTCTGTGCTCTAACCTTTTAAATACTAAGCATCAAACGAGGAAGCAGGAAGTCTCTAACCATTAAGCCATCGAGGTTGGTAGGTTCAAAGTGTTTTGTGAAGGCCGAATAATGACAAGATTCTTCAAGATTTTCTGTCGTATTTCTTAAGGAGCATTTCTGTCTCGACATTCATGAAATAGCAGCTGTGGAGGAACCATGATATGATGACTTGTTTAGCCATCCAGTAAATTATGGTCCCGGGCAGATTAACAGGCCTCTGACATCGACCGACTGTTCAAAATTGAAGGCACGACTGGTCCAGCTATGCAGCACTCAAGACTCAGGTTCTTGCCGACAGGACAGATTTATGAGTTGGTGGCGCCTTGTCTTCTTTTCTCAATATGGATCTTCCCATCTACAAGCATCCTTTGTGAGCTTCTGATCACATGCATATCAGCTCGAGGATTCAGTCTATTTGCAGCGGTTTGCACACAAAACTAGAATGGCACTCGCTAGAGAGCAAACCTCCGCCAGGCTGAAAGGTTTACGTTTTGTATCCCAATGATAGGCCGGATCTGGATTCGGACCTGAATCAAAATCGAATCGGCTTGTTCTTGTCACCTACCCAACTCATCCACCAAGTTTTGTCATAAGTCATCCACAACCTTTTGAGATATCATAATATGTATCGTTTTTGGTCCTATCAATGGTGAAGAATCACTTTAAAAAAAAAAAAAATTCTCATATCCGGATGCAGATTCAGATCTTCATTAAATTCTAATCGATACGTTGTTGTCACACACTCAACCTGTCCACCAAGTTTCACCTGAACCCATCCATAACTTTTTGAGATATTGTGCTATGCATCGTTGTTGGTCCTATCAATGGTGAAGAATCACTTGAAAAAAATTAAAAAAACTCTCATATCCAGATTCAGATTCAGATCTTCATTAAATTATAATCGATTCGTTGTTGTCACACATCCAACCTGTCCCCCAAGTTTCACCTGAATCCATCCAAAACTTTTTACAGATATCGTGCTATATATCGTTGTTGCTCCTATCAATTTTTTCTTTAAAATTCTCATATCCGGATGCAGATTCAGATCTTCATTAAAATCTAATCGATTCGTTGTTGTCACACATCCAACCTGTCCACCAAGTTTCACCTGAATCCATCCATAAGTTTTTACAGATATCGTGCTATACAGTCACGTGAAAAAGTAAGTACACCCCATGTAAAGTTTTGACTTTTTCAACATATTTCAACATACAGCTATTTGATCTTCATTTCAACAATTTTGATAGATAAAGGTGATATAATACAACAAATATCATGAAACATTTACATTTTGTAGTCAATTGTATAATTTAAATAAACATAAATACAAATTTTGCATGTGGAAAAAGTAAGTACACCCTTGGCTCAGACAATCTGACATCGACTGGGAGAAATTTTTGCCCACTCCTCCATGCAGAATTCTTTCAGCTGTGCGATGTTTGAGGGGTTTCTTGCATACACAGCTCGTTTCAAATCCCCCCACAACATCTCGATGGGAATTAGATCCGGGCTTTGACTTGGCCATTCCAGAACCCTCCATTTCTTTCTTTTCAGCCATTCCTTGGTGGATTTACTGGTACTAGGGCATGCCCGTACTATATATATAGGACGTGCCCGTAAGTGCGTGATGTTACCGTACAATGAATGTATCGTCCCGACGCCGCAGCTCGGATGGCGCTGCAGTTAATCGGGCCCCCAAATTCCTCATCGACGATAACTAAACAATATATTATATGAATCGCACCGTACATACCTCCTTCTAGATCTTGTTCTTGTCTTGATATACTCACTCAGGCTCACTCTATCACGACTGAGTCCTCCCAGCTCCTCCAAATGGCGCCCGCTAGCCGCTACGTAAGTCCGGAAGTGACGTCCTCATTTGACTGTCCGGAAGGTCGCAAATCGCAGTTACGATGAATCGCAAATTAGTTTTAATTAGTTTTAAAACATAGTTTAACGGCAACATAGTTTGCCGACGGGAAATAAATGAATACGCTCTCAAATGTGCCATCCGAGGCAGAGTCTGTTCGCCACGTTCGGCACACGTGATAGCTCGCTGCTCTCTGATTGGTTGAATCGTTTTTTGGACATAGCTCGGTAACTACTTCTGCGATTAATTTAAAACCTTGAAAAGGCACATCCTCGGGTCCCCAGCAATATACCTGGCAAGTTTCAAGTATATCGGACCGGTAGTTGTCGAGAAACAGCGGTCACAGACATACAAACATACAAACAAACATACACACAGAGATTAGTGGAATTATAGATAGATGTTTAGGTAGTGCTGTTAGCTAGATTCAAAATCCCGTCTCGGAACCGTCGATAAATTTTCAATTTTCATAACGGGATCTCGGATCGGCTCGGTTCCCGGCAAAATAAAAAATAAAAAAATAAAAAAATAAAAAAATAATAAGGCTTCAAAAATAATGGAATTTCATTACAATATATAAACAACAATGAAAAAAATTCATTTCTGATGTTGAGTACTTAAATTCCGACTTAGCTTCCATTTACCGGGATGAAATAAAATACACCGCCTACATGCAGATGATCGGCCACCGATGGGACCGGGTTATCTCATTACAGTTTGTATTGTCGTGTAATTTCTTGCTCGGAATTTCAGAGAGAGGGAGAAAATGTTTCTGCCCAGGCATATTCGAGTCCCGGTTGGAGTTTCATTATCATTTTGTGAGTTGTGATCGCCAAGGGGCTCGCTCCCCCCCCCCCCCCCCCCGTTCCCCTCCCCTCCTCCGCCCGGCAATGCTGGGTACTTCTGCGAGTAAATTATAAAGCAGGCGGTGTAGTGATCACCCCCCCCCCCCCTCCTTATTTTGACTCTGTGACTAAAGTAAACGTAATCAACTTATCAGGCCTAAAGTGGAGATAAGCTAACCAAAATACTTTCACATTCAAACCGTCAAACCAAACCCCGAGGGATTCTTACAATTTATAGATTTAGCGTTGCAATTAAACATAAACGTTCATCAAAAACTCATTTCATAAAACATAATGTATTGTACTTGTATTAATACATTGTGTGTAGAATAATCCGTTATAAACGTGTTTTTAATCTAAATAAACATCGTCCCTCCATTCACGGGGCTCGAGCGAGTCCCTCGATATTAATGTGCAAAAGACCATAGCAACCACATTCCGTAACTCGTCTCCAAGGATGGACACGTGACCGCAGTGTAAAGCGGAGCGAGGCGGAGTGATACGGCGGAAGGATTCAACGGTTTAAATGAAGCCGCGATGCGGCGGATTTTCATTGTGACCTTCATCCTGATTTCGTTACCTGCGCCACCAAAGGTCGATGGAGATTATGTTTTCACTCCTGTCTGTTTGTCCGTTTGTTTGTGAACACAATATCTCAAAAAGTTGTGGACAGATTCGGACGAAATTTTGTGGAGACGCAGCGTGTGTGACTAGGACGACATGATTAGATTTTGGTGAAGATCCGGATTCGGAATTCGGATTCGTTTGCAGTGCATTGTTTGTTGACAAGGGGAAAATCCTGGAACAGTGAGTTTACTTTATCTATCATCGTTTGTGTCAGTTCAGCTGCACTTGCGAAAAATGATGCTTGTGCAGAAGCAGAGTAATGAAAGCAAGGCTCAATAAATGCCTCTATTATGGAAAATATCTGCAAGAAGTTGGAATTTTAACCGGGATTTTTTTACCGAGAAATTGCGTCAATCAATTTATCTCGGGACCGTCCCGAGACCGTCTCGAAAGCCGAAACCGCCGGGATTTCGTCCCGGTCTCGGCTCGGTTGACAGCCCTATGTTTAGGGTCATTGTCATGTTGCAAGGTCCACCTTCGGTTGAGCTTCAACTTTCCTACAGATGGCCTCACATTATCCTCAAGCACCCTCTGGTACAATGAAGAATTCATAGTGGATTCTGTGATGGTGAGCTGCCCAGGCCCTGATGCAGCAAAGCTGCCCCAAACCATAATATTTCCACCACCATGCTTTGCAGTTGGTATCAGGTTCTTGTGGTCAAATGCTGTCTTTGGTTTTTGCCAAACATGTCTTCTGGTACTGTGGCCAAATAGCTCCACCTTTGACTCATCTGTCCAGAGCACATTGTTCCAGAAGTGCTGGTCTTTGCCTCGGTGTTTATTGGCAAACTTTAGTCTTGCCCTGATGTTCTTTCTGGACAGCAAAGGTTTCCTCCTGGCACACCTCCCATGTAGATCAAACTTGTGCAGCCTCTTTCTAATGGTAGACTCGTGCACTTTGACATCAACAGTGGCAAGAGCTACCTGTATGTCCCGTGATGACATTCTGGGGTTCTTGGAGACTTCTTTCAGCATCTTGCGGTCTGCTCTCGGGCTGAACCTGCTCAGGAGGCCAAGCCTGAACAAGTTGGCAGTTGTTTGGAATCTTCTCCACTTGTCGATGATCTTCCGGACAGTCGAATGATTGATTTCAAATTGTTTGGAGATCTTTTTAAATCCCTTCCCAGACTTGTAGGCATCCATAACCTTCTTTCTGAAGGCCTCAGAGAGCTCTTTTGATCTAGGCATGGTGATGCCGCACACTTCAACAACAAAGAGCAAACCAAACGAAATGTCTGAGGTTTAAATAAGACAGGTTCCTCCAAGATCCTCTCTAACGATGTTTTAATCATTTGCACCTGAGCTGGTGCACCTGATTCTAATTTTACGTATTTGAAGTAGTGATAAATGTAGGGGTGTACTTACTTTTTCCACATGCGAAATTTGCATTTATGTTTATATAAATTATACAATGGACTACAAAATGTAAATGTTTCATGATATTTGTTATATTATATCACCTTTATCTATCAATATTGTTGAAATGAAGATCAAATAGCTGTATGTTGAAATATGTTGAAAAAGTCAAAACTTTACATGGGGTGTACTTACTTTTTCACGTGACTGTATATCGTTGCTGGTCCTATCAATGGTGAAGAATCACTTTAAAAAAAGAAAAAGAAAAACAAATTCTCATATCCAGATGCAGATTCAGATCTTCATTAAATTATAATCGATTCGTTGGTGTCACACACCCAACCTGTCCACCAAGTTTCACCTGAATCCATCCATAACGTTTTGAGATATTGTGCTATATATCGTTGTTGGTCCTATCAATGGTGAAGAATCACTTAGAAATTTTTTTTTTTTTAATTGGCATATCCGGATGCAGATTCAGATCTTCACCAAAATCTAATCGATTAGTCCTTGTCACACACACAACCTATCCACCAAGTTTTGTCGAAATATGTCCACAACCTTTTGAGATATCGTGTTATATATCGTTGTTGGCTCTATTACTCAATGGTGAAGAATCACTTTGAAAAATAAAAAAGACAATCGTATCCGAATCCATTTTCAGATCTTCACCAAAATCGAATCTATTCATCCTTGTCACACACCCAACCTGTCCAACAAGTTTATTCCGAACCCGTTCATAACTTTTTTACTTTTTGAGATATCCTGCTCACTGACAGGTAATAACATAACCTCCATCCACCTTCTTTGGCTGAAGTAACAAGCAGCACAAAGCTTTTGGTTCATATTACAAATCCGTGTTGAGGTTGTTTCATGTTGGGATGCACTGCAGTGAACAGGTAAAGTCGGTGTTCGCTGTCACGAGTAGTATGTGCAGGACTTTGTACGTTGACGAAATTGCTTGAACCCTGCACTGTGCTGCACTCTGGGGCAAAAAGCAAAGTATTGTGTTATCAAAACTGTCAAAGCGATTTGTTATTTATTTTAAACTACTGCAAAGCATGGTGTTGTGCTTATGTTTTGGAGATCCAGTATGACATGGAGATCCAGTATGACTAGTTAATGCATGGAATGATATCCCAAGAAAGGTTGTGGCAGCAGAAACAGTTGATCAGTTTAAATTGTAAATGGATGGTATTTATAGAATACTTATCCAACACAGTCAACTTGGTGCGAGCCAACTCTTCTGTTTTTTAAGGTCTGTTTTGTTTTTTTTCTGAGGAGAGCCAACTCGGAACAGAGCCAACTCTTCTGTCTTCTGGGTTTGTTTTTTTTCTTTGATCCAATATGCCTGTGAGACCACATGACCGATGACATCAGAAATTTACATTCTCCAATATAATTGTTGCGTAGCTCACACTCAATAAATTTCAAACTGATCGGATTAAGTATTGTCTCTGTCGAACTATGACGTCATAATTAAGGCACCAATGATGTCATCGTTAACAACATTTATTCTATATGCAGAGTTCTTTACAATGAGCTACATTTCAATTTTTTCCCATGGATTGGTTTCGGAGATAGAGGTGCAACCACTGATCTGTATATACTACTGGATAGAGCATCGGCCAATAGGCTTGTACAAAGCTGTGAAGCCGGCGCTCGACAGCGGCGGCCATTTTGCCACTCGCACAAGGAGGCGCAGCCTGTGTCAGTTCCTGGCGTTTGCACAACTGTGGAATGAACTACCTCGTAACATCGCAACTGAAAGTCACTCAACAAGCTGTTTTAGAAAGAAACCTAGATTATATGTGCAAAATTTTCAGAATTATACTTTGTAAATATATACAAAGTGTCATTTTCCAAACTCAATGATTGACAGACAATGTATATGTTTATGTATTTGGCACGCCAATGTTCTCTTGTAATATCCTTTCGTTTTATTGTTCTTAACTCTCAATGTAATACTTCAAATTAATGTTTATTTGTACGTTCCAGGTTAGCAGCTCGAAAACTCAATTCTGATTGATTTTTTTTGCCAACCTTCCTCACAATTTCAACGCAAATTTCTTGTCCATGTTTGTGTTTTTCTCAAATAATTCTCGATTTAAGTATGAATTTAGTGTATAATCCAAATGCTCCTGCTTCACACCTGGCTCGGCTTCACGCTGTTGAATCCAAAGCTTTCAGAATCATTGGAATCTCCCGCGATGAAGCTATCTCTGAGGGCCTTTCACTCACTCACCGCAGGCAGGTAGGTGGTCTTTCTGTCTTCTACCGACTCCTCTCCGGCCTTGCTCCCCCAGCTCTCTCTGTGCTCTGTCCCCCAAATATTCCTACAGGTCGCATAAGATCTGCCAGCCACCCTCTGATGGTTAAACTGCCGAAATCTCGGCTCTCTGCTCACCTTCACTCTTTCATTCCTCTTTTCTCCCGCCTCTGGAACAAACTCCCACACTCACTTCAATCACACTCCTCCCTCCAGGTCTTCAAAACAGCTGTTCACCACCATCTCTTATCTTCCCCCATCCAAAACCTTGATCTTTTCTACCCCCACTAATTCACCCCAGATCCACCTTGTTTGAAATTCCAACTTCTTTCCTGGAAGTCTTGGCAGTGTCCATATGTTTTATACCTCTCCCACCCCCCACCCCCCTTCCCATGCCTCCCCCCCAAAGCCCTCTCCCTCCCACAGTTCTCTCGATGTCTCCATGTCTCTCGGTCCCTGCTCTCAAATGTTGTGTTTGTGTCCTTCCCCCTCTCTCCCCATCTTGTCTACCGCTCCCGATGTTATTTGTTTTGTGTGTCTGTTTGTCTTTCTGTGTGATTAATGTTCGCTCTTTCACGAGCCTCGATCTTGTATACAAAAAAAAAAAAAAAAAAAAAAAAAAATTTGCTTGAGAATAAGGCATTATTATTAAAATTTACTAATTTTTCAAAGATTTTATCATCCTTGATACAATAAATTAGTCCACAATTTAAGGGCATTGTGGTCGACGCTGTTCTCACGGAATACTTTCTCCAGGATGTCTGTATGTGATGGTTTCAATGTTGGGTCATTTACTCATTCTATGTCAAGATTTTATCAGTTGACAACAAACAAAGTCTTCTGAAAGACAAATGAAACATAAAAAGCTTAAAGTTGGAATAAAAAGGCACCTTTTATTACAAAGCCTCAATTAATAATAATAATATTGACCGACATATGTAGTGTGCCCTTTTCAAAGAGGCTCAACAAAAGAAACAAACATTTTGTCACCAAAATCATCATTGAACAAGTGTCTTCAGTTTGTTCTTGTGGTAATGCGTTTGATTGGCGACCGCCAGGTCAGGGTTTCGACACCCTCTGTCGTGGGTATGTTTCACACTTCATCTCATTACCCAGACAGTTCTCTGGCTCGGTTTGGCACACAGATTGCAGAAATGTGGCCTAAAGTCCCACACATTTCATTTCGCTCAGATACTGATGTAGGAGGTATGCCTGACTTCCTCTGGGAATGGGTCCACAGTGTGGGTGCCACGTTGGAGAAGGCACGACCACCAAAAGTCACCGCCACATGTTGTTTCACAGCAAGCAGGTAATCCCTAGACTAGACAGCACCACAGCCGACATGCCTGACCGAACACTGCAGTGAACAACCAGAGGATTAGCCGGAGTACTGTCACACCACCAAGCAAGCATTATCCATTCAGTTCACTCAAGACTCATTGTTGCTTCCCAGTATTCTTTCACAGAACAAATTTGCACAAAGAAACAATCCAGATCTAAACAATTATCCTACAATATAATCCACATTTGAAGTAAAATTGATCCACATATTCAGATGATATGGTGACAAAATGCGATGATGCACAGGATACAAAAAGCACAAAATGCTGACATTTGAAGGAGCCAAAAAGAGCAGCCTGTCAGTGCTCCATTGTCTCCCAGTTGCAAACAACAAACACAAAGAAGAGAATACAGTCAATACACTATTTGAAATCACTTGTTAGTCACAAGCATAAGGTGAACAAATTTAATGAGAGGCAAGAGCACATCTTGAATGCAGAATGCTTCAGAAGTATTTCTTGAAGTACATCAAAACATCATAATTTAAAATGGGTACATGGCAAGCATAGTTAGTTAAACTTAGTTGCATACATGTGTGCATATGTCGACCAATCATGTTAATTTACATACCTTAGTCCTTTCAAAAGGAACATCTGATATGCAAAAATTGTGAAATAAAAACAAAATTACTGGTGTTTGAAGAGAATTAGCTTGGTGAGCCGCTTGCGCACATTGGGCCCCGTGATCTGCTCATTCAGCTGCTTTGTCAGATGATGCATTCGTATCTTGATGTAACAAGAGGACAAACACTTGACAAGAAGGTGGACATGGTTGCATTCTGGAGAACCACTGAGCACGTGCTCATCCAACCTGTCAAAAACACCCCGCTGACATACTTCACCCAACACGGTTGACATGATGGCAGGAGCAATCCTCTTGGACTGTGGTAGAGCACCTTCAGTGGTGTGCAGCATCCTCTGTATGCACTGCTCTGTGGCAGTACACACTGTGATCACATCAGCCGCCGCCCTCACAAGACCTCCTCTATTCTTTCTGTCCAAAAGAAGACAACCAGTGGCAACACCACCGTCAGTCATCGCATCTATACACTCTGGACATGACAAACGCTTGGCAGCCATACGAACAACATATCCAGCTATGTAGCATATGACTTCTTCCTTGTAGAGGGAAGCCTTCCAATGTCGGGGATATGAGCATAATCATGGTCGTGATGAGGAGCAGATGGGTGAGGCTCCATGCCATACTTCCTCACCAGCAACATGTCTTGACAGATCTCTGACTGGTTCCCTGTGCACACTGGAGACATGAAGAACGCCGGTTGTATCCTGGGCAATACAATTTCCACCAAGTGCGGATATCTGGTGGCGAATCAAAAGTCGCTTGTACAGAGCAGTGAACTGCTTGGAGGTGGGGTTGTTGTTCATACCTCCAGCCGCTCATACAGCACAGAAGAACAACTCCAGATGGTCTTGGCTTGTTTTGTACGTCAGCAAGTACATCAGTTTTGGTTCTGCAGCACCAACAAGAGATTCATACATATCTTGAAGACTCCTGATCGCCACGAGAAATCCAACAAAGGCTGTTTTTCTTGGGGTTTCGTACATTGGCTTGCCATGAACATCTTTCAGTGACAATACATATGTGAAGGCGTTTCTCAGAAAGGGACGCCACTGAGGCTCATTGCGGGGATACATTGGTGCCTTGTAATTGCGGGCCAAGGGATTTCTCGAGTTCATTATATCAAATAAATGATCAAATGTATGTATGAACTCGACCATTGCTTCACAGCCGTCAAACTTCTTCAGCTTCAAATCTTTATCGCAAAACTCCAGTGCATCAGCCACACTGCTGCTGAGAGTTTGGGCCGCTAAGTTGACTTTCATCTTTTGCTTGTCCCAGTGGATGTGTTGCCGACCTCAGCTTGTTACCAGCTCTGAGCCCCTCCTCCTCTTGCAGCACGTGTAGACGTTCAATGTAAGACCAACAAATCTTCCCTCCCGATCCATCAACCAAAATTCCCTTGGATGCAAGTGTGTTTCTCACCAGTTTCAACATATGACATATGTCAAGAAGGACACTCACACGCAACTCCGGTTTACTGGGATGAGGGAATGAGGGATCCAACCGAGCAATGTCCATATTTGCCCCCAGCTGCTTCAACATGGTCATGTGACATGATGGTCCATCACATGTAAGAGAGGCAACTTCAACGTCAATGTCACACAGCTTCTGTATGCACTGCATCACCAAATTGGCCCTTTCAGCACCTGACATGCCATGTATCAAAAAATAGCCAACTGGAACTTTCCAATTGCTGTTTAATGACACAACCTTGAGAACAAGTGCATCAGTTGCAACAGGAGTTGAATCATCGCATACATCTGTTCCAATGTCAACATAGCCACGCAGCTTATCACCATCCCAACTGACGTGCTTTCTGATGGACATTTCATCAAGCATGAGGGCACAAACAACACGTCTCTTTTCAGCTTCAGCCTCCTTCACTTTCAGTTGTAAGGCCACAAAGGATTCTTGTGTGAATCCCGGTTCACCACTGATACAACTGTACCACTTCCTGATGACTGCAGGGTGTGGCAATGCCATGTCAAAAGTTTTGCGTACATACATGTAGGCTTTGGTTGAATAGAATTGAAGGGTCAGAGCAAATGCTCTGAGTGCAGGAGGATACGTCTTCCTTGTCACCTTGCCACTTTTCTTGTTTTGGAGCATTCTTTCCATTATTCCAGAAGGAACATCAGAGAAGGTCTTTGCCAACTGGTCAGCTCCATTCTCAGAGAGCAGCTGCTCATCACGAAGTGCTTGAACAACTGTGGTCAAAGATTTGACTTTCCTCCGGCAGCGACGTGATTTCTGCTGTGTCAATTTGAGCTTTTTCTTGACGCTACAAAGATTGTCATGCACAGAGTCCAGTTTACGTTTCACACTCCGTGGACTGGCAGTTACAGCATATGTGTGATCAGCACCAGTCGTTGCTGCAAGCTTTGATGGGCTGGTGATGATTGATGTACTGGGTGTGTTGTCCAGTGGCTCTTGCAGATTGACCAGTGCTTCTTGCGGGAAAGACCGTGGTTTGGGTGGCTTTCGCTTCCTTTCATCCTGGAAATCCATCAGAATAATAGATCAGAATTAATTATGAACGAAGAAATTATACAAGATTATTTATTTGGGATGTTCTTGAGAAAAGAGATGGTGGAAAAGTATTGATAAGTTGCTGATGTTGATATGTTTGCAAAATTTATATATTTGACACATCAATTGGCATGTAAGTAGACAAGTGTGAAAATCACTGCTGGCAGTGACAGCTACAACATGACACTATTTATATCTCAGTTACTCCACCACAACATGAAACTCTTGTATTATGTACCTTCTGCAGGTGGGTCGGAAAATCAAATATGGTTGGCAGGGAATTTTCTCTGAGTCTTGTGGTCTGACCTGTCCTGTCAAAACATGAGTCATCAAAGTGGTCTGAGCAAAGGACAGACTTCTTTGAAGGTTTCCATTTGTCACGTTTCACATTCACAACCCATTTCTGGAGAACATCTGGACGACTGAATGGAAATCTGAAAAAAATATTTTCAAGAAATTAGCCGATAGTCATGAAAGTACAACTCGAAGCAACAATTTACAACATATTCAATATGTAAGGCTCAACATACTAGCCATATAAACACTCAATTACCATGTACTTATACAGAATCAGTTATTGGTTTCAAAGTTTAACTGCATTGAGTTTTGCAACTTTGAATCATCCAGGGTACACATTATTAGACAGGACCATGCTATTTATACTCGTCCTCGATAACTATATAAAGATAAAGACTTTGGGTCAAACTTAGCCCTGAGGGACCGCATATTGATGAAATATGTCCCAGCTCAGTGACTTTGCGCACTCTGCGGTTCAGTCAAACTAGTTCTGAAGTTCAGTAGTTGAAACTTGAATCCAGATCGCGGTTGTGCAAACATCATAATTTAACATTCAAATTCAACGTTTTTTAAATAAAACATTCTCAAATAAATGTTAATTTTCAGTACTTACAGATGAAATGTCTTTCCACATCTTCGTATTTGTCTCTTTGTGCAATTAATAGCAGCACAAGCCGGCATTTCATAATACGTTAGCGGAGCGTGTTGACGAAAAATGTATGCGAGTGGCAACATGGCGTCCAGTGGCCGGGCGCTGACTTCAACTCAAGAGCCCGACCCGCTATCCAGTAGTATATACAGATCAGTGGGTGCAACGTTTTTCGGTTTTTCCAAGATGGCGCCTGTACCATGTGACTTATGACATCATACTTATCATTAAAAAAATTATACAGGAGAAGGTGCTCCTATGGTGAAAATTGTGTCAATTGGACCAACAGCTGCAGAGAATTATTTTTTATACTGATTGGATGAAGCGTTATACTTGTTGAATTATGATGTCATAATGAACGTACCAATGACATCATTAACATATCTTATTCCCCACGGGGAGTACTTAACAACGCACTATGTTTAAATTGTTTCCATGGAGCGGTTTCGGAGATAGAGGGGTACAACGTTTTTTGGTTTTCCAAGATGGCGTCTGTACCACGTGAACTATGACGTCATAATTATTGACGGTTTTCCATTGACGGAACTATGACGGTTTTCCAAGATACCCTCCCCTCCCACCCCAATTTTTTTAATATCAAAAAATTATTTCCCCACTTTTCCCATCCCCAATCCTCCCTTATCCCCCTAATTAAATTAAGTCATATTGATGGATTTATTCAATCTGGTGTTGGTGTGGCACAGACATGATGGGCCAAATGGCATCCTACTGCATCTAATTTCATAGTTACTCCTTGTATAAACGGTGACCTCTATCGATCGCAATTAACCATACATTTATTTGTTTTTGTTTTAATTCCTGTTCTTTTTTCGACTCTTGTGAAGGAAGCTCAAGCGTGTGTCACGTTCCGGACAAGGCCGTTGGGCATCTGTGAATCGCAAGGAGATTACAATGGAGAAATCAACACTATATGGGACCTACAAATTCACTCTTTCACCTACAGATCAATTTGAAACTTGGCACCACTAACATTCACTACGTACGTTGTCGAGCACGTCATGTTGCATTCTGCGTCACGAATGGCAACTGTGTGCATGGTGATCATGAACCGCTTTGCACCAGGATCCGTGTATTCAAGGCCATCTACATTTTGCATCTGCAGAAAATACAGAATATTTTGCCCTCATTCTCTCCCAACCCTCCGTATATTAATTAACAACAGTAACTTGGTGCACAGTATGTGCTTTGAGGACGTACTCGACTGAAATGGGGATGTGGTGCATTTGTGATGTGACGGTACACTTCTTGTGCATTAAATTTTTTTTCCCTTTGAACCTTCAGAGAAAACTGATACCCAGGAACGAAATTTTTGTAAAAACGGGAAGAGTGAGCTCTACAGGTGCTTGGCTTCTTTTTTATGCCTCCGCCCCTGAAGGTGGCCGGAGGCATTATGTTTTTGGGTTGGCCGTCCGTACAGGATAAACCTCGTTTTTCGCAGCAACCATATGTCCGATTAAAACGAAACTTTCAGGGTAGGAGTGACACCCATGCAGATTGTTTTTTTGACAATTGTGACGTCATAGGTCACGTGGTATGGCAGCCATCTTGGAGTAAATGCAAATAATTAAAAATTTATTTCTTGGAAACCGCTGAATGGAATTTTTTTTAAACAATTTGAAATTGTCAAGTACTCCCAATGGAGAACAAAAGCATGATAATGGTGACATCATAGGTGAAGTGGTATACCAGCCAAAAATGTTTTAATCAAATTCCTTATCCTAAAAATCTGAAATTGCATGCACATGATCTATGACCAATTTGTATTGAAAAATTTAATTTATGACATCATAGGTCACATTGTTTGGCAGCCATATTTGCTTTAACCTGAAACCTTAAAAAAAACATGGTCTCCTAAACCACAATCGATTGACTCGAAACTTTGCGTGTGTCATTGACTTGGCATGTGTTACGGAGTCCTCTACAATCTCCTGGTCTCGGTAACCTCCGAACCCCGAGAGGAGCCCCGGCAGAAAAATATGTTACCCTGTGTTGAAAATCAATAGTGAAACCACACCAATGATTACAAATGAACAAAATTATATTAGAAATCATACACAGTAATCAATCACGGTACAACAAATGGCCATTAAGAGTGCACTCTATTTACCATTAATAAAGTCGGGTAACTCACTGCGCTGCTAGCGAGTGAAAGGACACTCCTCAATGTCTCTATAACCTTTTCCAAGGCGTATGTGATTCGCTCCAGCGGTCGATAGAACGAAATCCGGTCGAAGCCCGAATCTCGCTCTCCAGTCGATATCCGAAGCGCGTACAGTTGGCCTTGGAGATCGCCCCGCCAAACTGTACAAGGCCGCCCTCCAGAGGCGCACCTTCACCGCTCACTCAGCAACCCGCAACGTAATTGGAGACGAAGCGGTCACACACACACATCCCCGACAGACGGTAGGATGTTGGTGTGAAGATGACGCGAGGCAAAACCTTCGTTGGTATCCGAAGCGCGGGGTTCAAAATGGCCGACGGCTCCTGCTTGTGCCGATGCGACGAGGCGAGGATTCGTCGGAATCACAGCGCCCAAATCTGAAAACGCAGATTTCTCCTCCTCCAGCGATACTTCCTATCGCCGGATGTCCTTTCAAGGAACTCAAAATTCCCTCGCGACTGTCGGTAGACCTTGCTCGTTACGGAGCGCTGACGTCACGCGTCTTCTCCGACTTTGCTCGCGCCGCTTCTTCCTCTTCCTCTCTTCCAGTTCGGTTTCCTGTATCATTTAAAGTTAGCCTTTTTAACATTAGATAACCGTTCCTGAATAATAAACCATTTGAAGATAATAATAGTACATAAGATCAGAACTACGTCAAGTGGGTGAAAACCCCAATAACGGAAGTTACGAATCCGTAACACGGTGATTAAAAGATGATCATGAAAACATCATTGGTCACATGGTGTGGCAGCCATATTGGATTGAAGGAAAATATTAAATAATTATATCTCTGAAAACGCTGTTTACTTAAAATACCCTATCGATGCAAAATTTTACAAATATCATTTAACACCATTGCTGCATATAGTTTGAAAATGATGATGTCGTAGGTCACCTGGTTTGGCAGCCATCTTGGATAGAAAAACGAACCTATCCGATCAACACGAAACTTCACAAACGTGATCCCCTACCCATACATATTTTTAAGGTCATATGTCATGTGGTATGGCAGCCATATTAGCTTCAAAGCCGATATTTAAAAAAAATCCCTTCTCTGAAACTGCTTCACCGATCGATGTGAAACCTGTCATAGCTGGTGAAAATGTGATACTTGAAAACAGCTGAAGGGATTTAAATTAAACTTGTTTATTTTTAGGGCAGTGAATGATGGCATCTACCCGTTTTGGGACTATGCGGAGGCATATTGGCGACACAGTCGCATTGTTCTAGTTTTTTTTAGTGAATCCAAATGGAATGATTATTGAGGGTAACTTTAAATTGGAACAAGTCCAGCTCTGTTTTAGTGTGGAGTACGGCATTGCGTTAGGGTTGTTGGTGGTTTTCAACAGCAACACAGATGAATCGACAGATCTCCATTGACATTTTGTTTTATTTCTGACCCTGCAGCAATTTAGGCAAGGGGTGGACCTTGAGAAAGCAGCAGCAGGCCTGGAGAGCAAGGAACACTTGCAGCATGCGGTGACGAATAAAATGAATTTGAAATAGATCTTTGTCTGTTCTTCCAAAGGTCCCACTGAGCAGCAACATGACGATGGGTGGACAGCACACAATGCCGGCAGCAAGTGTGTGGCGAAACATCCTTCATGATTTGCAAGCGCTCGTGCTGGCTGCCAGAAAAGCTATTCTGCCCGTTGGCTTTTTCTTGTCAAAATTCTGTACATTAGTTAGGTGATGGTAAATTAAATGTTTTTCTTCCCTTTTTTTTTTTTTCTGTACGACGTTTATGGAAGAGTGAGGTGACAATAGAGTAAAAAAAAGGCAATGTCGTAACAGTGGGACCACAGTTGGAGAAAATAAGTTAGAGAATGAGCCAAGAGGAGGGAAGGAATAATGAAATTGATTGAGGGATTGATCTTAAGTAATCCTTCTCAATTGCAAATCAGTGTTTGTCACCGTTGCATTGTGCTTCCATGTTAAGTGGTAAAATGTTCCAGAAAGCTGATGAAATGCTTAGCTGAGGACTTGTATACACATTTCCCTTGCTCTATGGCGGCTCAATATACGGAATTTCACTATTACGTGTTGGGGAACCAATTTGTTATATGAAACACATTTCGTTTGCTTTTCCGGAATTTTGAATCTTCCAGTTTTACTTTTAGGGGTAGAGGGGGGAATCGAACAACGCACAGTCTGTTGTTTGTCCGAGCGTGCATTTCCTACTGTTCCAGGTGGCTAGTGTGCTTTTCATGCTGTCACGTCTCAGGCTCCATTCAATAAGACAGTATCCTCAGTGCGTGGACCTTTTGTCCTGTGAGATTTGTGGGAGAATTTGGTTTCTATTTATAGGGCCTGTGCGTTGTTCGATGGTCACATTGTTTTTCATTGGTGAGCTAATGTAAGCTCAACGTTTATTTGAGCGCACCAGGTGAGCTAACTAACCTTCCTGGTTAGCTCATCTGGAACGAAGTTAAGGGGAGCTTATGCGATGGCGCGTCAGTCCGTCCATCCATCCGTAAGCACTTGCAACTTCTTCTACGAAACCGCTGAAGGGATTGTAACAAAACTTGGCACAAATTATATGTTGTGTTGTGACTAAAGTTTGTTCACTGCATTAAAAAAAATCGCAGTCTAAAGGTGGGTTTTCACGGGACACGCGAACGGTTCGCGAAGAATGCGAATGTCGAAAAAATGGCAAAGTCCAACATTCGTATTTTAGGCTCCAAAAGTTCGCCAAACATGCGCGGGGGTTCGGAAGCGTCCTCAATTGTTCGCAGGAGTCGTTTTTTGTTTGGCGGGTATTGCAAAAATGTTTGAAACAGGATGCGAACAATTGACGACGCTTCCGAACCCCCGCGCATGTTTGGTGAACTTTTAGAGCCTAAAATACGAATGTTGGACTTTGCCATTTTTTCGACATTCGCATCCTTCGCGAACCGTTCGCGTGTCCCGTGAAAACCCACCTTAAGAGGGTTCACCGGGGGTCAAAGTGGTCAGTACCTTTAGTCAGTGCAGTATATTGTTTATTCTACCAGAGGCACGTGTGATTTGCACTTCTGGAAGAAGAAGAGCTCTCTTCTGGTCATTCGATTTGGACTCTTCTCTTCTCGGAAGCTCTTCTGCCTCTTCCCGTTATCCAGCAGAAGAGGCGCGGGCTCTTCGAAAACAAAATGGCCTCACCGATTACTTTGAAAGAACTTTGTCATATATGACACGTTGATATTACAGCTGTATGGCAAGTTTGCTCAACAGGCTTAACTCACTTAATCACGAGTTCTATTTTACCTATTTGTTGTTTTCTTGGAAATTAGTGAGTGATATGGGAGTGATATTTATGCACCGTTTTCACCCATAATTTCAGTCACGGAGAAACGCTGCTGGTTATACTTACGCAGCAAAACTCGCAAGTGAAAACACAATCTGGATATTTGCATCAACTTGTGATGTAGTGTCATCTTTGTCTAATTCTTCCATCATGAGCGCGAGTAATACATGTTTGGCCGCCATCTTGCTTCTCTTCTGCTTGTTCGGCGCAAAGCAATCTTCCGGAAGAGGCTTCTGTCTTCGGAAAAAACCAAATTGCATGCGCCTCTGGTGAGCACCAGGTATTGCCCGGATGTTTTTTTTTTTTTTTTTTCTCGTATACAACATCGAGGCTCATGTAAGAGTTAACATTGAACACAAAAAGACAAACTGACACATAAAACATATGATAAAGGGAGCGGGAGAACAAGATGGAGAGCAGGGACATCGGGAGATCTGTGGGAGAGAGAGAGGGCGTGGGGGGTGGAGGCATGGGAAGAGGGGAGGGGGGGGGTGTGGGGGATTTAAAAAACAACAACACATGGACACTGTTAGGACTTCTAGGAAAGAGGTCGGTATTTCAAAAAAGTGGATCTGGGGTGAATTAACCGGGGTAGAAAAGATCAAGGTTTTGGATGGGGAAGATAAGAGATGGTGGTGGACAGCTGTTTCAAAGACCTGGAGGGAGGAGTGGGATTGAAGAGAGTGAGGGAGTTTGTTCCAGAGGCGGGAGAAAAGAGGAATGAAAGAGTGAAGGTGAGCAGAGAGTCTTGGTTTTGGCAGTTTCACCAGAAGAGGGTTGCTGGCAGATCTTGTGCGACCTGTAGGAATATTTGGGGGACAAAGCACAGAGAGATTTGGGGGAGCAAGGCCAGAGAGGAGTCGTAGAAGACAGAAAGACCACCAACCTGCCTGCGGCGAAGTGAGTGAAAGGCACTCGGAGTTGGCTTCATCGTGGGAGATTCCAATGATTCTGAAAGCTTTGGTTTCAACAGCGTGAAGCCAAGCTAGGTGTGAGGCAGAAGCACCAGCCCAGAGGGGAGACCAGTATTCCATTGAGCTGTGGATGAAAGCCATGTATGTGGTGAGGAGCTCAGGTGTGCCAAGGAAGGACTTCGCACGATGGAGAATGCCCAGTCGACGACTGGCTTTGGAGGCCAGCTTGGAAATGTGGTTTTCCCAGGAAAGATCATGGCAGATAGTGAGACCCAAAAGCTTGAGTGACAGAACTTCTTGAAGAGGATTGTTGAGAAAGTAGATTGGAGGGTTGTCCAGTCGGTCTTTTCGGAGAGACATAGAGTGTGAGATTTGTCAGGATTGAAAGACATGTTCCACTTGTTTGACCAGTATGTGATTTTGTCCAGGTCTGCAGAGAGTGAGGAGGCTGCAGCCTGCCGATCTGAGGGACGAGGAATGAAGTGGCAGAGACTGGAGTCATCAGCAAAGAGATAGAGAGGATTTTCCAGAGAGTCAGAGTGATCATTGATGAAGACCAGAAAAAGCACAGGGCCCAGAACACTGCCTTGGGGATCCAGCCTGAACAGGAAGGGGGAGATGAGAGAAAACCATTCAGGCCGACACGTTGACTACGACCAGAGAGGAAGTCCGCAAGCCATGCGTGGAGGTTTCCATGGATACCATAAGAGGAGAGTTTGCTGAGCAGAGCGGGGTGCCAGACCGTATTGAAAGCATGTGATATGTCAAGGGAGACAGCTCTGATTTCCTGTTTGGCATTAAGGACCTCCATCCATTGTTGAGACAGCAGAAGCAGCATGTCCAGAGAAGAATGGCCTGGTCTGAATCCAAATGGATGAACCGAGATCAAGCCATTGGAGAAGAGGAAGGATTTGATGTCAGTAGCGATGATTGATTCCATGACCTTGCTGATTATTGGGAGCAGGCTGATTGGTCTGTAGTTGCAAGGATCTGTTTTTGCACATTTTTTGTGTAAAGCGGTAATGTTGGCTGATTTCCAAGCAGATGGCAGATGACCTTGAGCAAAAGAGAGGGTGAAGAGAACAGAGAGATCGTGAGATCTCATCTTGGATCTCGCGAGATCTTGGAGACGGCGGCAGGGATTTTCGAAGCTCCACACGGTCTCCACGTTTTCAAAGTTGTCTGTTCACAATTGTATTTTGTCGAAACTGTATTTATCTTTCGGTGTGTGAAGTTATAGTGTGCACCTTGGAAGTTTCTCGGTGTTTATCTTTCCTAAATTAATCGTCTGTTTGCCGCGTCGCGAGCGATTTGAAATCGAAGTTAAGTAATTGTTCCCATTTGTATTTTCGTTATAACTGTATTTATTTTATGGTGTGTGTACGTATATTGTGTCCCGAGGAAGATTTTCAGTGCAAATCTTTCATACCTGTATTGAAAATCGTGTTAATTTGTGTCGTGTCTTAAGGCCTTGTACAGTGTACAACCTTGAGGCTTTGTTTTTCTCTCAGCGGTCCGTCGTTTGTGATCCAATAACTTTCGTTCTCTGTTTTCCCAGTCTTTTCACCCCATAGCCTACTTCCTTGTGTAAATCTCAAACTCAAAAAAAAACAAAAAAAAAACATTTCCTTCTCTGTTCTTATTCTTGTTCTCATTCGTTTATTCATTCTTATTCGTTCGTTCGTTCTTCGACCACGTGTTTCTCCCCCATTTCCCCAGATAGTTTTCACTGTTATTAACCTTCAATGTTTATTTACACTTTCCCCTCAAGTTCTGTATTCCATCATATATTATAACACCTTTTTCTTCTTCTTCTTAAAAAGGCTGCTTTCGACTTGCTCACCAAATCTATTCATCCCAAAAAAAAATTCCATCTCCTATAGTGCCTTTTTTCTACATTCACTAAACTCTCCTGCACTCCATCCTCCATCCAGCGTCCTTAAACGTATTTTTAACTCGGTCACAAGAAACTCATTTTGCAATAAATGTTCGTTTCCCATTAATCGTACACTTTCTAAAATCCAATCTCACCCCTCCCCTCCAAATCTTCCCCATAACCCCTCCCCTCCAAATCTTCCCCATCACCCCTCCCCTCCAAATCTTCCCCATCACCCATCCCTTTCAAATCTTCCCCCTTTCCCCTCCCCTCCTAATCTTCCCCATCACCCCTCCCCTCCAAGACTCCCCCTCACCCCTCCCCTCCTAGACTCCTCCCTCACCCCTCCCCTCCAAATCTCCCCCATATCCCATCCCTTTCAAATCCCTCCCCTTGTCCCTTCCCTCCCAAACTCCCCCCTCGCCCCTCCCCTTCAAATATCCCCACCCTCATTTCTTCTCAATTTCCCCCCTCTCACTCCCCCTCCTCAAAGCGTCCTCCCCGCTTCTTCCCCCTTCCAACTCCCACCTCCATCTCCCCCAACCTTCTGCCTCGCTCCTCCCCTCCTCAAATAACACCTCATTGTGCCTCACCCAATCACCATCAAACCTTTTGTCCGCCCCATCCTTCCCTTTCTCCGAGCTATTCTGAAATCTCTGACACACCTTCAACAGCTCTCCCTACCTCTTCCACCTCTTCCACATCTTACCCTACCCCTCCTCCCCCCTGTTCTGTATCCGATGCTCCCCCTTCCTCTTCATTAACGGTATGGACCTCAAACATCCGGGGCCTTCGTTCAAACTTAACTGATCTCTCCATACAGGTTGCTTCTGTCAAACCAGACGTGATCTGCTTAACAGAAACTTTCCTCCTTCATGATGTCTCTGATTCCTTAGTATCTCTCCCGGGTTACTCCCTCCTCCGGTATGATAGACCTGAGCCTCTTCCTGGAGGTGGGGTTGCTATCTTTATCAAAAACTCTCTTCCTCACTCGCCCTGCACTGCACTCTCTCCACCTCACCCCCAGGAATACCTCTGGCTACGGCTTCCCCTTCGCTCCCACCTCTTGTTCATATGTGTGTTGTACCGTCCACCAAACAGTGATGACTCCATCTACATCTCGCTGTCTGATAATATGGATCAACTTCTATCTACTCATCCCAACTCTCTCTTCCTCATATGTGGTGATTTCAATTGTCACCATGCCAGTTGGCTGGGTGTGGGTACCTCTCTCACCAGCCATGGCTCCTCAGCAAAGGACTTCTGCGACTCAATGGGACTGACACAATCTGTCAATTTCCCGACCCGGATCTCGGTCAACGGAGCATCTTCTCTTCTGGAGTTGGTTATGACTAACTTCCCTGAAAATGTCTGCTGCTCTTCTTCTGCTCCAATCCGATCATCTGATCATGTCCTTGTTAAAGTGGACATCTCTCTGACCATTCTCAGGTAGCCTGCTCAGCATCGACGAGTCTGGCATTTCACTCAGGCCAACTGGCACGGTCTTCAAGCAGCCATCAATCATCTGGACTGGTCTCCCATCTCTACCACCTCTGACGTCAACTCATCCTGGGAATTCTTCCAAAGTAAATTGCTCTCTCTCATGCACAGATTTATCCCATCTCGTCTTCAGTTGTCATACCCTTCCTCCCGTCCATGGTACACGGAATCTTGTGGTGAGGCTGTTGCCCAGAAACAACTTGCCTTCGTCTCCTGGAAAGCAAATCCAACGGAAGGAAATCTCATTTCCTTTCACAAAGCCCGAAATAAGTGTGTTTCCACCCTCAGGAGAGCCAGGAAACAATATCTCTCCGTTCTCAAGACCGAACTCTCTTATCTGTCTGCATCTTCCAAATCCTGGTGGCGTCTGGTCAAATCTGTTTCTGGTGTTTGTTCCCCCTCCATCCCCTCCCTTACCTCAAACGGCTACACAGCTGACTCCGCACGTGAAAAAGCTGAATGCCTCAACTCTGTGTTTGCCTCTAAATCTTGTGTCCCAAACCCATCCCTCTCTGTACCCACCATACCCAGTCGTACCCAGCTGCTCCTGGACTCCGTGTCCTTTCCTCCTGACAAGGTGGAAAAGTTTCTGTCAACCCTCGACTCTGATTCTGCAACTGGACCTGACGGCATCAGCCCACGGGTCCTAAAATCATGTTCTTCCGCTCTTTCACTCCCTCTCTCTGTTCTCTTCACCCTCTCTTTTGCTCAAGGTCTACTGCCATCTGCTTGGAAATCAGCCAACATCACCGCTTTGCACAAAAAAGGTGCAAAAACAGATCCTAGCAACGACAGACCAATCGGCCTTCGGAATCCATCATTGCTTCGGATATGAAATCTTTCCTCTTCTCCAATGGCTTGATCTCTGATCATCAATTTGGTTTCAGACCAGGTCACTCTACTCTGGACATGCTGCTTCTGCTGTCTCAACAATGGATGGAGGTCCTCAATGTCAAACAGGAAATTAGAGCTGTCCCCCTCGACATATCACGTGCCTTCGATACGGTCTGGCACCCCGCTCTGCTCACCAAACTCTCCTCCTTTGGTATCCATGGAAATCTCCACGCATGGCTGGCGGACTTCCTCTCTAGTCGTCGTCAACGTGTGGCCCTGAATGGGTTTCTCTCATCTCCTCTTCCTGTTCAGGCTGGAGTTCCCCAAGGCAGTGTTCTGGGCCCTGTGCTTTTTCTGGTCTTCATCAATGATCTCTCTGACTCTCTTGAAAATCCTCTCTATCTCTTTGCTGATGACTCCACTCTCTGCCGCTCCATTCCTCATCCCTCAGATCGGCAGTCTGCAGCCTCCTCACTCTCTGCAGACCTGGACAAAATCACAGACTGGGCAAACAAGTGGAACATGTGTTTCAATCCTGACAAATCTCACACTCTTACGATGTCTCTCCGAAAAGACCGACTGGACAACCCTCCCATCTACTTTCTGAATAATCCTCTCCAAGAAGTTCTGTCACTCAAGCTTTTGGGTCTCACTATCTGCCATGATCTTTCCTGGGAAAACCACATTTCCAAGCTGGCCTCCAAAGCCAGTCGCCGACTGGGCATCCTCCGTCGTGCGAAGTCCTTCCTTGACACACCTGAGCTCCTCACCACATACAAGGCTTTCATCCGCAGCTCAATGGAGTACTGCTCTCCCCTCTGGGCTGGTGCTCCTGCCTCACACCTATCTCGTCTTCACGCTGTTGAAACCAAAGCGTTCAGAATCATTGGAATCTCCCACGATGACGCTATCTCCGAGGGCCTTTCACTTAATCACCGCAGGCAGGTTGGTGGTCTTTCCGTCTTCTACCGACTCCTCTCCGGCCTTGCTCCCCCAGCTCTCTCTGGGCTCTGTCCCCCAAATATTCCTGCAGGTCGCACAAGATCTGCCTGCAACCCTCTTATGGTTAAACTGCCAAAATCAAGACTCTATGCTCACCGTCACTCCTTCATTCCTCTTTTCTCCCACCTCTGGAACAAACTCCCTCACTCTCTTCAATCCCACTCCTCCCTCCAGGTCTTTAAAACGGCTGTTCACCACCATCTCTTATCTTCCCCAATCCAAAACCTTGATCTTTTCTACCCCCGCTAATTTCACCCCAAATCCACTTTTTTGAGGTGACGTTTGACCTCTTTCCTGGAATTCCTTGGTGTCCTTGCGTTTTATACCTATCCTGCCTCCCCCCCAGGCCCTCTCCCTCCAAAAACATCTCCCGATGTCCCTGCTCTCTCATGTTGTGTTTGTGTGCTGCCTCCCCTTCTCTCCCCATCTTGTCGACCGCTCCCCTTTTTATATACTTTGTTTGCTTGTTTGTTTGATTTGTTTGTTTGATAAATGTTAGCTCTTTCACGAGCCTCGACTCTGTATACAACAAAAAAAAAAAAAAAAAAAAAAAGGCGGCAGAGCAGGATTTTAACACCCGTTGGCTGATTCTGTCTGGTCCAGTTGCAGAATCAGAGTCTAGGATTGACAAGAGACTTCTCCACCTTGTCAGGAGAGAAGGACACAGAGTCCAGTAGCAGCTGGGTACGACTAGGTATGGTGGGTACAAAGAGAGACAGGTTTGGGACACAAGATTTTGAGGCAAACACAGAGTTGAGGCATTCAGCTTTTTCACGTGCGGAGTCAGCTGTGCAGCCGTTTGAGGTAAGGGAGGGGATGGAGGGGGAACAAACACCAGAAACGGATTTGACCAGATGCCACCAGGATTTGGAGGAGGGAGACAGGTTTGAGAGTTCAGTTTTGAGAGCAGAGATATTGTTTCCAGGCTCTCCTAAGGGTAGACACACACTTGTTCCGAGCTTTGTGAAAGGAACTGAGATTACCTTCAGTTGGATTAGCCTTCCATGAGGTGAAGGCAAGTTGCTTCATGGAAACTGCCTCACCACAAGCTTCAGTGTACCATGGACGGGAGGAAGGGTACGACAACTGAAGATGAGAAGGGATAAATCTGTGCATGAGAGAGAGCAGTTTACTTTGGAAGAATTTCCAGGAAGAGTTGATGTCAGAGGCAGTAGAGATGGGAGACCAGTCCAGATGATTTATGGCTGCTTGAAGACCATGCCACTCAGCCTGAGTGAAATGCCAGACTCGTCGGTGCTGAGGAGGCTCTCTGAGAATGGCCAGAGAGATGTCCACTTTAACAAGGAAATGATCAGAAGAACTGATTGGAGCAGAGGAAGAGCAGCAGACATTTGCAGGGAAGTTAGTCATAACCAAGTCTAGAAGAGAAGATACTCCATTGATTGAGATCCGGGTCAGAAAATTTACAGATTGTGTCAGTCCCAGTGAGTCTCAGAGGTCTTTTGCTGAGGTGCCATGGCTGGTTTGAGAGGAACCCACATACAGTCACGTGAAAAAGTAAGTACACCCCATGTAAAGTTTTGACTTTTTCAACATATTGTTGCGAATATGGAATTTGACCTCCATATCCGCTTGTAAATATTCCCCTATCTTCTCCGATACTCCCCAACTCTCCCCTTACCCCATTCCCTAGTCCCATTGTCTGTAAACAACACCCATTAGAGCCGATCTTCCCCTTCATTCCCCCATTAAATGTCGTGCCCAGGTCCCCCGCACCACACGTAGACAATTATAGGACATCTTGCTAGTTATTCTTAATCTATGTCAGTTAAGGACTTGTTTCCATTAATTATGACTCTTCGTTGCACCAGAATGTGATGATATGGCACCAGTAGGAGTTTAGGACCTTCCCATACCTCCCCGCATCTCTTCCCATCATCTCAAGCTCCAACAACAACCACAACAACAGCGGCTTTGCGTCCTCACTCCGGCTCGGTTGGCCGCCATTGAACATGTGCTCGACGGGGTTACCCAGAAGGGGGCTCCCTGTCGGCCCCTCGTCAAGGGCGGAGCCGGTAACCCCCGCACCCAATGAGAAGCCATGGGCCGATGCCATATGGGGCGGAGCTAACGAGCGAGGGCGTGACTCCCCGCCGGATATACGCGGCCCCGCGCCGGACGTGACGTCAGATGCGCCCCGAGCTTGGAAGGAAAAGACGCCACCCTCCCGAGCGCTGAGCGACCTCCCCAGCTTGAGACCAAAGTCGCGACCCACAAGCGCTGTGATACCTTCACGCATCTCTGGACACCACCGTACGTGATCCTGCCCTGAGCACAGGTGCACCTGGAGCGATCGCTACCCGCTTTCCTGGCCATCAAACCCCGTGTGAGTGAGCCTTGTCCCGCGTTTACCTGTCGTCTGTCCGGGGATAATATAAGTGTGTTTAAGTGCCCACCTTCCTATGTTTCCCTCTTGTCCCTGTAATCTAAACCTTCCGCAATTGTAATAACAACCTTTGAGAACCGTATCCCTGGTGTCGTATTGTGTGATTGTAATCCAGCCGGGTGTCTTCTTTTTCTTATTGAGCCAGCATAGCGCGATTAGTCAACCCCGGGTGCAATCGGGGTAACTTGTACGGATACGGCGGCCATCCCGCTCGGCCCACCATACCATCAAAGTCGTATCTGTAACAATTGGTGTCAGGAGTGGGATTCGAACCCGGGACTAAATTAGTTAGGCCCAAATTTTGGGAGGGAAAATCGATTCGGAGCGCGTTTCCCGCGCGAAATTATAACGGCGAAATTTCAATTTGTTTTACGAAAATAAAAAAAAATAAAAACCGAGTTTTGAAAGTCGCGCTATGGCGGATCAAGACGGCTGGGGTCCGGTAAAGGAGAGTGAGGTAGGGTCGATCCAGGACCAAATTGAGGGACAAGAGGAGAGCGAAGCAGTGAGGGCGGCAGGTTCGCAAAATAGCGCCGTCACGCACGAAGTAGCGGGCGCGCAAAAAGGCGCCTCGCACGAGCGTGCGGTAGCCGAGCCGGCTGTATCAGCGGGCTTTAACATGCAGCCGATTGACATGCAGGCCCTCATTGCGCAGTTACAGGCAGCTGTACAGATGAGTATGGGGAGCCAAATTGAGCGATTGGGTGAGCGGTTGGGGAACCGGATGGAGGCTCAGAATGAGCAATTAGGGGTAATGAGGGACGAAGCGAGGGGTACCGGTGAGGGGTTAGACAATAGATTAGGGGAAATACAGGAGGGGTTAACGGGGGTAGAAAACAGAATGGCCGCTCAAGAGAATCAAATGGAAGGGATGCAAAAGGGGTTAGAGGGGGTAGAAAATAGAATGGCTGCCCAGGAGAATCAGATAGAGGGAGTGAAAAATGGGTTAGAGGGGTTAGAAAACAGTATGGAAGGCAAATTGAGGGACATGAGGGACCAAGCGGAAAGGGAAGTTAAACAAATGGAGCAGCAGATAGAGGGGGTCAGAATGGGGGTAGAAACCAAACTGGATGCTCACAGGGAGGAAATGGAGCAGATGAGGGTGGCATCTGGGCAGGAGATGCAAGTGATGGGAGAGGAGATCAGAAGAGGAGTGAGTGAGGAGGTCGGAGGAGTGCGCGAGGAGGTGAGGCACTGTAAGGAGCGCATGGAGAAAGAGGTGAGAAAGGGGACTGTAAAATTGCAAGGTGGTATAGAGGAGTTGACGCTGGGAGTAGAACAACTGACAGTGGGACAAAAGGAGTTGGGGGACCAGGTAAAGAAGAACACAGCGGTAATAGAGGGTTTAAAATCGACACAGAAAGAGATGAAAAAGGACGTAGGGGTAATTAAAAAAGAGTGCCAGACGGTACATGAGGACCTGACGAGGAAAATGGACAAGGTGGTAGAGGTAATGGAGGTTAAAGAGCGGGAGGTGCGGGAGCACATAGAAAAAAATAAAGTGGAGTTAGAGGAAGAACTTAAAGGGGCGCACGAAGAGATGAAGGAGATGAAGCAAAAATTAGAAGAAGTGGAAGAAGGGGTGAGCGAAATTAAGAAGCGACGGAGAGGGGATAAGAAAGAGATAAAGGAGGAAGTAAAAGAATTGGTCCAAAGTCTGTGTTCGGATCGTGATGATGTGCTCATTGACCGGATGAGGGATTCGCAGGTGATGGAGGAGAAGCGAAGAGAAAGAGGACCCGGTGTAAGTGGTGACCAATATGGTCGTGCGTATGATGCGCCAGGTGATTTAATAAGCTTGGGGGTCGAGATAGACCCGGAAGTTCGTGAGAGGCCACGAGTGAGGTGTATGGCTGGTCCGGAGGGTATGGAACGAGAGGTGCGAGGTGTGGGTGAGCAAGGTTGTGGGAGTATGGAATGGGTGGCGGGTTGCGGAGGTGTGACCCATGCATCGACACCAACAGGGGTAGTTGTTGGAGGGACCGGGGAGGCACGAGAGCCCCTTGGGGGTAATGTACTGTGGGGGCCCGGCCGGTTCGGCCCCGCGCTGACCCCGCAAGGGGCGACGCACGGGGTCCGGCCGGCGGGCAACGACTCGCATACGAGGTGGTCCCACAAGGTCCCACTCGCGCCGTATGACGGCAAGAGTGATCTACGCGCGTACCTGGCGCAGTTCGACTGTGTGTGTAAGGGTAACGGTTGGGGTGAGGACGAAGGTGGAGTACACCTGGTGGCCGCATTGCGCGGCGCGGCGGCGGAGGTGCTGACGGCATTACCAGCGGGTGCTCTCACCCTGCCAGCCCTCCGCGACGCCCTAATTAATCGATTTGGAATAGAACAGCAGAGCGAGCTTGTTAAAGCTCAGCTCGCGCTGCGAAAGCGCAAGCCCCAGGAAGCCATCGGGGAACTTGCCCACGACATTCGCCGCGCAGTGGGGATCGCACATGCTAGCATGGCAGCGGATTCCCGGGAAAGCCTGGCGCTGGACCATTTTATCCAGGCCCTCCCGGATATTGAGCTCCGGCAACAGCTCGCCATGTGGCGCCCGCAGACTCTGAGCCAGGCGGCTGACGCTGCGGCCCGTTGGGAAGCAGCGAGGCCCCTGGCCCGGGGGGGCGAGCGTCTCGCAATGGCGGTCCGCCAGATGGGACCCCCGATGGAGGGCGGACCCCTTAGGGGGCCCGCCCCCGACGTGGGTCCTGACCTGGCGGGCATGGTCCGGAGGCTGGTGGACCAGCGCCTGGCAGGACCTGGACCATGGCAGGCGGCCCCGGAGGTGGCCCGCGGTGGACCACGAGTGGGTAATCCAATTCGGACCTACAGGGGGGGGAATTTGGAATTCCGGAGGCAAGCACCTTACCAGGTGAGGTGCTATACCTGCAACCGCCTGGGTCACCTGGCGCGGCACTGTCGAAACGCGCGCCGGGATGATCCCCGGCAGTTGAGGTCCTCAACTCCGCCCAGGGGGGAGCGGGTTAGCCGACCCCAGACACCCCCCCGCCAGACCCCGGGAAACTAGAAGGTGTCGGGCACGTAGGGCGGTGTTCGGCAGCAGAGGATGGAGGAGAGCCCTCATTGACGCGACAGGTCATTTATTGTGGCCAAATTGGAACCGGTAGCCTGACAATTAGATGCAAAATTGCCGGCGTGGGGGTAGACGCCGTAGTGGACACAGGAGCTAGCGCCACGATCATCAGCCCTGTGGTCCTTGATTCGAGCGCAGGTGGCTGGGATAAGATCCAGCGCCTGCAAAATTATAGTTTGCAGCTTGCTACCGGGGTGACGGCCCCGATCATAGGGCGTGGTTCTGTGACCCTCAAGTTAGGGTCGGTAAGGAGGGAGATAGATGTTTGGGTGGCGGAGGTGTGCGACCCATGTTTAATAGGGTTGGACCTGTTGACTGCCAGCGGTTGTAAAATCGACTTGTGCCGGGGGATCCTGCAGGTGGGAGTAGAAGAGCTGCCGTTAGGGGGAGTGAGCACGGCCGAGAGAGCGGAGCTGGAGGCTTCCGAGGCCGTGACCATCCCCCCAAGGGCCGAGGCGATAGTGCCGGCCCGATGGGCAGCTCGCCCAACATGGCAGGAGTCCTGCGGCCTGGTCGAACCGGTGGCAGCGCAGTCCATACCGGGTTTAATCGTGGGCCGCACCCTTGTAAAAACGGACGGACCGGTAGTGGCCGTCCGAGTAATAAATATGAGTACAGAACCACGCACTATAGTAAGGGGCACGAGGGTAGCTGGCTGCACCCCCGTTGAGGAAGTCGCGACAGTGAGGGGCGAGAACGTCCAGCCGAGCCGACCCCGGGGGGAGCCTTCAATAACAAGTAGGAATTGGCCCGATCCCATTTGCGAGATGGTAAATCGTAGCAGCATAGAGTTGGGAGGTACCCAGAGGGAGGCCTTACACAAACTGGTTGGGTCCCATTTGGACCTCTTCTCCCTGTCCACCGAGGATATTGGACGTACGGGCCTGGTGAAACATCAGATCCACACCGGTGAGGCCCGGCCTATTCGTCAGGCCGCCCGACGGCTCCCTTGGAGCAAGAGGGCGGAAGCTGACGAGCAGGTTGAAAAAATGCTCGACGCAGGTGTGATCGAGCCCTCGGGAAGTCCTTGGATGTCACCTGTTGTGCTGGTCAAAAAGAAGGATGGGACCACGCGGTTCTGCGTGGACTATCGCCAGCTAAACAACGTGACACTCAAGGACTCATATCCCCTGCCAAGGATTGATGACACCCTCGATGCCGTTGCGGGCTCAAATTGGTTCACAACTTTGGACCTCAAGAGTGGGTATTGGCAGGTGGAGATGGATAGGGCAGGGAAGGAGAAAACGGCATTTTCCACAGGTAAGGGACTGTATCAGTTTACTGTGATGCCGTTTGGTTTGTGTAACGCCCCCGCCACCTTTGAAAGATTGATGGAGCATGTACTAGGCGGCATGCCATGGCAGTCATGCCTGGTGTACCTGGATGACGTCCTGGTACATGCCCAAACGTTCCCCCAGGCAGTAGCTAATTTGGACCAGGTGTTCGGGTGCCTCAGACAGGCAGGGTTGAAGCTGAACCCGAGTAAGTGCACTTTGTTTGCAAGAGAGGTGGCCTATCTAGGTCACGTGATTGGCCGCGAGGGGGTAAAAACAGACCCAGACAAAATTAAAGCGGTAGAGGAGTGGCCCGCACCACGTACCATCAAAGAGGTGCGGGGATTTTTGGGACTCTGCTCCTACTACCGGCGCTTTGTGGCGAAATTTGCGGAGTTGGCCCGTCCCCTCCACCGGCTTACGGAGAAGGGGACGCGATTTAATTGGACACGGGAGTGCCACGAGGCCTTCCAAAAATTGAAGGGGTGTCTAACATCCGCACCCCTTCTAGCTTACCCCACTAGTGACGGGACATTTACCCTGGACACGGATGCGAGCCAGGAAGGATTGGGCGCAGTTTTGTCTCAGACACAGGAGGGCGTGGAGAGAGTGATTGGTTATTATAGTCGGGCCTTAAGTAGGCCCGAGAGAAATTATTGCGTCACTCGCAAAGAGTTATTGGCTATGCTGGCTGCCATGAACCATTTCCACCCGTACTTGTACGGGCGGAAATTTTTGGTTAGAACTGACCATTCCTCCTTGCAATGGCTCCTTCGGTTCAAGGAACCGGAGGGCCAAATTGCAAGGTGGTTGGAAAAGTTGCAGCAGTACGATTTTGATGTGGCCCATAGGGCCGGGAAGGCCCATGGTAATGCGGACGCACTCTCTCGGCGTCCTTGTCTGGGAGAAAACTGCAAATTTTGTGCGAGACACGAGGAGAGGGAACAATTGGGCGATTCGGACCCGACCCTCGTTGTCCGGGCAACCCGGGTGAGAGGGCCAATTTTGCCACTAACTGCAGATGAGGAATTCGGAACTTTGGCATGGAGCACGGCCCAGCAGGAGGATCCTGTCCTGGGGCCAGTGTTCAATTGGGTCAAATTGGGGCAAAGACCAAAGGGGGAAGAGGTCACCCCCCTCGGGGCACAAACCAAGGCATATTGGGCTCAGTGGCAGACCCTGGAATTGAAAGGCAACATCTTGTATCGCAAGTGGGTGGAGGTTCCCTCTGATCGAACTTCCTGGCTGGTGATAGTCCCTGACAAATTCAAGAACGTCATATTGCAACAGGTGCATGGTACCCGCTCCGGCGGCCATTTGGGCAGGACAAAGACAATATCTCGGGTCCGCCGGAGGTTCTATTGGGTGAATATGGGGCGCGACATACAGGACTGGTGTCGGAGATGCGACGCCTGTTCTGCCAAAAAGGGACCAGCACGGAGGATGAGGGCCCCCCTTCAATTACATCAGGTGGGGGCCCCCCTTGAGCGGGTGGCTATGGATATTCTAGGACCGCTGCCCCGCACCCGCCAAGGTAATAAGTATATCCTCGTTGTGATGGACTACTTCACCAAGTGGCCGGAGGCTTACGCCCTCCCCAACCAAGAAGCAGGGGTGGTAGCGCAGGCCTTCGTGGAAGGATTTGTGTGCCGGCATGGGATTCCACAGGAGTTGCACACCGACCAGGGACGAAATTTTGAGAGCAAATTACTAAAAGATGTGTGCAGTCTCCTGTCAATTCGAAAAACCAGGACAACGCCTTTAAGACCTCAATCTGACGGGATGGTGGAAAGATTCAACCGAACTTTAATCCAACAACTGGCACTGTTCACCACCACCCGTCAGGATGACTGGGACGAACATCTCCCTTATTTGCTCATGGCCTACCGAACCAGCCAGCACGGGGCCACCGCATGCAGTCCAGCGTTGCTTATGTATGGGCGGGAGTTACGGGCTCCCGCCGACTTGCTATGCGGTCCCGTGCCAGACACAGTGGTTAACCCGCCGAGGGAGGGGTACGCACGTCACCTAGAGGAAGGCATGGAGCTAGTCCATGCCTTCGCCCGCCGCCAACTCCATCTGGCGGGGGAAAAGATGAAGCGCAGGTACGACGACCGGAGCCAGGGGAGTCAATACGCTCCGGGGATGAAGATTTGGTTCTTTAATCCCCGGAGGCGGAAGGGAAGGTGCCCAAAACTCACCTCCCCCTGGCAAGGCCCAGGAGTCGTCCTGTCGCAAATCTGTGACGTGGTCTTTAAGATCAAAATGGGGCCACGAGCCCTCCCTCGGATCGTCCACGCCGACCGGATAAGACCTTACACCGGCGAGCAGGCGCCCCCGTGGATTGCCTCGGCTTTAGATGCCGAGGCGGGACCCAGTACCTCTGAATAAGGGGGGCTTATTAGTGCCAGAGGACTGGGGGATTGAGGAGCGATAGGCCCGGTGGGAGAGGGTGGCATCCCTGCCACCCTTCCCATGGTGGTGGGGGCAAAGGAGCAATAGTTTATGGGGTGTATGGCAGTGAAAACTAGCCCGGGTGGGTTAGGATATGGTGTGTAGGGATCTAGCGAAGATGACCTTAGGTAACGTTAAGGTTAGTTAGTGACTGATACCTGTAGTGGGGACGCAGGTAGATTAGTGTGGATTATAATGACGAGGGAGCGCAATAGTTTAAAGGGACGACTGGGAAGCGCAAGTTTCAGAAGGGAGTAGTTAGCTGAGATGATGCCGTGTTTGTGAGAATTGAACAGGTGTGATTGCACAGGTGTGCAACTGGACAGGTGTGTGGAGCAGTGTATGAGTAGTGAGTGTGTGGATCAGCGCGAATGCGCTTGGGGAGAGAAGGGTGCAGGTGGCACCAGGTGTGAGAGCACAGGTGTGCAGGTGCAGGTGTGTGGAGAGAGTTGGAGTGAGTGGTACGGAGTGGTGTGCGTGGTGCGAAGGTGTGGATGGGGGAAGAGTGGACCCCTTTCACGAGTACCCGGGGCGGGTAGTGTAAGTGTTAGGTAGAGGGTACAGGTAAATTGTGGTTGGATATTGGCATTTGTGGTGCGGTTGCAGAATGGTGTTGTGGATGGGTGCATTAGTGTTGTGGAAATGGCTGGGCGTGTAGCCTGTTAGTGTGTGTAGTTGGTTGGGCACTCCACCACTGTGAGGATGTCGGCCAGGTGAGGCCGCAGGTGGGCTCTGGGAGCCGGTAGAGTTGTGGATGGGGCCTGAGGATCCCGGGTGTGGATCGGGCAGCCCAGTGCCAGAGAGGGCACGGAGTGGGGAGAGAGCCAGAGGGCCTTCCCCTGGTAGTTAGGTTAGGGTAAGGAGCAGGTAAGCTCGGAGGCAACTGCAGTGGTGGAGGTGTGCAGGTGGGTAGACCCACTGGGAGAGGTACACGTCGCAGCCCAGAAATTGTACGAGGGCACCGGGAGATGAATCGGGGGAGTGAGACCCCAAATTGAAGAGCACCACAGTTTGGCCAATGGGAATTGGTTTTTAGAACCCATAGCGTAAGAGGGCCAATGGTTTGGCCGGAGAAAGACCCCGGGTAGTGTAAAGTTGTTAAAGTCATTTAGGAAATAGTTAGGATTGATGAACCTGTCGCACCATACGCAGCCACTTACCTGTGGTGATGATGATGACTCCACACCTGTGTTTTCTTTGTTTTGTGCAGGAAATGAGAATTGCTGTTGGATTTGTGAGACGCATCACGACGTGGATGAGACATTGGGGTGATTCCATCTCTCCCTCCCTAGGAGGGACTGATGATGAATTGGTGATGGCAAATTTTGATGTTGAGTTGGAGATGGCAAATTTTGATGAGAGTTGAAAATGGCAAATTTGATTGGTTAGGAGGGAGAGAAGACGAATTTGGTATATGGGAGGAACGGGGAAGACAGTAGGGATGTTTGTTGATTTGTAAAGTAGATGTTTATGGGTAGTGTTGTGTTGTGTGGATACAGTAAGGGGTAAGGGAGGGGCCATGTAGGTTACCTGGTGGGGGGGGGGGCGTACGATAGGAACGTACCTGTCTCACCTGGTTCCCATGTGCCCCCAGTGTGCATTACCTTATATTGCGTGCACTTTTGCGCCCTTACCACCTTACTCACTTGTTTCTTCTTTTGTCTCCCACCTCCGAGGATCTGGCTTTGGGGTAGAGAGAGAGGAGAGAGAGGTGCTGGCTACGCAGTTGTGGGCCTGCACTTTCGCTGCTTGTTGCCTGGATCGATACACCATATGGACCGCAATGTTGGTGGCCACCCACAATGGACCGTAGTTCTTTTGCGGCCAAGCACCACCCGGGGATGGACCTATGGGTCAACGGGGCACCTATGCCATACAGGTGAACCACTAATAATTAACACCAAGTGCACCACAAGAAGAGCAAGAGACACCTGCAGGGTTAGGGGTTGTCGAATTTATTTTTATTTCATTGAACAATGGTGACTGCACCGATTGGTGGTGGGGTGGTGCTGTTGATGCTCGGAAAGGGTGCTCTGCACGTTATTAAAGGCCGTCGGCCACAGAGCACTCGTGGGTTGGTGTATCGATGTTGGCAAGCGCGCTCTCTCTATGCATAACATCTGCATGTGTTCCTCCAAAGACAGGTCCTGGATCGTAGTGTAAATATCAGCGTAGTCTTGTAAATAATGCTCCCTACCGGCTGTATGTTTAGTTTGAGGATTCTTTCCGGATTCGGTTATCCTGTGGGTGTGTTTCTGAGAGGAGAAGGGTGCAACGTCGCAGGGGGACATATTTACTCATTTGTGAATATCTATAAAACTGTCGCACTCAGGGTAGAGTTAATAGTAGAGGGAACTACATTGCGTGCCACACTAAAGTAGGTAAAAATTTATCGGGTCGGGACGCCCCGAGGGTAGAGAAGGGTGCAATGTTGCGAATATGGAATTTGACCTCCATATCCGCTTGTAAATATTCCCCTATCTTCTCCGATACTCCCCAACTCTCCCCTTACCCCATTCCCTAGTCCCATTGTCTGTAAACAACACCCATTAGAGCCGATCTTCCCCTTCATTCCCCCATTAAATGTCGTGCCCAGGTCCCCCGCACCACACGTAGACAATTATAGGACATCTTGCTAGTTATTCTTAATCTATGTCAGTTAAGGACTTGTTTCCATTAATTATGACTCTTCGTTGCACCAGAATGTGATGATATGGCACCAGTAGGAGTTTAGGACCTTCCCATACCTCCCCGCATCTCTTCCCATCATCTCAAGCTCCAACAACAACCACAACAACAGCGGCTTTGCGTCCTCACTCCGGCTCGGTTGGCCGCCATTGAACATGTGCTCGACGGGGTTACCCAGAAGGGGGCTCCCTGTCGGCCCCTCGTCAAGGGCGGAGCCGGTAACCCCCGCACCCAATGAGAAGCCATGGGCCGATGCCATATGGGGCGGAGCTAACGAGCGAGGGCGTGACTCCCCGCCGGATATACGCGGCCCCGCGCCGGACGTGACGTCAGATGCGCCCCGAGCTTGGAAGGAAAAGACGCCACCCTCCCGAGCGCTGAGCGACCTCCCCAGCTTGAGACCAAAGTCGCGACCCACAAGCGCTGTGATACCTTCACGCATCTCTGGACACCACCGTACGTGATCCTGCCCTGAGCACAGGTGCACCTGGAGCGATCGCTACCCGCTTTCCTGGCCATCAAACCCCGTGTGAGTGAGCCTTGTCCCGCGTTTACCTGTCGTCTGTCCGGGGATAATATAAGTGTGTTTAAGTGCCCACCTTCCTATGTTTCCCTCTTGTCCCTGTAATCTAAACCTTCCGCAATTGTAATAACAACCTTTGAGAACCGTATCCCTGGTGTCGTATTGTGTGATTGTAATCCAGCCGGGTGTCTTCTTTTTCTTATTGAGCCAGCATAGCGCGATTAGTCAACCCCGGGTGCAATCGGGGTAACTTGTACGGATACGGCGGCCATCCCGCTCGGCCCACCATACCATCAAAGTCGTATCTGTAACAATATTTTAACATACAGCTATTTGATCTTCATTTCAACAATATTGATAGATAAAAGTGATATAATATAACAAATATCATGAAACATTTACATTTTGTAGTCCATTGTATAATTTAAATAAACATAAATGCAAATTTCGCATGTGGAAAAAGTAAGTACACCTCTACATTTATCACTAGTTCAAATACCTAAAATTAGAAACAGGTCCACCAGCTCAGGTGCAAATGATTAGAACATCGTTAGAGAGGATCTTGGAGGAACCTGTCTTATTTAAACCTCAGACATTTAGTTTTGTTTGCTCTTTGTTGTTGAAATGTGCGGCGTCACCATGCCTAGATCAAAAGAGCTCTCTGAGGCCTTCAGAAAGAAGGTTATAGATGCCTTCGAGTCTGGGAAGGGATTAAAAAAGATCTCCAAACAATTTGAAATCAATCATTCGACTACAGAAGATCATCTACAAGTGGAGAAGATTCCAAACAACTGCCAACTTGTTCAGGCCAGGCCGCCCCAGCAAGTTCAGCCCAAGAGCAGACCGCAAGATGCTGAAAGAAGTCTCTAAGAACCCCAGAATGTCATCACGGGACCGACAGGTAGCTCTTGCCACTGTTGATGTCAAAGTGCACGAGTCTACCATTAGAAAGAGGCTGCACAAATTTGATCTACATCGGAGGTGTGTCAGGAGGAAACCTTTGCTGTCCAGAAAGAACATCAGGGCAAGACTAAAGTTTGCCAATGAACACCTAGGCAAAGACCAGCACTTCTGGAACAATGTGCTCTGGACAGATGAGTCCAAGGTAGAGCTATTTGGCCACAGTACCAGAAGACATGTTTGGCGAAAACCAAAAACAGCATTTGGCCACAAGAACCTGATACCAGCTGTAAAGCATGGTGGTGGAAATATTATGGTTGGGGCAGCTTTTGCTGCATCAGGGCCTGGGCAGCTCACCATCATAGAATCCACTATGAATTCTTCATTGGACCAGAGGGTGCTTGAGGATAATGTGAGGCCATCTGTTGGAAAGTTGAAGCTCAACCGAAGGTGGACCTTGCAACATGACAATGACCCAAAACATACCAGTAAATCCACCAAGGAATGACTGAAAAGAAAGAAATGGAGGGTTCTGGAATGGCCAAGTCAAAGCCCGGATCGAAATCCCATCGAGATGTTGTGGGGGGATTTGAAACGAGCTGTGCATGCAAGAAACCCCTCAAACATCACCCAGCTGAAATAATTCTGCATGGAGGAGTGGGCAAAAATTTCTCCCAGTCGATGTCAGAGACTGGTAGACGGTTATAAGAAACGCCTACTTGAGGTTGTTTCTGCCAAAGGGGGCAATACCCCCTATTAGAGCCAAGGGTGTACTTACTTTTTCCACATGCGAAATTTGCATTTATATTCATTTAAATTATACAATGGACTACAAAATGTAAATGTTTCATGATATTTGTTATATTATATCACCTTTATCTCTCAATATTGTTGAAATGAAGATCAAATAGCTGTATGTGAAATATGTTGAAAAAGTCAAAACTTTACATGGGGTGTACTTACTTTTTCACGTGACTATGTATGTATATATATATGTATATTTATGTGTGACTCCAACAGCACTTTGAATCAATGGATTTGCAAGATCACCTTTTGTCAGCCATGTTTTCAAGCGGGCAAGGTCAAACTTATCTAAAATGGTCAATTTACATCCGATTGACGTGAAATTTGAATAAGATTTGCAGATTGGGTTACTGAATTCGTTTAACAAAAATCAAAACGGCGAACACATAAAAACAGATCAACCTAGAATGGCACTCGCTGGAGCACATACACTGTCATACACGCACCAGCAAGTTTACGTTTTGTATCCCACTGATAGGCCCGATCTGCATTCGGACCTGAACCAAAATATCATCGGCTTGTTCTTGTCACCTACCCAATCCGTCCACCGAGTTTTGTCTGAATCCGTCCATAACTTTTTGAGATATTGTGCTATATATCGTTTTTGTCCCGATCTCTCAATGGGGGAGAATCACTTAAAATTGTCGTATCTGGATCTTGATTGGATCTTCACGAAAATCAAATCAATTCGTCCTTGTAAAACACAGATTCTGTCCACCAAATTTCGTCAGTATTCACCTATAACCTTTTGAGATATCCTGCTTACAGATAGACAAACGATCAGGCAGACAGACCAACGGGTGAAAGCTTAACCTCTGTTCACCTTTGGTGGTGGAGATAACAATCAATTTAGCTGTTTTTAATGTTAACGGTTTCCATGACATCAATTTCACCCCATGACAATCAAATGGGATTTTTGTGATTTTATAATTTTCATATCTCAAAATAGTACAGACATATGTATATGTATATGTATGTATGTATGTATATATATATATATATGTATATATATATATATATATATATATATATATATATATATATAATATATATATATATATATATATATATCTATATATATATATATATATATATATATATATATACACAAAGAATTAAGTTAAGCACCCCCCCCGTTTTTTTACAACCTCGCACATTACAAGTTTGTTGTCGTCAAAACAGTGTAATATACCCATGATATTGCTATATTTTCTGGAGAAGTGATATTATGGTCACATAAACATAACAATCATGCCGTTTTCAATATTTTATTCTGAATAATTTAAGGTGAAATTTTTTGGGAATTTTAGGCATATTTTCACCTCAATTTAAGTATGGAGCTATAGGTCCCATCACGGACAGTGTGGATGACGTTTATGTTTTCTAACGTACAGTCATTGTTCTGAGAAGGACCTCTAGCGATCTTTGCGTCAATAACGTGGGTAGGACCCACGTGATCGGATCACTGACTCAACCAATCACTTTTTTTCACTTTGATCACTCACTTTCATCAATGGATAATTGCTAATGTCATACCAATCATTATTTGATCTCACATACCTTAGAATATATGCAATGTATACATATACACAAAGAATATATATTAGGGGGTGCTTACCTTAATTTGTTGTGTAGGGGTGCTTAACTTAATTCTTTGTGTATATATATATATATATATATGTATGTATGTATGTATGTATGTATGTATTATATATATATATATATATATATATATATACATATATATATATATATATACATATATATATATGTATATATATATATATATATATATATATATATATATATATATAAAACAGTTTGTGTGTGTGTGTGTGTGTAATGTTACCGATAGACTCCTAAACGGAGAGGCTCACGTACTTGATATTTGGCACAGACATTGCCATTGAGCCTGGGAAGAACATGGCCGACCTAAAAATTTATTTCATAATATTTTTTTACCATATTTTTACCTCAGTTGCATTTCAGCGAGGAATATTATGCATGGAATCTGACCGGTGGCAGAGCAGCGCGCTGATTCGCTCAGAGCGATCACGTGATGTTCCTTGCCGCCATTTACTCAGTTACACGTTCGCACGTATTTCAGAGCGAAAAGCGATTGCGTTTTTTCACATTTCAGCGAGGAACATTGCCATTCACACCATATAGGTTTTTTTTTCTTTCATCTTTAGATCCATATTTTTTTTCAGCGAGGAATATCATACACGGAATCTGAATCGGTGGCAGAGCAGCGCGCTGATTCGCTCATTCGCGCTCATTGATGACGATCACCGAACACGTGATGA